>NC_047016.1:52196876-52532670 GCF_902652985.1 Pecten maximus | reverse complement strand
GAATTTGATTGTGATTAATTACAAAGGTATCAATTCTTCTATAAATTGGAGATCTTTCAGTTTACCGATGACATTGGATACCTATTGCAAAATATGCTAATGTAATAATGTAAAGGTATTACACGAAGGCCTGGCTTGATGTTCAATCCAATTGACTAATAAAAAGTCAATAAAACTTTGCTAAAATAAGAAAATTATGGGATATTGGAGAACCCAAGGACAGGCCTAATATATTCCGCTGCATCTCGTACAATGAGAGACGATTATTGCTCCACCCCCGCCTTTGATGTTGTGAGTTTGTGTTGTGTAATGTATTGACGGTGATAGATATACTGTTGCATTTTTATATGAAATTTGTGCTCAAGACACTAAAATACATACTGATGTCAAAAAATCAAGGTTAAAGGTCAAAACAATTGGGTTCAAAATGACAAGGTCAAAGTTTGTATCTTTCTTACTAATGGACAATTGTTACGGAAGGCAAAATTCACACAAAGAGTTAACTGACCAAATTTCAAGGTCACTGGGTCCAAGGTCAAGGCCATTTGGGTCTAAAGATCGATGACAAAGTAGATTTCTGACAATAACCTTGTCTGTTAGTGGGCAAATTATTTAAAAGTATCAAAATATACTCGAAAAACAAAGCAAACAAATTATATGGGTATTTGAATGTTCATCATAAAAAAATAAACCAATATATAATACTTTCGAGAAATTAACAATCATACTATCTTTGTCGCCTTCAATTCTATCGTGTCACCATCTTACAAGGTAAATGGTGTCAACAACTCTTAGCCATGTGTGCAGACGTCATAGATACACCCGACAGAATTAATGACGTCACCTATACCAGCAGAATGCGTTTTGTGTACTAACAATTGTGGCATATATACACATCGTACAATAACAAAACATGTGGTTATTTACCTATCACACAGACAGGGAAGTGTTGTTCCTCACATGGAGCCGCTTTTCTTATACCCATCAAGTCGATGTACACACAATTCTTCCCTATGTTGAACTCAGCCGGACACTGTTTTTCATAACCTGTAACAGGATGATAGTATCAATATTATCCTATTGTCGTTACACTGCAGGTAGGAAGTACGAATTTATAGTGAAACAGACACACTCACCACACGTATGCAATTCGTATACAAGGAAGGCCAGTCTACCAACCTGACTCTATTGTGACAATGCATCACATGTATTACGTCGATAGTGTTGCAGGTACAAGGAAGATTTGCTAATTTAGTTTATAAACTGTTTAGATGGCATGTAATTTAAATATGTGTTGTTACGGCCTAAATGTTAGTTTTATGTTGAATTTATTGTTTAGTTTCATTTGTGGTAATTTTGTTAAGATTCCAGAAAATACGGTTATCCGGTTTCCGGTTTTAGTATAGACGAATATTATGGGATAGCGTTATCCAAGCGCAGCACATGTTTTGAGTATGAGAAGATTCGTTCGGACTATCGTAGGATACGATACGGTAACTAATTACTGTTGAATGATTTGAATATGATTTATGCTTGTTTAGGAATCCATGTCATCATGTTATAATGTCATTTTGGATAATTCGGCCAATATATAAATATGTCAGTGAACCGTGGACAGACGACAAGTCCCTCGTGCATTCTAGTCTATCACTTGATTTCTGCTGTATTTGTATGCTATGATATGATTGATACATTGCTGTTTCATTGCTGTTTAACTCGCTATAAATGTGTAAGAGTAATAGTATCGTAATAGTATTGTATTTTGCTATATTTATCAGGTTCGGTAAATTCATTCTGGGCCGAAACGTCCTAGTCTTGTCAAGTCATGTGTATTGTATACTGAATAGTAGAGGGCGAGTTGTCTCGATCTCATCTACAGATCAAACTCGTCATGTGTTATAGATGATAAGGCATAATAGTAACTGTTGCTTAGTTAATTAGTCTAATAAGTACTGTTTCTTTTCGTTACAGTCAATCTATCTACGTAGAACTATCACTGAGTCAATACACCTGTACTATACTTGTATGTAGTTGATGTCAAAGATAATAAACACAGATGAAGCCAGGAAGATGGAATTGACCTCATTTATTTACGATAGCCAGAGCGATTTCGAGGCGTACTTGACGCCTATATTCATTGACGTATCATCCCAGATGTAAGAGGTATGATCTTCAAGCTTTTAAGTGATACAGATCTGGAACAAGATGGCTACTAGAGACAGAGAAGCTGTAGAAGGTTTCATGTATGACTTAAATTCAGATTCTGGACGGGCCAGAAAATTTAGTGAGAAAGGCATGCAGTACAATATGGAACAGCTTGACAAAAAATACAAGTCTCTATGTAGGCCAGAAAGATATTTAAAAGAAATAGCCACTGAAGATGACGAACCTTTGGATATTGTGCGTAAAAAATACAGTATGTGGATGAGTGAGTTCGAAAAATATTTGGAACTGTATGACATTTTGCTGCCCCAAGTCTCTTCCCATGAGCATGATGAGTTTGTTCAAAGGTTCAATGAGAATTATGATTCTGCGAAACAATTCAAAGGTTGGATTGAGGACTACATTTCTTCGCGGAGTGCTATGACATTGAGTAAGAACACTTTATCTGTAGCCGAAGAGTTGAGTGTGGCTGGTGAGAAAATAGGCCAAGGCATTTTAAAGAAAACTGATCCAGAAGCCGATGATAATGTATCCGTTTCCAGTACTGCCAGTTCATACGCGTCTCTGAAACGTATCAAAGAAGAACAGGTTAGGGTAGAATTAGAGACGAGGAAACTAGCGTTATCAAAGAAACATGAAATTGAGTTAGCTAAGTTGTCGCTAAAGCTCAAAGAGGAAGAGCTGGAACTTGATACCGGTATAGCTGTCGCTCAAGCGAGAAGCGGAGTACTCGACAAGTACGACTCAAATGAAAATCTTAATGCTTCAGTTGACCGTAGTTCAGTCGGTAGTTCAACATTTAAGAAAACCTGTGGCAGAGGTAAAGAAGTTTAGTGGAGATCCTCTAGAATATCGCAGATTTATTCGTCAATTTCACTCGAAGGTTGTAATCAACACTGATGATGACGATGAAAGGATGAACTACCTTGAACAACTTACATTCGGAGATGCACATAAAGTGGTGTCAGGATTCAGCCATCTTAACGGCGACAAGGCTTATAAGGCAGCCATGAGTCAGCTGGAGGATCGCTATGGCGATGAGGAAGTTATAGCGACAGCTTTCATCAAGAAAGCATTAGACTGGCCCACCATTCATCCTGGAGACCCTAAGGCACTCGATGACTTCTCTTTGTTTCTTGTAGAGTGTGATAATGCAGTTGGCACAGAATCAAATGGCGTTCTTGACTACTCGGACAATATTAAGAAATTAATGCTCAAACTACCCTTCTATCTGCATGATAAATGGAGGAACCAAGTATATAAGTACAAGGATGCAAAGAGGAAGGTTCAGTTCCAAGACTTGATGAAGTTTGTGAAGGCAGAGGCTAAGAAAGTCAACGACCCTACGTATGGAAGTAATGCCACTGGGACTTCAAGACCAAAGACTCAGACAAAGATTGCACGTTCCAGCAATGCAGTTCCAAGGATTGTTACAGATTCTATACCTAAGAGCACCAGTGACACCGTACCTCCTCCAGCCCCGAATTATAAGTGTTTCTTCTGTGACTCTACTTCCCATTCTTTGGATACTTGCAAAAAGATAACTGCCAAACCTATGAACGAAAGAGTCAACTTCATTAAAGAAAAGGGATTATGCTTTGGCTGTCTCAAGAAAGGCCACTTGTCGAAGAGATGCCGTAATCGTTCCAAGTGCGGCATATGCAAAAAAAGTCATCCATCTATCTTACACAACGAAGAAAGCTCGTCAGTTGTTAGTGTATCGAATGCCAGTACTGGTTATGCTATTGCAAAAGAAGATCAAAAGGGGGATGTGTCTTGTGCCATGGCGATAGTCCCAGTTAGAATTCGCTTGCGTGATAAACCTCATAGTATAGAGACATACGCATTCTTGGATACAGGTAGTAGCGCTTCGTTTTGCACCGAGACAGTTATGAAACAGCTTGGAGCTAGAGGTAAGAAGACACAGCTTACACTGAGTACAATGGGTGAGCCATTTATCATGAACACATTTTCCATCAGTGGACTGCAAGTAAGTGACATTGACTCGGAAAATGCTATTGATCTTCCGCGAGTGTTCACGAAGGAGAAAATGCCCGTGTCTAAGAAGCACATCCCAACACAAGCAGAGGTGTCAAGGTGGGAACACTTAGCAAAGGTTTCACTAGCTGAGCCTAACTGTGAGATAGGTTTGATGATTGGCAGCAACTTACCAGATGCCTACTCGCCTATTGAGATACTTGCAGGCCCTAGTGGATCACCACATGCTACAAGAACTAAGCTTGGATGGGTGGTCTGGAATGTTCTTCGAGAAAGCGGTACTATACAAGTCAACAGAGTTCACATTCAGGATGAGTCTGGAGAAGACATCGAAGACATGGTTAAGAGATCTATGAACCTCGATTTCCCTGAGCGTCTTATTGACGATAGAAAAGAAAACTCGAGGGAGGACAAACAATTTTTGGATATGGCTGAAAACTCTATTTATAAGGATGGGGAACATTACTGCGTTTCGTTTCCATTTCGTAACAAAGTCACTATTTTGCCTGATAACTCGATAATGGCTAAACGGAGATTACGCAGCATTGAGAACAAGTTCAAAGAATATTACACTGCCTTCATGGAAAAACTGTTGGAGAAAGGTCATGCGGAACCAGCACCTGTGGGATTTGACAAAGGAAAGGTCTGGTACATTCCTCACCATGGTGTATACCACAAGAAAAAGAACAAGATTCGAGTGGTGTTTGATTGCTCTGCGCGATATCAAGGTGTCTCCCTTAACGACAACTTACTCCAGGGACCTGACCTTACAAACAATCTTCTTGGTGTGTTGATGCGATTCTGGGAGGAACCAGTGGCTGTCATTGGAAACATTGAAGCGATGTTCTATCAGGTGAAAGTCCCAGTAAATGAAAGAGACTATCTGCGATTTTACTGGTGGCCCAACGGGAATACTGCGAATGAGCCAAGGAGCTACAGGATGACGGTTCACCTGTTTGGAGCCTCATCATCTCCCAGTGTTTGCAACTTTGCTCTTCAGAAAACTGTAGAGGACAATCAAAAACGGTTTCCCCAAGAAGTTCAGGACACACTGAAAAGAAATATGTATGTCGATGACTGTCTGACCTCCGTTGCTACAGAGAAGAAGGCGATTAGTCTTATACATGATGTGACTCAAATGTGTAAATCCGGAGGATTCCGACTTACCAAATGGACGAGTAACAGTGATGAGGTTGTGGAATCTATTCCAGAGGGTGATCGTGCCCAAGACGTCAAGTTGTGGAGTCTGGATAGTAAGCCACCTATCGAAAGAGCTCTCGGAGTTTATTGGTTCATGGAGAATGACTCCCTTGGATTCCAAATTCAGATGAAAGACAAGCCCGTTACTAGAAGAGGTATTCTATCAGTAACCAGCTCAGTGTACGATCCTTTAGGAATTGCATCCCCGTTTGTTCTTAAGGCCAAGTCAATTCTGCAAAGACTTTGTAGGGATGGTAAGGGATGGGATGAGGAGATCACAGGAAAAGATCTGAAGGACTGGACCGATTGGCTGCTTCAGCTACCTGAACTAGAGCATGTTACCATTGATCGGTGTTACAAAGGGAAAAACCTCGGCAAGGTAACCTCCTGTCAACTTCATGGTTTCGCAGATGCAAGTGACATTGGATATGGAATGGTATTCTATCTTCGACTCGTTGATGTCACCGGAAAGATCCACTGCTCGTTCTTGTTCGGGAAGGCGAGAGTCGCACCACTGAAGGCAGTGACTATACCCCGGATGGAACTTACAGCTGCCTCTTCTCTAGTGAAGTTGGGCAGGATGGTGACAGAACAGCTGAATTACAACATAGATCGATTCTTCTTTTGGACTGACAGCACTTCAGTCTTAAGGTATATCGCAAACAAGAATTTGCGCTTCCACACGTTCGTAGCTAACCGCATTGCTCTTATCCACGAAGCTACGTCGGAAGATGACTGGTATTACATCAACACTAAGGAGAATCCAGCTGATGTTGCATCAAGAGGAACGAGCATTTCGAAGTTGCCTGACTCGTGGACTCGTGGACCAATGTTCCTCTGGAAATCCGAACGTGAATGGCCCGTTGTGGAAAAGGATGTTAAGATCACGGATAAAGTGGTGTCGAAAATCTTTTCGACTATTACTCCAACTTCAATAAGCTTAGGAGAGCTACTGGATGGCTTATGAGAGCTATGGACAACCTGCAGGGAGCTGTTGAGAGGAGCCGGCAGATAAAACAGGACATCAGCAGTTCAGAATCTGATCCTGTGAAACGCGACCAGAAAATAAAGTTAGCATTGTCGAAAGAGAGACAGGATAGACTTCTCAAAGGACAGAAAAACCTTCGTACAGCGTGCCTGTCTGTGGATATTCTGGAACGAGCTGAAGCCGCGTTGATTAAGTATGAGCAACGAAAGTACTTCGCAGCCGAAAGCAAGATCCTTCACCAGGACAATGGTGTTCAGTCGCGAAAACTCAAGAAGACTTCGAAATTATTCAAGATTGACCCCTTTGTTAAAGATGGTGTCATTCGCGTAGGAGGTCGTCTTGAAAGAGCTGAAATTTCGTATGATACAAAACACCCTGTGGTGTTGCCTAGGGAATCTGTCGTATCGAGGCTCGTTGTGGATGATGCCCACAGATCATGTGGTCACTTAGGAAAGAACACTGTTCTTGCATTCATTCGAGAAAAATATTGGATTGTTGGTGCTCGCACTCTGGTGAAATCTATTCTTTCCAAGTGTGTGACTTGTAGGAAATACAGAGCTCCATGTGTTGAGCAAAAGATGGCAAACTTACCCACAGAGCGACTCGCAGCTGATCAGCCTCCTTTCAGCAGAACTGGGATGGACTTCTTCGGACCCTTTGAACTGAAACGTGGAAGGAGTGTGGTAAAGCGATATGGGGTATTGTTTACCTGTCTTGTGACTCGTGCGGTCCATTTAGAAGTTGCTGCGTCGCTCGATACAGATTCTTGCATCAACTCCATTCGACGATTTATCGCTCGCAGAGGAAAACCTGTATTTATTAGATCGGATAACGGAACCAACCTTGTCGGTGCTCAACGAGAAATGAAGGAAAATATTCAGAAATGGAACACAGACAAAATTCGTGATAACATGTTGCAGAGTAGCATTCAGTGGGAATTCAATCCTCCCTCCGGTTCTCACTTCGGCGGAGTCTGGGAAAGACTCATTAGGTCTGTGAGACAGGTGTTGTACTCCGTTATGCATGAGCAGAATGCGAAACTGGATGACGAAGGACTTCAGACACTCTTTTGTGAGGTAGAGGCTATCTTAAATGGACGCCCGTTAACTGAAGCATCGGATAACGTAACTGACCTACGGGTTTTGACCCCAAACCATCTGCTATTGCTTCAGCCTGGAGAGTATTTCCCACCTGGGACATTCGTCGCCACGGATAACTATGCCAGAAGGAGGTGGAGACAGATACAGTACCTTTCAGATATTTTCTGGAATAGGTGGACCAAGGAATACTTACCGCTTCTGCAAGGACGCCAGAAATGGATGAAGAAACGATGTAACATGCAGACTGGAGAGCTTGTGCTGATCGCTGATAGTACACCTAGGCATGCGTGGATAACCGGTAGGATTCAGGAAGTTGTGAAAGACAAACATGACTTAGTGCGATTCGTGAAAGTTAAGATCCCTTCCAATGTGTTAACGCGTCCAGTGACAAAACTCGTGCTCTTGCTCGAGTCAGACATTGAGTAATGGATACGGTGAACGCTTGAGTGAAAGGCCAATTCGAACTAAAATATCAGTAATTGTAATTATTTTATGATTAAGCATAATGATTTAATTGATGTGTTTGATGGTTATTAGGCCGTTTTTGCGAATTGATAATCTCGGTTGAAGCCTCGATTAAGGGGCCGGTATGTTACGGCCTAAATGTTAGTTTTATGTTGAATTTATTGTTTAGTTTCATTTGTGGTAATTTTGTTAAGATTCCGGAAAATACGGTTATCCGGTTTCCGGTTTTAGTATAGACGAATATTATGGGATAGCGTTATCCAAGCGCAGCACATGTTTTGAGTATGAGAAGATTCGTTCGGACTATCGTAGGATACGATACGGTAACTAATTACTGTTGAATGATTTGAATATGATTTATGCTTGTTTAGGAATTCATGTCATCATGTTAAAATGTCATTTTGGATAATTCGGCCAATATATAAATATGTCAGTGAACCGTGGACAGACGACAAGTCCCTCGTGCATTCTAGTCTATCACTTGATTTCTGCTGTATTTGTATGCTATGATATGATTGATACATTGCTGTTTCATTGCTGTTTAACTCGCTATAAATGTGTAAGAGTAATAGTATCGTAAAAGTATTGTATTTTGCTATATTTATCAGGTTCGGTTAAATTCATTCTGGGCCGAAACGTCCTAGTCTTGTCAAGTCATGTGTATTGTATACTGAATAGTAGAGGGCGAGTTGTCTCGATCTCATCTACAGATCAAACTCGTCATGTGTTATAGATGATAAGGCATAATAGTAACTGTTGCTTAGTTAATTAGTCTAATAAGTACTGTTTCTTTTCGTTACAGTCAATCTATCTACGTAAAACTATCACTGAGTCAATGCACCTGTACTATACTTATATGTACATGTAGTTGATGTCAAAGATAATAAACACAGATGAAGCCAGGAAGATGGAATTGACCTCATTTATTTACGATAGCCAGAGCGATTTCGAGGCGTACTTGACGCCTATATGTGTGTTTTTTAAAATGTAAGCAGTTTGTTAAAGATTGGACTGACTATAAATATATCAAATCCATTCCACGCAAAATAGCCAATTCGACGCCGCATTTTCCTAGATTTTGTTTCACAATGTTTGTGTAAATGCATTTCCACAAACCATACTCAAATACCTCCTACTTAAATATCAATGGATGCCGGGTCCAGTGAATGACCAAGCAGATATTCACTTGTATTCGAATAAATGACTCCACGGATGACATTATAAATGTTTTAACTAGTAGCAGTACTTATCATATGCTAGAGATGTAATTAATGTAATATGGTATTTGTAATAAACATACATAGGAATCGGAAACAATCGCACTACGTGTTTGATACATTTGTTAGTTTAAGCCCTCAGTTGAGAGGTTCCAGAGGTTCCTAAATAAATTGGCCATGTATGATCCATCCATCCGTCCGTCTGTCCGTCACACTGACTATATCATTTCATACTTGTATTGGCTTACATTTGAGGACGATATCCACAAATGATGGGTCCACTGACGGATGCTTTGAGAGAGACACGTTAAACTGATACTACAACCAGCCATGTCATACTAGAAGATAAGAAACCACCAACTCTAAAGCTGACTCCCAAGCAGAGATCATCTTAAGGCCAGGAACAGAATCCATCACCTGGCTCATACAGAAACTCAACTAAAGGTCAGGGGACAGAATCTATAACCTGGCTCACAGCGTACACTCTCAACTAAAGGCAAGAGGACAGAATCCATAACCTGGCTCACAGCGTACACTCTCAACTAAAGGCCAGAGGACAGAATCCATAACATAGCTCATACAGAAACTTAACTAAAGGTCAGAGGACAGAATCCATAATCTGGCTCATAGCGTACACTCTCAACTAAAGGCCAAAGGACAGAATCCATAATCTGGCTCATAGCGTACACTCTCAACTAAAGGCCAAAGGACAGAATCCATAACATGGCTCATAGCGTACACCATCAACTAAAGTTTAGGGGACGAATTAACCTCGCTTAAAGCCTACACTCTCAACTCAAGGCCAGGGGACAGAATCCATAACTAGAAGCCAGGGAATCGTTTACCTTTCAGATGGGAAATTACAGACCAGTGATCATAATCTATTATCTCGCTCACAAGAGACACTCTCAAGTAAAGACAAGGATACAGAATCTATAATCTGGCCTACTTAGGAACCTCTCAACTAAAAGCCTAATGATTGGCAGTGTCAAAGCGTGCCATTAACAGTGTGTTCTGTTTATTTAAATACGTATTTTTACTTCATACAGAAAAGGTTAAACATCATAATTAAGAAGTTCAATATCATAATTTAAATGTTAAACTTTGCAAGAAATAATAATGACATGCAAATTTGTGGTAAAATAGACACACATATTGCAAAAGTTAATAACATGTAAATAATCCAATATTACTGACAAGAGAAACTGTGTATAATCATAATCCTTTTAACACCTCTATACTTTACTTACGTCATAGATTCTGTAACTAATGAACAAAGTATCACCTGTATTTAGGTCTTGCATAATAGATTCCAGGTATACTAGCTTTTAACAAAAAACTTTACTCCACAGCTTCAGTAAATATAACAACTAATAACACAAAATAGCCCCTCTGTACATGTCTTACGTAAGATATTCCACAAATATGTTTTGTCTAAATACGTATTAAGAACTAGCTAAGGGCTTGATATTATTAAGAAATCTCAATCCCATGGGATACATTGATATAAAACAAACTTATTAAATAAAAAAATATCATATAGACATACATGTTTAGTTTATTGTATAATATAGACTTAGTACTTACACCTGCTATACTGCGTATAGTATACTTTTTGCCCTCCGCACGTGCCGCCATCCCCGTTACAGACTCTGTTACAAAAGTCCTTTGTCGCTTCTTGTGCGTCATCATTCCAGTTACAAATGCACTGGTCTTCCTAGGGATAAATCAATAAAATAACAAGATGTTGTATACCTCTTTAAGATAATTACATTGGAACTTTTTATCATCGGAAAACATATTTTTAAGCAATTATTAATATTTATGCATATATAAATGTTGTTATTAAAATTAATTAAAAAAAACAAAAAAACCAACTCGACATTATTCCGTTACATTACAACTTTACACTATGGTGTAATGTTGTTATATATGCCGTTTTTTCAATAAATTCTGTCTGTTTGAATTTCTTTTTTTCTTATTTTTCTTTTATATACATTTTTGAAATAATTTGAATCAGAGTTGCATATTCAACCACAATATCGAACCATCTTATGCATACTATCATTAATCACACGTGCGAGCATTAATGGGTAAACTACTTTCTGCTTTGTTGTCTGAGTAATTATACATAATGGTAACAACATGTACTTCTCCCACGTGGTAAAAGTGTTGAAATATAATTCTTCATGGTATTTCGAAACATTTGTTAGGTTTGTTGTACTACCTTTACGGAATGTAAAATACAATGAATCCATACCCGTACAAAAACAGTGCCAATGTTTGGACCACACGTCTGCAAACACAACGAGCCGCTGTTATCTGTATGATTCAGCAGTCCTAATGCTTCGTCAACTGCTCCCCAACAACCTAGAACATATTTCAAATGTTACAATCAACGCTTCTTAAAACTGTTTAATCTTACTTAACTGTGCTGTACAAGCTGTTTCCGTTGCATGCTTGTTTGATAGTCCTAGTAAAACCAAAGTTCCACGTACACACATGTATTAATAGCCCTCGATGAAATACAACAAGCTGGTTAACATTTTATGTGCTAAATCGAAGCACACATCCTTTTTCCTGGGGTCAGAAGCAACGGTTCAAACATAATATTGGTTTTGTTTCTAAACAGTTATTATCGATGAACAAAATCGAAGTTACAATAAGCACGAACCTCTGGCATACACCCATGGGGCAACCTCATCAACGTACTCCCCCGTCCAAGTTTCGAAATCTCCAGTCTCATTCTTCGTTCGCGCTAGCAGTTCTTCGGCCTCCGTTTGTGGTACTGCCAACATGCTGTTATTCTCAATGCAAGCAGTATATGCCTCTAGCGCCGTCATCAGTCGAGTTATTATGAAATACTTCGAACCTGATTAAAACAAGAAATGTTTTATAAAGTTTTCTGAATTGGCTTTATATGTGTCTCACGTCCGATCAGTTGAATATCTCCGCATCTTCTGTATAGAAACAAATGATTTAAATTCGAAAAGAAATGAACACATGTAATTAAATTTCAAATTCTAAAAATAAAATTAAGGGCAGTTTTATAACTCTTCTTTATAAAACATCGTGTTTTTAATAAAGGATGACTAGTTGGCGTAATCGACTTCTACAATCGATTGTGAAAGGTATCTAGTAACTTCCTCGACCATGTGGATATATGTGAGTACTCTCTCTACCTAGAAGGTAGGGCCACGGTGGCCGAGTGGTTAAGATGTCCCGACACTTTAGCACTAGCCCTCCACCTCTGGGTTGCGAGTTCGAAACCTACGTGGGGCAGTTGCCAGGTACTGACCGTAGGCCGGTGGTTTTTCTCCGGGTACTCCGGCTTTCCTCCACCTCCAAAAACCTGGCACGTCCTTAAATGACCTTAGGTGTTAATAGGACGTTAAACAAAATAAACCAAACCACACCAAACTCTCTACCTCTTCTTCCACATCACTGTGTGGAAATCTGTGAGTACTTTCCCGACCTCTTCCTCCGACATCACCATATGGATATTATACCTAAAACGTTAAACATCCTACCTAAAAGGTTAAAGATCAAACCTAAAAGGTTAAACATTGTACCTAAAAGGTTAAACATCATATTTGAAAACGTTAAACATCATATTTGAAAATGCTAAACATCCTGGCTAAAAGGTTAAAGATAATACCTAAAAGGTTAAACATCCTACCTTAAAGGTTAAACATCCTACCTAAAATGTTAAACATCCTACCTAAAAAAACCAAATTAAACATCCTACCTAAAACGTTAAACTTCATGCCTTCAACGTTAAACATCCTACCTAAAAGATTAATATTATACCTAAAAGGTTAAAGATCAAACCTAAAAGGTTAAACATTTTACCTAAAAGGTTAAACATCATATTTGAAAACGTTAAACATTATACCCAAAAATGTTAAACATCCTAACTAAAAAAATAAATTAAACATCCTACCTAAAACGTTAAACATCCTACCTTAAAGGTTAAACATTATACCTAAAAGGTTAAACATCCTACCTAAAAGATTAAACATTCTACCTAAAAGGTTAAACATCATATATCATAACATCATGCTTTAAATACACGTGTTTGCTACCATATGCAAATAAGAGTTAGTCATTATAAGTAAAATGTTCCCACTTAATATCGAAAAATGGATTTTAGTAACTGGTTTCATGCTAAAATCCATTAAGTCGGGGTAAACACTATAGCTATCCTATGGTCTCTACCTCTATGCTGACGGTGAGGACTGGTTGGTTCGTTTTCAGGATAATGTGATAGGTTGAAATGTTACATTTTGTTTAATTTCAGTTGTGTGTCTATGAAAATGTCTGCCAGTGCCTCTATTCTCCATGGACATATGGTCATATCGTGTAAATAGGACATAAAGATATAAAATCAAGCCCAGTGACTAAATTATCTTTGTGTATTTTTTTCTGCCAGATATGACCCGAGCTCAATCGATGATTTATTACAAAATGAAATTTTTAATTTTTGATCCCACTAATTTGCTATTTTTCAGGTTTATGTGGGAAGGTCCGAACACGTTACCTCCCTTAGGACATCACATACCCACGTTTGTTAGATACAAGATATGACACGAGGGTCCCGGATGAAATAAATAAAAACAAAAAACCCAGATCTAAGGTACGAGGACATCACGGCGACAGTAGCGTTAGCTGTGTTTCATGTGTCTTCCGTATAAGTTATGTATCATTATGTTTTACTCGTAAATATTACATACAGTCTGTTATTCGTTGTTTGGATTAATCGTCATTTATTAAATAATTTGAACGTGATGTCCTAGATGAAAATATACCAAAAGACTTAATCTGAGAGGAAACTAAAATACACCTAGAAAACGTCCTTAGTCGAGATTCTTTGAATTAATCGTTTGAAACTATAAAGAAGTGTGATTTTAAATATAAATGGCGCGATACTACCTTCAAAATGGCTATTCCATGTAACTGATTACGCTGTCGGTAATAAATAAATAAATAAGTTTAAATAGAATACAAATCAACATAAGGCAGCAGAAATGTAAATGTTAACATTAAATAATCTTTCTAAGATATTTGGAGTATTTATACACTTTAGATACTTGTCAGCACACTGTCATAAGCTATTGTACATACATACATATTAGTATATATTACCTGACACTTGTTGGAGGAGGATCAAGGTTGTTAGCAGGAGAATCCCCATGTCTTCGTTGAACGACTAGTAGTTATAAGCAGTGTTGAGTAATCGCCTATCCGCCATGTTTGACTAGGTCGTGTGATACACTGTTCATACCACCGGACATTAACACTTGTTTTTAAATTTTGTAAAATCTTCCCCTTGATCCATGAGCTGTAAGCACTACACATTATACACATTTGACTTGATAAAATGCGTGTGTTTGTAATTACTGATTAGATCCTAGACCTTGTTGTTCAAAGTTTGACCTTGAAAAATACTTCAATATTAGGTATACTTACGATGTGTTTTCTTTGAATAACAATAAAAAACCCAAACATATTAGATAATATTGCTCGGATATATCATGTAGAACTGGATATAAAGAAAACAACCGACGATTTCAATTTACCAATTGTTAATATTGATAACATTGATCGAATATATCATGTAGAACTGGAAATAAAGAATACAACCGATGATTTCCATTTACCAATTGTTAATTTTCCATTCCTAGATAGCATCATCCCTGCTTTCTCATTTCCAATCTATTAGAGTTACTTCCCTTCGTTTCAGTATATTATTACTTATTATCATTATCACTATTTCTGTGACAGATGTCGACTCCTGACGACAGAATTGATGGGACAAAGATGAATCTTGTTGAAGACCATCGGAATGTTTGTATGGTCGACATCACGGCTTTTTTCCATCTATGATATTTGATTTTGGCAGTTTGAAAATCTATACGAAATTAACTACAATCGGCCGTAAACATGGTGTATCATAATTACAACTTATCCAGCCACTTAGCTAGTGTTTCACCTGAACCAAGTCCCCGAAGAAAATGTGTTCCTTAGGCTTGAAGCTATTTCCTGAGTAATTGGTACTCTCTATATATGAGAATAAAGAATAGAGTCTTATATAGAGAATTTCACTCCTGGAAAGATGTAGCATTCCAGGTGTGAACAGTCGGGAATTCCCCAGGTTGGGGTTCCCATTTCCACCGTTAACACAGGGTTACTGTCTTCAAGGTACTGATGTGCTCTTATATGCTATTAAACCTATCCAATGACATCATTTTTCATGATAGGGACATCTTCCAACTTTATTTTGATATAAATCACAATATTTAAACTTCAAATGAGCGATTGAGGGGATGGAGTCATTGGTAATAACACATAGTGAAATAATTAGCTGTGTGAGACCTATAGCCAGTGTTATTACTTGTCACGTTTAAACAGGAGTACGCGTGAGTGGCATGTTAACAACTGTATAGTGAATACAGCGTAGATAGTTTTAGTCACATTATCAATTTCTGCACACATTATGAAATCTGGTTGTTTAGTTTTACATATTCTTCTAAATAGCCATTTGTGTGTCGTCATCATTTGTGTGTCGTCATCATTTGTGTGTATATCAAGTTCTTCCTTCCTTATAATACAAATACTAATTACTATATCATCGATGATAAAATTTTACCCCGGAGCAATTCATAATTATCTATGCTTCATTTCACCAATGTACATGTATTATGGATCAATATAAAAGAAGTCGACAAAATTTTGTTTTTTTGTTTGTTTTATTTTCTATTTAACATGCTTGTTATATGCGCTTTTCAGTATGTATTATCAATTTCCAAAAACGGTTTCTTAACAGGTAAAAGGTAGCCAAGCTGATAAAAAAACGATACCGTGCCTAGAATGTTTACGTAAGGATGTTTTTTTTTACAGTTTTGGAACAAATAGGACGAGAGCGTTTGGAAATATTCGATTTCTTTCTGCAACATAAAGTCATTCGGAACATCTGGACTGATTCTCCGTGAGTGGTTCATGAGTCTCTGTGCAAATCACGAGATCATTAAGTGATTCTTACTACTTCCCATTTCACGCCAATCACAGAAAATAATGCAATTTAAACCAAGCAGACCCACTTAATGAAAATTGTAAGAAACACGTGTAGCAATGAGTTAGGAATAATTTTCTTGTTGCATGACGGTAAGAGGCTTAGAAGGGTGTGCGTAAGGGATTAGAGGTGGTTTGTATATGAGAGAAAGAGTAATAATTCCCGCTGTGTAGCAGCTACTGTTTTCTATTCAGGAAACATTAAAGAAATCAGAGAACATTGAAGAGACTAGTGAACATTTAACATATCTGGGGACATTGAATACATCAGGGAATATTGAATTTATCTGGGGACGTTGAAGATATCAGGTCACATTTAATAGAACATTGAAGATATCAGAAAACTTTGATGACATCATGGATCAATGAAAAGACCAAGGAAAATTGAAGATACCATAGAACATTGGAGACATCAGGGGACATTGAAAAGACCATAGACCCTTGAACAAACCATAAAACATTGAAGAGTCAATGGAGGGAACATTAAACAGACCAGGGAACATTGAATACATCTATGAACAATGAAGAGAACATGAAACATTGAAGATAATCAGCGGACATTGAACAGATCAGGCAACATTGAAGACATCAGGGAACATTGAAGACATCAGGGAACATTAAAGACATCCGGGAACATTGAACAGATCAGGCAACATTGAAGACATCAGGAAACATTGAAGACATCCGGGGACATTGAAGACATCAAGGAACATTGAAGATATCAGGGGACATTGAAGACATCAGGGAATATTGAAGATATCAGGGGACATTGAACAGATCAGGCAACATTGAAGACATCAGGGAAGATTGAAGACATCATGGAACATAAAAGACATCAGGGAACATTCAAGACATCAGGTAACATTGAAGACACCAGTGGACATTGAAGACATCAAGGAACATTAAAGACATCAGGGAACATTGAAGACATCAGGTAACATTGAAGATATCAGGGGACATTGAAGACATCAGGGAATATTGAAGACATCATGGAACATTCAAGACATCAGGTAACATTGAAGATATCAGGGGACATCAGGGACATTCAAGACATCAGGGGACATTCAAGACATCAGAGACCATTGAAGATATCGGGGAAGATTTAAGACATCAGGGGACATTTAATACATCAAGGGACATTGAAGATATCAGGGAACATTGAAGACATCAGTGGGCATTGAAGACATCAAGGGACATTGAAGACATCAGGGAACATTGAAGACATCAGGGAAGATTGAAGACATAAGGGAACATTGAAGACATCAGGGAAGATTGAAGATATCAGGGAACATTGAAGACATCAGGGAACATTGAAGATATCAGGGAACATTGAAGACATCAGTGGACATTGAAGATATCAAGGAACATTGAAGATATCAAGGGACATTGAAGACATCAGGGAACATTGAAGACATCAGGGAACATTGAAGACATCAGGGAACATTGAAGACATCAGGGACATTAAAGACATCAGGGAAGATTGAAGACATCAGGGGACATTGAATACATCAAGGGACATTGAAGATATCAGGGAACATTGAAGACATCAGTGGACATTGAAGACATCGAGGGACATTGAAGACATCAGGGAACATTGAAGACATCAGGGACATTGAAGACATCAGGGAAGATTGAAGACATAAGGGAACATTGAAGACATCAGGGAAGATTGAAGATATCAGGGAAGATTGAAGACATCGGGGAACATTGATGACATCAGGAAACATTGAAGACATCAGGGAACATTGAAGACATCAGGGAACATTGAAGACATCAGGGACATTGAAGACATCAGGGAAGATTGAAGACATCAGGGGACATTGAATACATCAAGGGACATTGAAGATATCAGGGAACATTGAAGACATCAGGGGACATTGATGACATCAGGAAACATTGACGACATCAGGGAAGATTGATGACATCAGGGAAGATTGAAGACATCAGGGAACATTAAATACATCAGAAAACATTGAAGACATCAGGGGACATTGAAGACATCAGGGGACATTGAAGACATCATGGAACATTGATGACATCGGGGGACATTGAATGTATCAGGGAACATTGAAGTTAATAAGAAAACATTAAGTAATCCAGAGCACATTGCCAATGCAAATTGACTTTGAAGATATCAGAGAACATTGATTTCTTTGGCACTCATTTTGTTACTTTTCGTTTGCTTCCCTTTTCATGTTTTTTCCTGATTGTTTTGCTTTTGCTTTGCTTTTTTAAAATGTTATTTCTTTGCTCTTTTCCCTGTTTCCATGGTAACTGTCCTGCCTGTTGCGAGGACATAAACCCGTCACGAACATAAATGAGTATTAAAATCATGTACGAAGAGAAAACAAGCCTCGAATCCACTTAAATAAATGACCAAAAAACACAAATAAGCATATATTATTTTATTAACACAAACCAATACAAAACAAAACAAAAGCTCTAAACAAATTTACTAACAAAACATTATTCAATTCCTCATGTGCCATCAACATGAAACATTAACATTTATTACTGAAGCGGGAATATTTGTATTTGTGTGTCTGTTTATTAACTTTAATCTATATCAAATATGTTTTGTTATCCTGCGTATTTTTATGGATGTTTATATTAAATTTGTTGACTCTAAAATTTCACAAATTATGATATACCGGTTTCACCACTCTATATCCTATTGATAACTATTGATAAAGATATGATGATTCAGTATTGAGTATCTGTTTTCTTGAAGTCGTCCATTTTATTGATAGAATTTATGGACAACATTAGATTAGATTTCTTTTCAATTTGTTCCTGAACAAACAGTGAATGCTAACTTCAATTCAAAATCAATTATATAGAAAGGAAAATGATCAAAATATTGCTCTACCTCGAAATCCTTACAAAAGTACAAAGAAAAATAAAACCAGGATTTCCGGAGGTTAGTATTTTCTACGTTATCCACTGCTTCCGCCATAAACTTCTATGTTCAACTCAGCTTAAGTAGACTTACAGGTTTTATTAGTTACTACTTAATCACGTCGGTAGAAACTAAATATTTTTTCATCCATTAAAAATGTAAAAAATCAACGAAAAATATATTTGCGACATTGGTCGTCTTGAACAAGTTAATCAGTTGTCTATACAATGCCAGTGCTGCATCTTGTCTCAATCATAAGCCGGCCGTTTACACAACTAATGACGAATTTGACTAATTTGTAATCTAGCCGTGTGAATCATGGCAGTGGTGGGTCTATATGTGTATCGACATAGGGATTATAAGTATCATTTCCGTTAACCCTTGAGCCTTTAATAGAAAGAGTATTGTACACATCTGAATTTAGTATATTGTGAGTGCTATCATAAGCATTTACATTTTCTTCCTTGTTTACATGTCCGGGTTTAGAAATGTCGTGGTAACATCCTTCATAGGACATCGCGTTGGCGTGGTCATATACATCATCAGCAGGCCGATTGTGACTGGTGTGGGGCGCATGTAGTTGGTTATAAATGTCATCTTCAACATTCTCTGAATCGTCAGTCTTACCCCGGTCGCCAATAACTGAATGTGCATAGTCATATGGACTTTTACTGGTATGGGGCTTTGTATGGGGCTTTGTTCCACAAGCTAATGATGACGAACTAAGTTTGGGAGAAGATTTGTCTTCCTTCGAATTATCAGCTAAACAATAAAGATTATCACTGATATTTTCGTCGCTAGATATTGATGGCTTGATGCGACCAGTGAAATTGCTACAAGTGGTGTTTTCGTTCTCGTTTATCGGTGAATCAGAGGTTGCGGCTTCTTTTTGTCCAATGGTAGTTTCCGTACTGTCCGTGGTATTCTCATATCTACCGTCTCCAAGCCTATTTGTCTCGTCCTCATTCCCTGTAATCATTATGTCGAGGTAGTCATAGTTATGGGTCTCTAAAGGTATGATGTCTGCAGCTAATTCAGACGTTTTCCGACGACTCCTGAAACAACAAAATGATGAATATTCATGTTATAACGATATCACCAAAGAAACGTCACACTATAGTGACGTAATGACGCCACACCTTCATGATCGGCCGAAATGGTCTCGGCTTCTAGATAGAAATTATTTGAATATCAGTTTTGTTTGGTTTATTTTGTTTAACGTCCTATTAACAGCCATGCCATTTAAGGACGTGCCAGGTTTTGGAGGTGGAGGAAAGCCGGAATACCCGGAGAAAAACCACCGGCCTACGGTCAGTACCTGGCAACTGTCCCACGTAGGCATCGAAATCGCAACCCAGAGGTGGAGGGCTAGTGATAATGTTTCGGGACACCTTAACCACTTGGCCACCGCGGCCCAGAGGTGGAGGGCTAGTGATAATGTTTCGGGACACCTTAACCACTTGGCCACCGCGGCCCAGAGGTGGAGGGCTAGTGATAAAGTGTCGGGACACCTTAACCACTTGGCCACCGCGGCCCAGAGGTGGAGGGCTAGTGATAATGTTTCGGGACACCTTAACCACTTGGCCACCGCGGCCCAGAGGTGGAGGGCTAGTGATAAAGTGTCGGGACACCTTAACCACTTGGCCACCGCGGCCCAGAGGTGGAGGGCTAGTGATAATGTTTCGGGACACCTTAACCACTCGGCCACCGCGGCCCCTTGAATATCAGCGATTGACCTGTATTAATTTTCCATATCCACATATCAATGACGCTCAGAACATATATACAGTGTAGACAAACACCAAGTAACAAGTCACTCGGTAACTCTAAATGGCAAATATAAACCTACCTCCATAAACAGACCATGGCGACGGTAACCAAGGCGATGATTACAACGAAAAACCCGGCACCTGCAGCAATATACGGCCATGAATCTGAAATTGAAAATTTTCTTGCGATAACGTCAAGGTAATTACAAGCAGTGAGTGTCTTCCACAGTTTGCTGCATTCAACTGGAACCACTTCTATACAAGCAGGAGTCAAATACAAACATATCGCCCCCCCCCCCCCCCATCCCAGTAAAAATCACCACTATCGTGCAACACGGACACATGGGTGATTGTCCTTCAATGCCCTGTAACCACGTTAAATAATACAATGCTAAAACATGTAGAGAATGGCATCAGATGGCCCTGTAGCGCATTGCTTAATTGTCGACATACTGAATGCAATTCCAAACATACATGAAAGTTAAAAAGAAGAAACCGTAAAATAAAAAAGTAATGACAGATCCATCGTTTCGAAAGTAGTCAACGAATCTCATTGGGTCATAGAAGTATTTTGCAATATGAACCTTTTGTATTATTACTTTTGCCAGTATTTTGCAGATATATCAATACAAAACCAAATGGTTGTCACATGGATAACTTCCCACTTGAAGTATCTCTATCGTTTGTAGCTTTGGAAAGTTGATTTGGTTAAGGCATGGTGACTGACACTGAAAGTATAGTATTGTGTATACAGACAGAATACAATGGGAGAGCGTTATCAGAACATATCCGTCCATCTACAGTTCCGTCCTTCTTTTTTCTATTGTTATTTTGTGTATGTTTAGAATAGATATGAATCTGAACTTTTATGATATAAGCTATAATATCAGAATGAACGTTTACACTAATGGCTGTAATACTAGTTTTAAAACTTTTTACACTATATACATTATATTGGCTATTGACTGGGGGGGGGGGGGGGGGGGGGGATTTTTTATCAGGGTTTTACAATCCAATCCCAGTGGAAAACAGTTTTTTTCAGAACATGTCAGCAATATTTTTTTTATCCCTTTAATATTTTAACTTTTATTTTCATTTTTTTTTTATTTTCCAAAGGCATTGTGATTATTTCATTCGTTTTGAAAATAAAGTGTTATTATTTGTAATTTCATCACCCGTTGCTATCTATATCAGTTTATAAAATTTGATAATATCAGCAAAATATCTTGATTGTCCACTAAATAAAGGGAGACAATTAATATTTTTGGTGTGATCAAATAGTTTAATGAACTAAAGCAATGTTAGCTGTTATATATGCAGATTGAAACAAAACATCAATTTAATACATCACAATAACTTTTATTGGGTTATTGTAAGAATTGATTTCACACAATAATTTTGAATAACATGTATCAATTTATAATTATGAAGAAATTCACAAATTACACATGTATTAGATATTAAAAAACAATCATGACCTAGTATTCGGGACAAAGCCCTCTAAAAGTTTATACATTTGGATTACTTTCAATCTTTATGATGTATCAAAGCAAACTTTTGTTTTGTCAAAACAGCCAACAATATTTTGTTTTTTAAATCCCAGGCCTCCCCTCCTAAAGTTGAAAAGTTTGTGCATAAATTTGGTGCGAGATCCCAAAATCCCATGTCAAACTCGGCAAAAAATAACTCCTTACCCACCTAAATAAATGAAAACAGCAACCAGAAAGGAAATAGTGCTGTCATAAGGAAAATGGAAATTAACTATTAGATATGTACAGTCAATGACATGCTGCCTGTACCTATTCCTGTTGATGGAGGTTCCTGGTTTCCATGGTCAGTTGTTATATCGGTGGTCGGAGTTCCGGTAATTTCCGAGGTAACTGTAGAAGACTGGGATCTGGTTGTATTTGGAGTATTTTTGGCATGTGATGTGCCAGCGTTGGACGTGATACCACCATTAGAAGCCGTCGTGGGTTCCACTAAAATTCATATATACTTTATTTAAACACTATGATATAAAATGGCAGCGTGTAAATCACACGATTCCGTTTAAAATTTAAACAATACCCAGTGAAATGTCAAAATATGTGAAAACATAGATTCCTAGCTGGTTTAATAATAGTGTTTGATATGGATAGCGACTGATTGGTATGGGTACAAGGTTGATATTAGCAGATTGCAGAATAAATCTTGGTGAAAGCTAGGTACAGTAGGTATAACACATGATAGTTGTTGGTACATATACATGGTAGGTATTGTGAAGTAGAAGAAATTAGTACATGATAGTTATTGGTACATATACATGGTAGGTATTGTGAAGTAGAAGAAATTAGTACATGATAATTATTGGTACATGTACAGGGTAGGTTTTGTTTTACAGTAAATAGTGTGACATTCCAGATGTAAAATATAATAATTGGTACATGCTAGATATTATTGTGACATGATAGGTAGATATTGTGATATGATAAAATTGTGACAAGATAGTAATTGGTACATGGTAGATATTGTGATATGATAAAATTGTGACAAGATAGTAATTGGTTTGTTAGGTATTGTGATATGATAAATATTGTGACAAGATAGTAATTGGTTTGTTAGGTATTGTAATTTGGTAAATATTGTGACAAGATAGTAATTGGTTTGGTAGGTATTGTGATTTGGTAAATATTATGACATTTCGGATGTAAAATATGTATATTTTGTATAAAAGCGTTATGCGTTATGAAAGCATTCAGAGACTCCTACCAATGAAACGATGTGTGACCAGCCATCTTGTGGTAATTGTCGGAGTAGCAATGGTAATGGAAAATTAATTAATTATGGCAGATCTTGCTTGAATTTCTTACCTCGCTTCCGACATAGAAAGGCAGCTTTCATCGAACAATCACGTGTTCTATCCGGTGTCACCCCAGCAGATCCTTTGATGATATAAAGGCATCTTTGGTTTCTTACCTTGCTTGGAAGTTCTATAGTTACAAACAAGAAACAAATAGGTTTAACCACCCCATCAGTAGACCAATCCTTGTTTAGTCGAGTTATGTCGTTAGGACGTCTTATTGGATCGTATCCTATGTAGTTACACATCTTTGGAATGAATATTTGTATTTTTATGGAACGCCGACAGGGTCGAAATTCCAACTGCTTATTTTCTTATTTTTATTTACTATTCCTCATTCTAATGCTTATACTTAAATCCAATTTCTAATTTCTTATTCTTACTTACTATTTCTAATTCTTAATGCTTATATTTCATCACAATTTATAGTTATTCTAACGTGGTGTTTGTTGTTAGCGATACTGCTTCATTGTATGTATCGACGTTGTATTCCCGTTAACAATAGTCCGTACTTGCTTACGATATAACGCTTCTTTCTTGTTGCAATCTGATATTTACTGCGTTTTTCTGATTCGAACTAGAAGTGAGTATTGTTTAAATAATATGTATATTTACCGTGTACTGACGTCACATAGGTAATGTACCTCCTGACCCCAACCCAGTATTGAGCTGGCTCTCTGGACTTAAATTGGTTCAGAACCAATTTTGTTGGGTCAGCTAAATAACTTCCGTTTTTAACACAGTATTCCAGGGCATCTTTGAAGGGCAGATATCGTATCCTTCCGTTGTTGTACTTGGGTATATAAAAAGGTCTGTCGTTGCTCACATTGCCATCTTCAAAAATAAGGTGCTTTTGTTGAGATGTGAATTATTCCTACTTATACTATACATAGTGAGGCTGAAATTATTCTTCAATAATAGAAGTATTTACATGTATTTCACAATTTCTTAAATATGAAATAACTACATCAACAGGAATATATACTATTGCCATATGCAAAGATTTAAATGGTTCATCACACGAAATGTTTTTTTAACACATTCGGTATTAAATATAATACAGAGATGCAAAATGGATTGGTCACCATGGATGATGAGGTATAATGATGTAATCTATATTTTAAACTAATATAACGATTATAATGTATTGTTTTAAAACTGTCAGTTTACTTACGCACTGCACACAAAAACGCGTTTTGTACCCGGCAGTCATGCGGTAGTAAATCAATGGATGTCAATTTCTCCATCAGTCCACAATAACGGTCATGCCTACTGCTATCTTCCTTAATATCGGTATCTGCAAAAATGGCACAAAAAAGAAAATGTTTAAAGTTTCTTCATAATGTACACGGTTTTCATTTTATATCATTTAATTGTGCAGAAATCAAAGTACTATTAAATATATTAAAGACTGAAACAAAGTTATTTTACAACAGATACAGCCTGTCTAGTCCATAGCCTGGTTCTAACAATGGTACAAATATACTAACATTTTCATGACGATACAATAACTTTTAAGGAACGTGTACTCTGTAACATTGGTACCCCCTCCCCCCCCCCCCCGCCAAATAAAAAACCAACAACAGCAAAACAACAAAACATTAAAGCTTAATTTGTAAAAGAACACAAGACTTATGGTAAAAAAAAACATAAGTCAAATATTCATTACATTTATATTATCAAAATAAAAAAAAACAATATACAAAATATTGAATCGCGTGGTGATTCCTGAAAATATGTGAGGAAATAAGACCAGGTGATCCGACAGAGTAAGCGTCTTCTTCATCGACGACACCCGCAAATCTAGGTAGAATCCGGGTTACGTCACAATATCAAATAATAGTTAGAGTGGTGCTAACGGACTACATTCGTAAAACCTTCATATTGGTAAAACCAGAAAATTAGACAATATAGTAATATTGACAGTATATAAGGCGTTTTACATGTTGCATAGTGCTGGAAAACATTTTGTCCTCCGCAATATTCCTCTTTGTTTCCAGGACAACTAGTGTTGCATTGTTCAAGCGGTTTCCGAGTGTTTGTATCCGGGTTTTTTTCCACACATAGGCAATTGTATATCTGTAAGAAACAAAATATTGCTAATTTAGAGTGGCATTCTTCTCCAGTCATCACAAAGTACAAATCGAACTCCTTACCAACATCAGCCCTAAATTGAAGTCAAAGTTAATATATGATATGTTAGTAATATGACGACTTGTACACGCTGCCAGTGTAATGTCATCGAGTTGAATGGTGTGTTTAGTGCCTTCGACAGAATGGTTGCTTAGTGAGGTAGCAATATAAAGTCGAAATCGGTTCCACGCCATCAGATGGAGGCATACAATGAACATATTGTCGTCTCCTAAAACATATACAAACTCACAACACGCATACATCTCGTGTATGTTTCCGTCTGGAGACAGAACCGAAAGATTTCCTCACAGAAACGAACGCTCAACTAAAGGCCACCAGTTAGGCATTGTCAAAGGGGACATTAGGAAGAAGGAAGTTAACAAAGGAGAGAAAATAAAGGAATAATAATAATTTAAAAAAATGGAAAATTATATGATAATTAAAACGATAATTTTTAATGCACACTTTACTTACATTCACCATAATGTCAGAATCGCCACACAAATGTTTACATGTTGTAAGGCTATTTTGTTCCATCCTTGTGAAGTTTGGATTATTGGAACTGTAGCACCCTGCAACAACAAACAAAAATAAACAACTAAAAGACAATAATAATAATTATAATAATAAAAAATATTATAATGATAACCTTGTCTCTTGCTTCAGTACCGTGATTACATTATTACTAATTGTACAACATCTACTGTGTAAGTGATGTACCATTAACAAACATACCGGTGGGGTACATCCAAGGCGTGGTGTAAGTGTATTGGCCGACCCAGACTTCATCATATTTTTTGGGGTTCAAGGCTGCGCGTACATCTTTCTCTTCATCTTTATCAGGCACGGCGAGTGAAGCGTCATTCCTCTTACACATGCCAAATGCCTCATTCCAGGTAGCGTAAACATTGTATAACCACAGAGAATCTGTTAAAATTATGAAGAGTAATACACTATTATTATATGGATTAATACACTACAGTAGATTAAGTATTACAATGAATAATAATTATACTAAGAGTTGCTTTCACAAGTCATACGGAGAACTGGTTTTGTTATCACAAAAGAGAAGACAGATATTAGTAATATTAGTAATAATATCATGTATATCCAAATGATTTTTTAGTATTTGGAAAATCAAGACATTACATTTAGTCGACCAGCTTCAAATATACGCTAAAACAATAGAAAGCCATTGTGATTTCTACAACACTTCAATTGGTATTGTCTTGTACTCTTTATCAGCGTAATGTTAAAATTCATATTTTCCAGCTTGTTATAGATGTATATGTATTGTCATATTTTGATTAGTGTTTACTTGCGTCACGACTACAATATTGCTGTAAAGGGATACTGGTATGTGACCCAGTTCCTCGTTGAGTTGTTGTTCGAACTATTGGGAAGAGGAAATAATAAACGAAAACATAAACGTTATATTGTCGTCGCAACACAATTTTAATGGATATTGAGGGAAAGAAATTACCTCAGCATGATCACAGATCCTGATGAATGGGGGATTTCAGTGGCTATGTTTAGACAGTTAAAGCCACTCTGGGGACCTGATGGTATGGATTGGTTTGCTTTGCAATACAGTATAATGCAATACACAGGATATTATTTCTGGGTTTTGGAATCCATGATCCTCAGTAATGGATGCGTCCACAGTATATGGGAAAGTAAAAATGGTTGCTTTGTGCCCATTTTTATCTTAATACAAGAGTTATTTTGTACATGAAGACCTGTATGGCACATGGAACTTTGATATTTCCTGTATGTAAAACACGGCGTTTCTGGCTCTTCTTGTGCCCTCCTGGTTCAGAGTGTATTTCTAAAGGATGCTGAATTATATGTGTACCAGGTAAAGGTAATAGTGGTATTATATTTTCAGTGGTGAACTACATGTACTACCTTTTAACGTGCAGGCTTTGTTTCAAAAACTTGATATGCTAAGCACTTCGGAGATTACTCTGTGCTGATAGATGTCTTGTTGCCAAAAGATTAGAATTGTGATGATTAATGATTGTTTCTGATATATACTGGATATATATCCACACAATGCGTCCCCTTGTGTTAACTGGAAAACACGGATAGGCTGATGTAATCACCTGTGTCAAGTGTATTGTTATGGTTTACCTGTGTCAAGTGTATTGTTATAGTTTACCTGTATCAAGTGTATTGTTATGGTTTACCTGTGTCAAATGTATTGTTATGGTTTACCTGTATCAAGTGTATTGTTATAGATTACCTGTATCAAGTGTATTGTTATAGATTACCTGTGTCAAGTGTATTGTTATGGTTATCTGGATAAGGTGATGTATTTACCTGTGTCAAGTATATCATTATGGTTATTATGGATGAGGTGATGTATTCACATGTGTCAAGTGTATTGTTATGGTTTACCTGGATAAAGTGATGCATTCACCTATACAGTCTGGTAAATATCTAAATCATATAGTCGCGGGAGGTGCTGATTAATATTATATATGTAGTGTATGTATTACCCTGGCAAGGTTATTATTTATATTGTATGTATAACATTCATAATGTTCAACAAGACAATTGATTCTCAGGTAAAATAATTTCCCACTGCCTTTGCAGCTGAGGTGAGATCAAACCACCAATCTGCACCCATCTTTGTACCAAATGACCTTTTGATTTATTTTAATTTGATACTTAACAATCACACACTAAAACAGACATATTCAGCAACTACTCATCGAAGTCTAGATTACAACAAAAGAAGCAAACTTTACCGTTAATTTTGTCTCCATTCTCAATAGTTAATCCAACCTTATATAATGTCACTAAAACAAGAATAATCCAGTGATGGTCCATTTTCCCAGTCCTTCACGGGACGACTATTACCCGCGCGAGTGTACACCACAAACTAACGTTGATATAACATGTAGTCTGCTTCATGTCTCTGTTTGACTCACCGGATTCTGAGGGTGTTGCTCGATAGTATGAAAAGTGTTAGTGACACAAATGTCGTGTAACACCGGTAGATCCTACTCATGAAATCGTTAGACATGAATGAGTAATCTGTGAACAGTTATTAACTTCCTTTACATTACTGAATATTTTATAAGATACATATATATGTAATTTTATTTTTTTTCGTGTTACCGAGGTCTTAAAATTTCCCCCATTTCCCAAAGAATTTTCTATTTTTAGATTGTAACATTCAATATTTGGCAATTCACAGGTCCTTTACCATAATAAACGTACCATGTATAGTGGTAAGCTACAAGCAACTTGTCAGAAAACATATACAATACGTAATATTTACTTAATTCAACCTTTCAATTTGTTTAGCACAAGTTCCGTATTTGTTTTCTAACATTAACGTCCTGAACAGCAATCGACAATCGTGAAAGACCAACACGTGTAACAAAAGAAAACAAGAAGATGTGTTTTAATTGGTTGATAGCCAAATTAATTGACATTTGATTGTCAAGTTTGTACAAAAGACATTTACACGGAGAAAGTATGAAGCAAATAACAAAATACTCTTAATATAAATCAGTAAAATATAATGAATCAGTTTAATCACCCAAACCATAGCAATAGTAGTAAAAAGTAGTAAGCACGTACGAGTTATCTCTCTTAGGCATTTCATTTACATCATATAAATCAAATGGAAAACTAGCAGAAATTTTCGTTTGAATAATCCTACAGGAGGGAAATTTTCTGAAACTCCAAATACATTATTGTTTAAAACTGCATTTCGTGCATTTAACAGTGACAAAAAACGCAAACTAACTTTGACAAAATTAATTAGAAAGCAGAAGTTTGTAAATAAGGAGGGATCTTATTTTATGTGAACAATGAAAAAATAACTTTAATGCTTCACATACACAAACAAATCGCCTTATTTAGCCATGTTTAAAGACAATATCTATATCAATAGATCAATAGAAAAAAGCAAGTGTATCGATGTTTGCAAACTGTAAACATTTGCATTAATAATTAATGGTCTATATAATAATTAATTCAAACATAAATATATCGCATTGCCATGCATCAAAACATTTTCTCAAAAGTATACCTCCTTTATCAAACATATCACGTTGTTTTGGACGGAAGTAAGTTTCCCCAACATACAATTATATCATAGCTATGGTCATCTATATCTCTTATTTCATATCCACTCTTCGTGTTTGACCACTTCCGGATGCATCTTTATAAATGGTTCCTACAACTTGAAGTTGTATCTCAGACGTGTTACGGATGAACATCTCCGAATGACGTGTACGTGTTTGGCGACTGGATCTCTCCCAGTGACGTGTAGTCATGTTGTGGACCAATCTAATTAAAATCCAGATGGCCATTCTCACTACGTTACATGAACATCTAACAGCATCCCATAAGGGGTCACATTCTGATGACCTTCGAGATGTGCCCGGTTTTTTTTTTACTTTTAGGGCGAATTGTCGATGTCAACGAAGCAAATCATTTGGTCACAGCATGTACATATAGCTATATGCTTTGTGGGACGAAATGACTTAAAACAAATTGACATATTATGCAGTCTATACACTCTAGTCATGCTAATTCAGACATATAAAATTCACTTCCAAGATTCTGGAAGTAGTCTTTTGATTGGCTAATCCAAAAGGTCATCAGAACGTGACCCCTTATGAGATTTTGTTAGATGTTCATGCAACGTAGTGAGAATAGCCATCTACATTTGTATTAGATTGGTTATGGACGACAATGGGAAGAAGGTTTTCCTCTTGACTAATTGTACCTGCCTGTTTTCGGCATAATGTCCTCGCTCAATACGTCAGTAGTACACTACAGTATATGCATGTCCCTTACCTAAATCAGGAATGATATTAAACTTTTTGACAAGTTATTGGATAATAGTAAACATATATGAATGATCTTTGCGAAACCAAAAGAGAATGTACGGTATTCTTTGACAACCCTTTGTGTTTTCCACCTGTCTGGAATCTTTCTTAGACAACATAAACACCGGGTGTAAGATAATTTTACAAACGTATATTGATATCCCTGTACTATTATATGTAAACGGTAGATTCCCCGTGACATTTATATCTCAAGTTATTCTCTAAGTGTAAGACTATAAGGGTATAACATACGTTTGAATTACCACCCCTTCATTGATAGAATGGGTGGCGCGGGCCTGAAATGACCCAAATCATTACAGTCATGTGGCGTATTTTGTGCTCCACCTTTTTGGCTATATAAGATCAAGATATTGTTTATGTTGTATATAATATGAAGATACTGTTTATGTTGTAAATATGTTTAGGCAGCATGGCCGACATTGTTGTTACCATGCCTGCCATGTTATTCGTCATTTAATAAAATGACATTTACTGGAAACAGTTCTTCTCTGTTGTTCTTGATATATACTTGTGACTCATTATAGGTAGCAAAAAACATAGCTAAGTCGTGACTTTGTTATCGTGATGAAGATTTCGACATAAATACAATTTATGCAAATAAATAAATTTATGTTGTACATCGTAATATTATGTATGTGTGTAATTTAAGTAGCCAAATTAATGGAGTGATTACTTATATAACACGGCTGAAGTAAATCGAGTTCTCCCACAAAAAAATAAACCCGTAATCGATGACGGTAATACGATCATGACACGATGGAGGGGAACCAAGTACACCCACACATGATCCGACATCCAATCAGACAGTCGGATTCATGCCACGTGATCATTTCTGATATTTACTTTCAAAAGACTGGTGCTCGGAATTTCGTTGTCCCACCATCCCACCCTTCTTTTTAAAAGCTGTACTTCATCTCAGGCGTAGTTTGTCCTCCACTTTTTTGGCTATATAATAGGCGTATTTTATGCTTAGGTTGTAAATAATATCAAAATACTGTATGTTGTTGGCGTATTTTGTGCTCCACCTTTTTGGCTATATAAGATCAAGATATTGTTTATGTTGTATATAATATGAAGATACTGTTTATGTTGTAAATATGTTTAGGCAGCATGGCCGACATTGTTGTTACCATGCCTGCCATGTTATTCGTCATTTAATAAAATGACATTTACTGGAAACAGTTCTTCTCTGTTGTTCTTGATATATACTTGTGACTCATTATAGGTAGCAAAAAACATAGCTAAGTCGTGACTTTGTTATCGTGATGAAGATTTCGACATAAATAGCATATATATAACCGGAATACCGGCTAATATCGCTTATAATGCAGTTACCTATTCTATGTATTTGCCTGTTGCTAATATTGATTCACAGTAACATTCAAACTCGTCGTATAGTTTCCTCGCGGAGCGGAAACAAGTTTAGATATGAATATACGTTTCTGTTATCTTGTGTTCATATCTTGCGTGTATTTTTTTGTGTTTCAGATCTCACAGATTGCGGTTGGTATATACTGCAGGTGAATTGTTATGTCCTCGACATTTATGATAATGTTTCTAATGCTGATAGCATTTTACCAGATATCCGCCTGATGTTAACATTGGTGACAGTTAACCAGATATCTGTAGTTTAACCTCGAGTTCACATATTAGTCTTTTTTTTTTTTACATTTGATCAAATATCTATTTTATGTATCATAATCATGTGCTTTGCAATGAGTGTGTTATGTACTTGTAAATTCAGGGGGGTATGTGGAAGATTATTAATGCACTGTATAATAAAACATAGTTTCAGCCAGCTGATTGATAATACAGTCAGTAAAAAATACCCTTTCGGCAACATTAAGTAACACACAATCACACTTCAAACACTTTTATATAACAAAATCCATAAACATATACTTATATATATTATAAACAATTTTCTTATCATCAATGTTAGATGACAATTGCGTCCGACATACATGTGAATATATAGCCTTAGCTGGTTCAAGCATCCGTCCCTAATTAAAATGAAATTTTGATTTCTGGAGGTTTTTAGAGTATATGAATTTCAGATTAAAAACTATATAAATTGTATTTTTTGCAATGTTTATGTTTAATTTGACAAATGATTCTACGATAAAAAAGAAAAAATCATGCAAGACATTCAAATCGATTTTTTTAGTAATAACGTTTTGTTCTCGCAGAATGATATGTGCAAATATGCATTCAAAATTTTGCATTGAAAACAAAAGAAATAATATATAATAAATAAATGTATATTGCTATCATAAACTAAATTCAATACGGCATCCTGTGTAAAACTAGAGATGCCAGATTGTTTTATCAAAGCTTGATTTCTAGTCAGTAAATAACGTAATACAAAAACTGTATATGGTTACTAACTAATTATAGGATACACTTGTAAGTACAATTTCGATATTACTCTACGTGCATAAACAGCATCATGAAACTAATTTCATAAAAAAAAGTTTCAGGCGAAGAGTCTCACAGCTTCTTAGATTTAGGCTTTACTACATTCCTCTATTCAAGGGTTCAATCGATTTTTTCTCTGGCACTTAATAGTGATCAAGTTAAACTGTGGTACTGTATCATTTGGATTTCACAAAACATATTGTTTACAGCAGACTTAGCAGAAGCAGAGTTAGATTTGTTAAAACTCGAAAAATGATCAACATAATTTAATCAGGTAACGAGTTAGCTGTAAAACTAGTATTATGTTGTGAAAATTTCACTGACAGACGGCTGTATGAGGATTTCGAACAAATGTGCAAGCTAGTGCCAATTTCATTCTATACTTAATGTCGATATATATATATGTATAATGAACAATATTTCTACTTGTGCACACTTGATAGGGCGAAACGAATCCATGAAAATACAAAACAAATAACATCAGAAATGAATAAACAATAAGTAATAGGTATGGTCATGTTCAATTTCAAGCTTTTGATCTCAGGTCAGGGAGGTGTACGTGTTATTAGCAGACCTAGAGCCGGTGTCTAAACTCTCATAATGCCCTAACGGTGAAGAGCCCTGAACAGTGTCTTCCCCTGAATTAAGTTGTCTGTATGGATTCTCACTGGTATCCGGTCCCTGAAACCACTCGTAACTACTCATTTCATCGTAGTTACTTATATCGACTAACTCGACGTAGTCATTAACGACGACGTTAGGAATCTCGTATCCATCCTCGTCCTCATTCGAGCGATCCGGGACTATCTGTTGTTGTGTGTCGGTATTTGTTCGGTTGTTGTCTTCAATATTGTCCGCAGAAATGATTTTCCTAAAAAAAAAAAAAAAAAAATATTTACAGGATTGAGGATAATTACTTCGAAATACGTTGATCGTTTTTCATCAATTGTCGCCAGAATAATTCTCAGTAATGAGGGCAATTACTGACCATTTCTCATTGATTACGGTAGGATAATTATCTTCATATGTGCAGAGTGAGGACATGTACGTCGGACAAGATATCTGAATTTCCCTCGCGAGGAATACTTTATATAGCAAGTCGATATGTATTCATTTGCACATTGGAACATTACTGAATTAATTCGAAAAAATGATTACCTTAATTTTCCAATGTAAACGGTCATCGCAGCGACGACTATTACTGTTGTCAGCAGTACCGTCGTTACTACACCTGTAAAATAAAACCACAAACTGCCAGAAAATTGCCAGTGATTTTTTTTCTATATGAAATAGAGGGATGGAGCAATTCAAAGTCAGTATTCTTCATCATTGTCGCATTCAACTTCTCAATTTATCATTGTATATCAAAGAGTTCTGCCTTATCAAAATTATATTAATTGATATGGGGAAACCGTGGGAAAACGTGGGAAAACGTTTAAAAATATATGTGGTAACTGTTTACATAAAACAGAAAGATAAGGGAAACTAACTATAAGTCAAGACATTAGTCAAATTTTAATAAATGCTAATATTAATCGACGTACATTTATACGTTTAATCTATGCACAAAAATAAGTAATCTGATTTTGTGACATTCACTATCAATGCAGTTTATATTCTAAAAACAAATGAAAATAGTTACCTCCTTATCATTATATATATTTACAAGTGTATATATAAAAAAATATAAATAAAAATTAAATATAAATAAATAAATAAACCTTACTGCCTACCACATAATAATCTGGCACAGAGCCATTGATTGAAATGTAGATATATTTGTCATTTCAAAATAAAACATATTAGGTGGTAGAGATACCTTATACTTTGAACTCTTGACATTGATGACAAAATAACGAAATAATTGTCGTTATGTTATAATTATGTGATCGGAGCAGTAGCTCAAAGTATATATAAGGGTATGTATTATCTGTTTTGAATGTAGTTCTATGTATTAATATACTGATGTCTCTGACATATCTGTCTTGTCAATGAATAATCTGTCATCATTGCTAAAACAAATTGTTCATTACTGGTACAGAAACGAAATTACATCCTGTTCTTCAAATCAATCACGGGGGTGAGATGTTAATATTAAAGAACTTTCCCAATCTGAATCGGGGAACATATTAGGTGGTAGAGATATATCTATGTTATATACCCTGCTGGCAATGTTGTCATGATTGATCCCAATACCACCCATCTACACATGAACAGTAATGGTTCCCACCATAATGTACACAAGACATACCTTTACCACACATAATGTCTTCATTGCACCCTTGACCGTAAATGCCACAAGCTTACGTATGATAAGTAAATCAAATCTTGTGTCATTGAATAGCGTTACATTTAGTTAAACCAAACTGATTTTTATAATTCTTTTAGTGAATTCAGTGCGATAATTGATAGAAAGCAAGTTAATGCGTCTTTATTCGCAATATAGTACAAACATATCATTTACAATATATTCTGATATATATGTACATATGAAACATGTCTGTATAAGTGTATTGTTGATTTATATGCTATCTTTACCAATTCTCCAGAGGAAAACTTGATTGGAATGGGTACGGAATAAGACATACTACTATGCTACACATTCTCGCTGTAAAACCCAATCAAATTCCCCAAATATATTTACCTCGTCAGTCAAAATGAAAATAGAAACAGTACCGTTTGGTTGCATCATGTCTTTCCCATGAATGTATGAATATTTCGAGAATTGAAAGTAAATTATAGACTTCAAGTTCTTTGTTTCAATGAGCTATAATCAATTTTTCTTTGTTTTCATGGTAAATACTCAAATGTGATTGGTCGAAAAATTCTTTTTCATTTTTCTATGAAAGAAAAATAAATAAATGGCGCGAAAAATGTTACGTCACAATACAATTGACGTTGCGTATTGATTTGAGAAAAAGAATCCCATATAAAACCAGTAAAATTGTACATAAAACATGTCTTAAATTAAACAATTATTTTCAAAAATTAATTATAAGCGTTGATGTCAATGAAACAAATTTTGTTTGCAAACTTCTATAAGAATCCGCTACGCGGATTCATACAGTTTGCAAACAAAATTTGTTTCATACCCCGATGAAAGTAAAAAAAAAAAAAAAAAATGAATAAATCATTCAGATCTCGTCTTGTAGGAATCGAGATTTCAAACATGGCAGTTTCTTCTTTGGGCGCGAGACTATTCTCGAGGGACACGATTTCAAAGTTTATTGGGTAAAGGATTGAGTGGAAATATAGATGATGAACGTGTTATGGTTCGCTCTTGGGCCCTTCGGGTGCAAAAAGCTGCGGTCTTATATAGCAAAAATGTTTAGCAATAATATATAGTAAAATACTTAGCTGTGTAATCCCTATGTTTTTAGTATTCTTTTCTTTTACATATTTTAGAACAGTATTTTATAATCATTTTACCGTTTCATAAAGAAAACATATTAAGTTATCAACTACAACTAAAAATTGAAGAGAAAAAAAAAGAAAAATATTAACAAAATTATTGATTTTCCCTCCAACACTGAACAGATATACATGTATTCTAAAATCATCTCAGAATTGAGACGAGCTACACCTGTACTTAGCAAGCTCTCAACTATTTTATGAAATCATGTCACAATACAATGACGTCACGCCAACGATTCAATTACGTCACGTCATCATGTTTATCAAGTAGAAGGTGCGACCAGTAACCTGTCCGCTAGACGTGATGTCTTTGGTCTGAGATGCCATATTAGTTTTAACAGGGATTCTGTTGTCAAATGTAAAAAAAAAATAAAAAAATACCGGAAATGCAATGATAATCATTGACATAATATTCCTTTATAGCCTATTTTAGCAATCTGTTATGATTTTTTTATTTGATGTTGTACATATATCCTACAAAAATGTTTGCTTGATGGATTTGGCCTTTCATATAGGAATGGCACTCGGTGCACGACAGAGTGTGTACCGAAAGTCCAACTAGTGTGTGATTAAAATAAAGATAATGTAATATGCTATATTGAAAGGAGACAGCAAAGATAACATACCAATCGAGATATCAGTGACTTGGATGCTAGACGTGCTATTTTCCTCAGAACTACTATCGTCTTTGGTCGGAGTGAGATCCATATGGGAGATTGCGTCTTCCGTTAAAGGAGATATCAAGAAATATCAGGAAATACATTATTAAACTAAAATATATTCCTTCAAACCTTATTTTACCGATATACCATGATACTGTATACACGTCATGCATTCAAGATATTTGTTTAATAAAATTAAATGGAATTTAACTATTCTTCCTCAATGATGCCTGTAAGATTGTTACATATGAGCACAAACGGAAACAAACGATTAAAAACACTTACCTTTTTTCCTACAGGAAGCAAATGCCATGTCGTCACAATTCTTGTGTCTAGAACGACTTCCATCATGTTTGATGTAGAAACACCGCGCGTAAGTATTGAACGAGGAACTTCCTAAAAGTGTGAGAGACCATAAACACTAGCAGTTATTTAGAATGGTTAAAATGTTTGAGCAGGATCATCTGCACAAGGTCTAAACTGGTCACAGTAAAGACATGTGTTACATTTGTATTTGGTAATATATTTGGATTCTAGCTGCTGCTGTAGCGGAAAAGATTTTGAAAATATGCATTTTGCTGCATTAGATTAGAAATAGATGGAAAAAAAAACACAGCAGAAAAAAGTGTCAAAAGGCATAGTTGACGATCGGTCGTATCTCAATCTAATTATAATCAGACATGTAATTTCAGCTTCTCTAAGATACACTGCAATACAAGATCTAGCAACTTCCCATAGGAGGTCATCTCAGCATGACCTTTCAGCTCAACCAATCAGTGCGCAGCCTATGTAATTGTCAGTGTTATTTCGTTCTTCGGAAATAAAAATACTGACGTCACGTTCCTGAGGTATTCCGATGGTCGATAGTAACGTTAAACAATATGGCTTCGCCCTACCGGCTCACCAAGAAAACCTCGATGAATTTATAGTTTAACAAACATGTACTGTCCGTGTGATTTTTCCTTCACCGCACGAGCGATAGACAGTGAAACAGTATTGTGAAGAAAAAAAATGTTTAAAAAGGGAAACGATTTTCCATTTCCAGTTAGCAGCACAATCCGTCCTTGTCAACGAGATATTATTTAATCGTTTTCTATTCTTCTTTCAATGTAACGTCCAGAGGATTAGCAACTTTTCTATTACATGTGCCGTTCAGAGAGTCTACCAATTATGCTTGTGGAATTGTATGTATTTCTAATCAAGCGCTAGATCGAGCTTAGATACTCGGGAGACGCAACCGAAGCTACTACTAGACTCGTTGTCATTGGTTGAATAATGACGTCATTGACCATTTTCATTTGCTAATATTTGAAGCTCAAAGGTAATGCTGAGATGACCTCCAACGAGATATTTTTAGATCGTGTATTGTAGTTTGTCGTAGAGTATGGAGGAGGAATGGAAATTACAAGTCTAATTTAATTAGAATGGGTTAATTGAGTTGTCGTACCTAGGTTGGGTCCCACACGTCTAAAGAGAAACCGGAAGCGGAAAAGAAGACAAAAGTGTCAAATGCTTTACCGATACAACACTACCTTCGAAGAATGGTTAAGGAGAATTAAAATCATTTTAGAGGACTACAGTGTAGTTAACAATGTCGAACCTTATAATGAAGTCTAAAAGTTTAGACGAGGAATTTATAGAATTTCGATTAAATTCAGTTAGAAATAATTCAGGTGGCTGGAATCGTGGTCAAATGACCAGTTTGGGTCCTTCTACCTTTCTAAGTGTGCTTTTTGCAGTAATTGTAAATTTTACAATAATACGAGACAAGCTATATAAACTAACATTTAGGTCATATGGTCTAAGATATTTAGATGTGCAATTGATGCCCAATTTTCAGGATAAAGACTCTCAGTGGATAAATGATTAAAAACATACTTTACAGTAATTTATTCTCTCTGACATTAGTGTAACTGACGATATATTGACTATACATTGTATATTCTTTCAGTCAAATGGAAGTCGAAAATAATGACTGATATTCGATGTTATTCTAGAAGCCAGAGCTTTGACCTGAAGTTGCTTGCTTCATATGTATAGACTCAGATGTGACTGCTTTAACCTAAAACGTGCTTTATACAAATATGATCATTCACCATTTTCACTTGCCGTTTGGTTGTTCAGAAACAAATAATTATCTGCTGAAATCTTCAACTGGCAAATAAATACGATACGGTGTTTTCTCATTTCCGAACATTGGTTTAATTGGTTAATTTTGTTTAACGTCCTATTAAAAGCCAGGGTCATTTAAGGACGTGCCAAGATTTAGTGGTGGAGGAAAGCCGGAGTACCCGGAGAAAAAACTACCGGCCTACGGTCAGTATCTGGCAACTGCCCCACGTAGGTTTCAAACTCGCAACCCAGAAGTGGAGGGCTAGTGATAAAGTGTCGGGAAACTTTAACCATTCGGGCACCGCAGCCCCTCATTTCCGAACAAATGTATCAGGGAGGTACATGTATCTATGTACGTACCTGTCTGAACACTCGAGAAAACTAAAGTTAGTCAGTTAAGAGAAAGCCTCTACATATTTTTTTCGGCGTATACGTAGTAAGCTTCAAATATATTTATACGAAAAATCGGAAAAGGCATATGACAGAAAGGGTTTTTTGTCAACAATGAAAAGGTCAACTGTTGTTTCGCCATCAACATGTATCACCTACTTCTATGCGTTTAATCACTATTGTTTGCACGGGCGGAAGCGTGCGATGAGTTTTATTTGGGAAGAAACCAGAGGATGCGGAAAAATCCCCATGTGGGCACATTTTTAATCGGGAAATCGAACCCCGGCCGCCTAGGGTTGTTTGGTTCATTTCGCCTTTTTCTAGTGCTGTGTCGATCTGTATAATTTTACTAGAAATCCTGCATCATAATTGCAATGCTATTTTTAAAATAATGATATTGATACAGTTTAATTGTAGCTGAGTTTAGGATAACGGATGTTCGTAATTTTATACCGTACCTGTTATTTGCTTTGTTGGGGTGTTCGCTCTATTAAGTGCCACCCAGAAAGTTGGTTTTGAGTTGGTAATGTTCAGTTCTTTGGCAATTCTCTCAAGCGATTTCTGGTTTTCTCTTACATCAGCAAGCACGCCGCCTTTTATCCGACAGAAGGTATTTGAATCGTCCCAGGACCTCTTCTCCAATGCATATGCAGCATTGACAAACATCTCTAGTGTTTCGTCGTTCCCTTTGCATATAACACACAGACAATTTTACAGCAGTAGTATTGACATTGGTAAGTTTGTTTGAAATGGTAAGAGTGATCTATTTTGCTTCAGGTCGTTATATCGCATCCTCCCTGCAGATTTTGAGATAGTTTCTCAGATTTTCGTTGATTTGTTTAGTCGATGTTGAAGAACACAGGGGCTTCATATAAGCATTTGAACAAGACTGAAATATTCAACCCCAAGGTTCGATTTCATTCTGGGTAATAGTCCAGAACGTATCAAGAGCCTGTAGCCTAATGCATCTCGCTAAATCATCTAAAAGGCGATTGATTACATACTTGGAGAAGGTTTCCTGATATCCTTTATCTACTGGATGATGAAAAGGACATTAGAAATTAGAAACCTTAGGAAATGGCCAGCTCTGTGATAAATATGGGCCCATTTTGAAGTGGGGGATTTGTATAATTGGTATCAATATTACATGTAGTGTCTTTATATTTAACTCCGTCTACCTTTTTCTGAGTTCTGTTTCTCCTTCTTGCCCTAGACAAATACTAGAACTCTTCAGTTTCCGAGCTCCATTTACAGAATACAGAGAAACCATATCTGATCCCTCCGTTAACCCATTCAGCTTTTCTCAATTTCTTGTCAAAAAAAAATAAATGATGCAGTTAATGAGACGCCGACTAAGCAGCTGTCAGAATAGATGACGTCTAACTACCAGAAGAACTTATAAATGTAAACCCTATGCTACCCTTACCTATAACACAGACATGGAAGTGTTGTTCCTCACACGAAGCCGCCTTTATTGTACCAGACAAATCGACGTACGCACAGTTAAACTCCAGGTTGAAGTCGACCGGACACGCTTTCCCATGACCTGTAACAGGATAGTCATATACAAAGTACACTGTTGTGACATAAGAAAATAAGGGAAAAGGAAGAGATAAAGGAATATATTCTTAATGTGTTATCAAAATAAAATAAAACAAGGATGGATAGTATTGCAACAGCAATACAAAGTCCCCTGCCTGACCCAGGAGTGCAACTATTTATTTCCCATTTTTTAAACTACGTGTTATACTGATAACGTATACCAAGTTTCGTTAAATCGGAGTAGTACTTTGGGATTGTCCGGACAAGTCTCAACCAATGAGAAGTCGGCGGCCATTTAGGAAATTGTTTTTTTCGAAAAAAATGTGGGATGCACAACTTCATGTTATACTGATCATGTATACCAAGTTTCATTAAAATCGGAGTAGTGCTTTAGAAGGAGTTGTCCGGACAACTATTGCGTGACAGATCTAGACAGACAGACGGACAGACAGACTGACGGACAGACAGACGGACGGAGGGTAAACCTATAGCCCCCCGTTTTTCAAACGGCAGGGGACTAATAACACTTTCATGTCTGCGACGTATTTAAAAAAAAAATGTACAAGGTCGATTACTGGTATGACCAACGAGGTTGATCCCCATTTCTTAATGATGCAGCGCCGACAACGAAAAAATATGATTATATTCAAACAAAAGGCTTAAATGATTTTTACAGAATGCGATTTTTTTTGTTACCGCTCTCCAAAAGTTTAAGCTTCTGTTGTAGAGTAACTTGCTGCGATATTACATTCAATCGATGTGATTTTAAAAAAATAGTAATGAATCAATATGTATATATACAATGGTATTGTTTGTACACTTAATGAATATAGTTCCTGTTTAACACATATTCTCAACGTCCGAATGCAAACAGGTCAAATGAAAAAAACTTACCTATATGTTCGTTCAGTTGTAAAGGTTAATACCTTCATTAGTTCTGATTGTGAACCTTACTTACATATTTTGATTATAATATATATAAAACAAAAAAGAAAGAAAGACCCCCCCCCCCCCCCCCAAAAAAGGAAAAAAAAACCCAAAACAATAGAGAATTATTTTCGTCGTTGATGTATTTTAATAAACAAGTTGTCTTTATCAATAATTGAGTGATTCAATTTGACAGCGAGGGATAATGGATTTAAAGAAGTAATAATAAAAAATTTAATCAAAAAGAGAGAAGAAAAAATAAAAAGGGGTGGAAAACATATGTATTTCCAAACAAGTTCCCTTAGAACAAAATTGCACACATAAACAACACCCAAACAAGAATATATGATTATTATGAAGGAAATATAAACATCTTATTTACACTTACACCAGCACTCACTGTACCAACCATTTAGCCCGCACGACCGATTTGTCAATGTGAAACGTCTCGAGCATTATGCAATTTATGAAATATAATATCGACTCGTTAGCACATCGAAGGTCATCACGACAGGTCCCTCTAATGGGATAAACACTTTAACCCTCATAAGCGATCATTTACAGGACATCTTTTTATGTTCATGCGTTTTTGCTATCGACTACGGTTGATATCACTCATAGGTCAATTGAATTAGGTGACCTTGTGTGAGGATGTAATATACAAATGCCAATTCATATTCTGTATTCTCTTTGCTCTAAAATATATATTCTTACTAATATCTGAAAGTTTGATCAATAAATCAGCTTGTCAGTAAGTCTACAGACATTTTGATAACTACATATATAAAATCATTACTTACATCGACTATACTGCGTGTATACCTTCTGTCCTCCGCACCTTCCACCATCTCCGTTACACTCACTGTTACACCAGACCTGCGGCGCATAATCTCCATGACTAGCTTGTACGTACCAATCCGATATACATATGCACTGGTTTTTCTATTGAAAAAAACCCCTTTAAATTCTTTAAATTCAACAGGTTAAATACATATCTTTGCAATTTTGATGACAGATAGATTTAACAAATATGCTATATATTCATATAAACAAATGCTTATGACTAATTTTTATATGATGATGCCTTTTCAACATGTGTGAAAGTGAGAGTGTGTGTTCGACATTTTCTTTTTACATGTAATGAAAAATTTTTGAAAAATAAAAAAAATACACAATTTTTTTTTCTTCATATAAATAAATGTAATATAAAACGCATTCGCCTGCTTAAATTATCATTTTCTCACTCTTGACTGTAATATGCAAATAATTAAAGATAATGCTCTCCGATATATATTTTGAAATATTAAAAACATGAAGAAACTTCCGTATAGTTCCTTACAACACCAACAGTTACATATTTTCAGCTTGTGAAACTGTCCAAATGTTTAAGCTTCTCTTTTCATCTTTTATATTAAAAGTGATTAAAATACTAATGGTATCTCGAAAAATTCTATTTTGCTGCGGTTTTCTTTATTGGTATAAACAACAATGTGTCATTATATGGTCAGTGTATAGTCTGTCGGTGGGGAATCATCATGTTGTTCAACTTATTCAATACCCTTTCTACCTATGTATGTGTAACAGGAGAGGAGAAAATGTAGCGGCCAGACCGGGGTTCGAACCCGGGACCTCCGAACACTAGCCGGATGCTCTACCAATTGAGCTACCTGGTCACCGATGATCGACCCAGTCCAGTCCCGCTACACACCTCCCTCCTTTTTTCCAAGTCTTCGCCCTCGAAGACACACGAGACCCTTATACCACCACCGTGGGTATTTTAGTTGGGCGCCAAACTACCGCCAAACATTTCTGTTGTGTGCCCCTAAGGAACAAGGAGGTAATTAGACTGTTTCAATGCACAATGACTTGACACAAAGTGTGTGGAGACAATGAACATCCGTACAGCTTCAATTCAGAGACGTGTCACACACATCAACAAAATAAATATTAATGTGCAAGAAATATTTTTTTTTTCAATTTAGTACGTGATTATCAGCAGATCTATATACGAACAAAAAAATCTCGAATTGCGGAGCTGGAAACGAGCTTTTGGTTTGATATAGAGGAAAATCTGAAGTTCTACATATCGTGCAAGAGGAGGCGAGGACGTAGCAGTTTATAGGGAGGCATGTCAGCAACAAGTACAAAGGAGATTGTTTCAGAATTGAATGAACGAAATTAAAGAGAAATCAAGATACCCGTAGGCCTAAACGGTCATCTGATAAAGACTTTGAGCAGGTACTCGCCATTCCATGCCGTCCTCCAGGGATGTTTCAGATCGAATTTGGTTGTTTTACATCAAGGCAATAAGGGGGAGTAGCGGTTTAAACCATAATTCCAGCCAAATTCCCAATTCGTGGATTCCCTCCTCTAGACTAAGGGGTTGCATATGCCTCCTTTTTTTATATTAATTATGAGTGCCCTCCTCAGTAATGTTTCAGACCAAAGGTTGTAATCAATTACAGCATAATGGATAAGTAGCGCTCTAAGTGTTTAGGGACGCTGAAAAAACTTCATATATTTTCTAAGGTGTAAATACGAACCGATCTAAAGTAACAAAACGAGAAAAGAATCAATAGGAAGAGGAAAACACGAAGAACAAGAGCTGGACAAATACAAAGACCGGTTCCGCCTCGGAAAATAATGCTCTTACGATTACTCAAGAACATATTGCTGCGAAACTGAAATTGTTTTAATACTTTCGTAAAAATTAATGAATAGTAGTAGTTGAAATATAAAAGAAAATTCAATTAAATAATCTGGGTTTAAGGTCAATTCCGTTATTGTTTACGATAAAGATACAGAGGCACATTACGCTTGCATGCATTAAATACAAAAAAAAAAAAAACACCATTAATTCCGCCATGTGTTAAAATCGCAGAGAACACATGTATACATAATGTTTGATGAACTCTTCACGGTTCACGTATTTAACACACACACACACACACATATATATTTTTTTGTAAACCAATTTTTGGAACATATATATTATGAATATATACTCGTACAAGAGCAATGAAGGTATTCGAATCACAAGTCTGTAAACATAACGAGCCACTGTTCGTTGTAAGATTCAGTGCTGTTCTTTCAATATTTGTCCAACAATCTGCAATATATTTCGAATAATGGTATGAAAAAAAAATTAAAAAAAAAAACCAAGGGAAAATAAATACATTCATTCACAATTGATACATACTCTAAATAATGTGCCGAACGTATCAAGAAACGTATCACAAAATATAAAATATTACCATTTAATATGAAATCATTGGGATTAGAATCTTTTATGATTTCAAGTTATTTAGAGTACGTCGTTTTCAAAGCTTCCTATAGTACCATATTTGAAACGGAATTCCCCCCATGAAGCCATTGTATTTCTAGATGCTTACTCTCAATCAGGAAAGCTACATGTACCTATAACCAACAAGCATTTCATAAAAAATTATTTGTAAAGCGTGGGAATACTGAAAATTTAGATAAAATGACAACAAACCTAAAACTATTTGATCAATAACCTCTCTAATGTAAAGATGGCAAAAGATCGGTTGGAAACAAAAAGTGGTCTTTTTTTTGAAGATTAGTAATTATGGTGTAAATGATTTACATTTGGAGGGTTGCTAAAGTGTAAATGATATAACATTTCAAGGGTTGTTATAGTGTAAATGATATAACATTTGGAGGGTTGTTATTGTGTTAATGATATAACTATTGAAGGGTTATTATAGTGTAAATGATATAACATTTGGAGGATTGTTATAGTGTAAATGATATAACATTTCAAGGTTTGTTATAGTGTAAATGATATAACATTTCAAGGTTTGTTATAGTGTTAATGATATAACTATTGAAGGGTTGTTATAGTGTTAATGATATATCGTTTAAAGTATATCTCTTTAAATTGATTGTAACAGGACAGATTTTTTCAACAGTTTGAGAATATTAACAATATATGATATGTACATTTGGAGTATGTAAGAGGATAAAATATGAAATATTTACAGGGTGGTAAGGTTATAGAATGTTATATTTAGAGGGTGGTAAGGTTATAGAATGTTATATTTGGAGGGTGGTAAGGTTATAGAATGTTATATTTAGAGGGTGGTATGGTTATAGAATGTTATATTTAGAGGGTGGTAAGGTTATAGAATGTTATATTTAGAGGGTGGTAAGGTTATAGAATGTTATATTTAGAGGGTGGTTTGGTTATAGAATGTTATATTTAGAGGGTGGTAAGGTTATAGAATGTTATATTTAGAGGGTGGTAAGGTTATAGAATGTTATATTTAGAGGGTGGTATGGTTATAGAATGCTATATTTAGAGGGTGGTATGGTTATAGAATGTTATATTTAGAGGGTGGTATGGTTATAGAATGCTATATTTAGAGGGTGGTAAGTTTATAGAATGTTATATTTAGAGGGTGGTATGGTTATAGAATGTTATATTTAGAGGGTGGTATGGTTATAGAATGTAATATTTAGAGCGTGGTATGGTTATAGAATGTTATATTTAGAGGGTGGTATGGTTATAGAATGTTATATTTAGAGGGTGGTATGGTTATAGAATGTTATATTTGGAGGTTAGTAGCAGGATAATGTACAAAGCCTTTGGATGGTAATAACAGGATATCGTATGTAATAGTTGACATTGCATACAACTACACAAGATTTTTCTTTCCTTTTCAATTAATCAGAATCACTCCTTCTCAGTGATGCAGTGCCTTAAAGAAAAATTTGTTAACTACAACTGACCTTCCGTTATCAGAAACGATACACAAAACCTAGATTATCAACCCTACATCACTGATATACATATAAGTAATTCCATGTACATCTACCGGTCTCTTTAATTATGCCATACTGATCAGTTGTATAAAATTTGATAAAAGCGAACGTCTGATACTGATGAGTCGAAAGACTCAAAGTTAATAAAGAACATGAACTTAAACTGTATAATGGAGGTTATTTCATTTTTAGATTTACTGTATCCAGCTCTAAATTTGTATTAAAATGATTTAATATCTTGTTGTATTTTGTACACTCTTTCGATACATCGAAACACGTATATTTAGAGCAAATCTTACGTCTGGCATATACCCATGGAGCAACATCAACGTAGACCCCTGTCCAAAACTCGTTATCTCCAGTCCAATTAAGGTTCCGTGTAAAGATGTTCTCCTCCTCATCCTTTGAATCCGGAACTGCCAATACGCTGTCCTCTTCAAAACAAGCTTTATACGCTTGTAACGCTGTCATCGGCCGAGGTATGATGAAATAATTCGAACCTGATTAAAAAAATATATTAATGTTCGAAAAAGGTTACAGTGCAACATTATGAGACTTTGAACTACTAAACACTTAAATCAAAATGGAAGCAAGTTCTGTATTAAAGAGAACCACACAACTCTTCTAACGAAAGTAAAACTACACCATAAGCCCGATGTGTATTGTATGAAAAATACTGGGTAAGTAAATGTGTTAAATAAATACAGATTTTAATTTTCAACATTTTGAATTATTGGTGTAGGGTTTTAGTTGGCGTAATCGTCTGAGGGCATGGTCGATATTGCATATCTTAGTACTTTATATTAATGAGAGAAATACTGTCTATTCGTTGTAAAATTTCTAACTTCTATGCACAATTTTATCTATAAACATGTCGCCCCCCCCACCTATTTTTTCATCATAAAATACTTTTTTTTTTCTTTTAACACTTTCTTCAGAGTCATGTCGCTTTGGTGACACTGTTATTAGTTGGTGACGTTATTTCAATCAATACTTATAGGCCTACTTAGGTAGTACTGCATGACGATAGCCCGTAATGGAAATCAATAGTTTAAATAGCGATACTGCAACACAATTGTAGAGAATGTATCACATTCACATGTCTATATATATTGAAAGTAGATAGAGAGTCCAAATTACCAGGATCAAAAATTAATTTTGGTGATACTACATGGATTTAATTTTGATTTTAGGTATTTGAGGAAGGACAAAGGCGTGTCCCTACCTTGCAACATCAAAATCACTTCAGATGGGAAATGGTTTCAAGGTTGTGTAAAAGTAAGTCAATCGGTCTCAGGGAGAAAATACATACATAACTTAATGAACATATCTAATATATTAGCTAGGTCACATAATATTTTGGCTTTACGCTTTAGCTCAACATTTGCCTTAAATGACTAAATTTGTCGATGAGCCATCGAACAATACAATACTCAGCATTTAAAGAGGGGTACGACTGTGGCAGTATAGTATAGATCTGACAGGCTGGGCTGTCCATCCGGCTGGATGTCTTCAGATGTATATAGGGGTAGCACTACGAAATCAACACCAGCACGGACGTATAAAGTATACCGAAGCCCACAAATCCCTCAGAAAGTCATCACATGCATACAACTTTTTCATAAAAAAAAATCATAACAACTAAAAGTAAAAGTATCAAGGCAGAACGCTGTATAACTCTAAAACTTATATAGATTAATATTGGTATATTTATCTGACACTTGTTGGAGGAAGATTAGGGTTATCAGCAGGAGAATCCCCATGTCTTTGATAAATAACAGAGAATACCGGCAAGTATTTATAAACAGTGTTGGGTAATTACCTATGACGCGTACCCACATCACGATCCGTATGATGTATGAGTGAATCACTGTCCATGTACATGACTTTTTGTGAAAATTTTCCCTCGATCCATGAACAGGAATCATTACACACATTCGGAGAAATAAACAAGAAAGATGATGTAGATTGATAAAGACCATGTGAATTGTTTAGGGTCGACATGATAATCATACTTAGACATCTCGATTTCTTGATGCAGTATGAAGTGAGACGTGGTTGATGTCTGAATACATGCCTAGTGTTACCGTTATCAACAGCTTAACTCTCATGTGAGATTGTGATGTGACCATTACTGTTCAAGAATCACCATGAAAATCAATATTTTGTTTTATTATATTCTGCCCTGTATAATAGATTTTGAATTTGAATTATAATTTGGTCTTTATGACAGTATTCGTATTGTTTTTCACAATGCGATGTATTTTGATAATTATGATAGAGAAATAGACAATGAGTGGTGTACCCTACACGTCCATTGCATTGTTTTGTGATGTTTCCTTTGACACTATCGATTTAGGACATAGATGAGTGTTATTTGACCGTGTTAGGAAGGCTATTTGGGGTCTGTTCCCAGCCGTGATATGACGAGTTCATTAAGGGACACTTACTACTTCCCACTTGGCGCCAAGCATTGAAAATAATGTAATTAAACCAGATCAAACCGGTTCATGAAAAAGTATGAAGCCCGTACAGGTGTGGGCTATGATTTGCTTGTTGAATCTCGCATTTCGGTAAATGGCTTATGAGGGGACTAATTTAATATTAGAGATGTGTGTGTGAGAATGTGTGTAAAGGATAAAAAGATCAGAGAGCATTGGAACATCGGGAGAATGCGAGAAAAGGGCACATTGATGAAATCAGGAGACTAAACTAAGGAATATTGAAGATATCTTGGAACTAAGAAGAGATCGGCAGCAATAAAGATACCAAGGGGATATTAAAGAGATCAGAGAACATTGGAACATTGGGAGAATCAGGGAGCACATCAGGGAACATTGAAGACACCATGAACTATTGAGGATTTGAGCGAGTTGCACATACAAGAGAACATTGAAGAAAAGAGAAAACCTTAAATAGACAATGGGATATTGAAAAGAGAAAAGGACATTGTTGATACCATGAAACATTGAAAATATCGGGAAATATTGAAGAGACCAGGGAACATTATGAGACCAGGGAATAATGACGACATCGTGGAACATTAGGAGACAAGAGAACACTTAAGATATCATGAAACATTAAGGACATCAGGGTACATTGAAGACACCAGTGTACATAGAAGACACCAGTGTACATAGAAGACACCAGGGTACATTGAAGACACCAGTGTACATAGAAGACACCAGGGTACATTGAAGACACCAGTGTACATAGAAGACACCAGGGTACATAGAAGACACCAGGGTACATTGAAGACACCTGTGTACATAGAAGACACCAGGGTACATTGAAGACACCAGTGTACATAGAAGACACCAGGGTACATTGAAGACACCAGGGTACATTGAAGACACCAAGGTACATTGAAGACACCAGGGTACATAGAAGACACCAGGGTACATTGAAGACACCAGGGTACATTGAAGACACCAGGGTACATTGAAGACACCAAGGTACATTGAAGGCACTAGGGTACATTGAAGACACCAGGGTACATTGAAGACACCAGGGTACACTGAAGACACCAAGGTACATTGAAGACACCAGGGTACACTGAAGACACCAAGGTACATTGAAGACACAAGGGTACATTGAAGACACCAGGTAACATTTTGTTATTTGTTATTGTATAAGGTTTATAAATATTCATAAAAAATAAATGTTCAATGTTGAGGGTTTTTTTTTCAGAATACATCTATATTTTGGGTAAGACTTATGTGCATTTTATCAAATTGGGGAGAACTTCGCGGAATTTGTTTTAAACCAAAAAGCTACCCCCCCCCCCCCCCCCCCCCCCCCATAAAAAAACAATTATATAGGTGAAGATATGAACAAATATTGTTTTATTTCAAACTCCATGTGAAAGTAAAAGGAGAATACGACCAGGATTTCCGGAAGGTTAGTGTTGTCTACGTCATCATCGACTTATGTCATACACTTTTACGTACAATCCAGCTTTAGTTATCCACACAACTATTACCATTAGAGTAGAAATGCACCAATTTAGCATTGAGATTTTATATCAAAATGGTTGAAACCTTGGTTTCGTTTGCAATCGTGATTGTATGATCGAGCCCCTTAGCTCCATTACGTGAATTTTATATCAAATAACTACAGTTCTATTTGATGAGCGAGTACTAAAATCCGTTGATAGAAACTGAATATGTTTTCTTCCATAAAATGAAAAAGTCACAAAAGTGACATGTAGTATGATAACATTTGTCTCCTTGAACATGTGAATCAGTTGTTGGCTGGTCTATACAGTGTAACGACTTTTGTCAATCACGAACCGGTCGCTTAACTAACTAAGGACGAATATGACTTATTTGTTATCTAGCCATGTGCATTATTGCAGTGGTGGATCTGTATGTGTATTGACATAGGAATTATACGACTAAGTATCATTTCCGTTGAACCTTGACCCTATAATAGTAAGTGTATCTTACATATCTGAATTGAGTTTATCTTAAGTGCTATCGCATGCAATTACATATTACTCCTTTATATATGTCCGGGTTAAGGAAATTCCTGGTACCAACGTTCACTAGAAATCACGTTAGCGATGTCATGAGCGACATCAGCGTGCCGATTGTGACTGGTATTGGGGGCATGCAGTTGGTTAGTAACTTTCATCGCTCTCGGAATCGTCATTCTTAAACTTGTCGCCAAAAGCTGAACATGCATGGCCATATAAATTTTTACTAGTATGAGGCTTTGTTTCATACGCTAACAATGACGCTCTAGGATTTGGAGAGGATTTATCTTTCGTCGGATTATCAACTTAGCAAGAAAGGTTATCACTGACATTTCATTTCATTCGCTAGATTTTGATGGTATGATGCGTTCAATGAAATTGCTACAAGTGGGTTTTTGTTCTCGTTTATCGGTTAATTATATATAGAGGCCCTATGCTGTCCAATGGTACTCTTCGTACTGACCTTGTTCCAACATCTACCGTCTTCACGCCCCCGTGTCCGTCTCCATTCCCTGCAATCATTATGTCTAGGTATTCTTCCACAGTTCACCGGTTTATCTCCGGTTTTAGACGCGAGATATTTCAAGCGCAAACCTTCTGAACCGGAAGTACTTCAGGAACTACTTTTTACAATTCATCGTCTGTTTGTAAGTAAACAAGCATAAATATATAACACGACAAACAAACCACTTATATCCACAAAGATGACGTTTAAAATAGGGGACCCAGTACTGTTGGTGCAAATGGTAAGAAGGGCAACGTTATGGGAACATTCCGCCCTATTAGTACATATGTGATGTTTAAGGTACAAATGAAAGACTCAGATGAGATTGTAAGTGCAGCTAAGCATGAATTGGTTAAAGGACTACCAGATGCTGATTTTGGATTTATGCTAGATGATTTCATGGAATATTATAATAATCCAGATAAATCTGTCTCCTCTCCACTAGACGTGCTACATATGTAAACCGGTTACGTTCGTTTCTTCACTCGAAAAATGAACAGAGGCTCATTCAAGGTATTCCAGTTGTAGAGCTAAATTCATACCTGATGAAATTTGACGTTGATGTGCGCCAAAAAGATGGTTCCAAGTACCAGTCAGGCTACTTAAGAGGAACGATAGTGTCATTTGAAAGGTACTTCAAAGAGACATTGATATGGCACTAGTCTTGTTACAGGCTGTGGGTTTTCTGGAATGCGAGATGCGTTGCAGTAAAAACAAAAAAGACCTTAAAAACAGGGTTTGGGGAATAAAACATTAGCTTCCAACAGGATCGAGGACATAGATATTGAGACATGACAGTAGGATAACCAAACACCAATTTCATTATTGAACAAACTGTAAATGAACAATACGCTATATTTCTGGATGAGGGGAGGGGAAGAAGAGCACAGGTCGCTATGTTGGGGGGACATACAACTATGTTACGACAATGAAAAAAACATGGAATATCTTTCGTACAATGAACGTCAGACAAAAACACGGACGGGAATCAACCTTAACAACATACGCGACAGCAAACCTAGAACGCATGCTACACCGGAAAATAGACCAAAGTGCCCTGTTGAAACCTACAAATGACCACCCATTTTATCTAGCTCTTGTAACGAACATGTCCAAACCTAATCCAAATGAACAGTGGTTTCTACGCAGTCCGCTTGGTCGACATAAACTTGGACAGCTATTGAAAAATATGGTTAACAAGTGTGAAATCCCTGGAATTAAGAACAGGGGACTGACAAATTCCAGCATCAGAAAACATCTGTGTCAAAAGTTGATATAAAATAACGCGCCCGACATTCAGGTAATACACATCACAGGACACAAAAATCTCCAATCTGTCAATATCAATAACACGCAATTCAACAATGTTCAAAGACAAAAAATGTCCGCTATTTCTCTCTAACACATCTTAAGCCGACGTCGTCAACAGTGCAATTACAACAACAGCATTTCCTTGTGCCCAACCCCAACTGATTTCACGAAATCGGTGTTATATGTGTCCACAATCAGTGGTGGAACATTTTGATATCAACATCCACACCCCTAACCACAGTTCAAAGGAAACATCAAAGCGACCGCGCGTAATCTATTCAGCGATGAATGAGTGACACCAGGCCTGTCGATTAATGTATGAGTGACGTCACTGTAAATCCCGCGTTATCATTTATTCTATCATGTTTACTATGTAACGCCAGTTTTGATTGGTTTAAAACCATGTATTATTTTTCCAATAACCCACGCTCGTGCCAATAATACACGGTCGTGAGTCACGGCTGTTACAATTTTAAGTATCTAATATTCACCCGTTTCATAAAAGGTTACTATAGCCGAGTGGGCTACTGGGTTGGTCTTTGAATATAATTTTATCACGACGCGAGTTCGAATCCTACGGAGGCCCCCCTTTTTTCTTTTCTTTACTTTTTTTATCCTTTTTTTTTAAATTTTCAAAATCAATGCCATATGATAGATGCTCTTGATCGTAGTACTGTAGTGCCTATAAAGAAATGTATATTTCATCTACAAATAATGCAATACTCGAGAAATAAATTACAAGGTTTTCCCGGTGTTTCTTTGCTGTTTTTCTAATAGAAAGAGGTAGATCTCAGAACTAAACAGTACATGGTAGAATAGAAATAATCAACTTTGACTCGTGTATTGTTGCAGGATATACAACTCGGACTCGGATATTTTGCAATTTTAATTAATAACTCAGGCCTGCGGCCTTCGTTATTAATTTAATTGCAAAATATTCTCGTCCTCATTGTATATCCTGCAATAATACACGAATCATCGTTAACTATTTCTTAAATATATATATATTAGTTATATGAAATTGATAGATCGACTGTTGTAAACATCTTAATAATATCAACGATAATTTTTTTAAGTGTCTGTTTGAATAAACATTGGGATTTAATTTTAGGCCTATGTTTTCTTGTGTAATGATATTGGTATGCAGGTATGATTTTTATTTATTTTTTTGGGTGGGGGGGGGGGGGGGGGGGGGGGGGGGGGGGGGGGGGTGGGGGGGGGGGGGGGTGGATGGGTACTTCTTCAAATGAGGATATGCATACGCAAACCAGATTTTGATCAGCGATGGAATATATGCAATTATTTTAAGTTGTGGGAGACAAAAATCATTCCCTCCCTTGGAGTGTGAGGCACGCCTCGGGTTGGACATTCATGAATTCCCCCTCGTTTTGAGATTTCTTTGTCACACCCCAAGGCAGGGAAAGATTATATTCATTACAACTCTTGTAACAACATTCAAATTGATATTTGACTATCTTTGTTATAAAGATATCCCCAGAGAAACGTCATGGTCTGCCTAAATGGAATTGAATTTCTAGGTGGAAATGATTTTTATACATTTGTTTCAGAGATTAAACTGTCTGTCTGTCTATAAGCAGGTTTTTCTTTTCCAGACAACTTGATTTGGAAGCCGATTTTCACAAAATTCACCGAGATGATAGGAACCATGTCTAGATGTACATGCAGCTGTTTTAATTCCATTTTATTGCCATAGTAACCGGTTAGTCTTCACAGGTGTATATTGGCTATGATCTCATCAGTCTTAAGGTTAATTTTTATTCGAACTTGGTAAAGTCGTGTAACTTATTTGACAACCGTGTCAAAACATACCATGGAAGCTTGATATAATGAAAAGTGTTAGTGATACAAGCGTCGTGTAACACCGGTAGATGAAACTAATGAAACCTTCATATTAGCACAAAGTATGCAAAGTAACTTTTTGTGTTCCTCAAGCTCTGAAATTGTTATCAATTTCCAGATTGATTTAAAATTTTATAGATTGTAACGTTTAATATGTGGTTATGCAGTTGTCATCTATCATGATACATGTACCATGCATAATGGTTATACTACAATAAACTCATCAGCAATACATATACAAAACGTATTATTTTGCGTTTTCAACCTTTTACATTTATATTTAAAGTTTCTTATTCTGTCTCTCTGTATTTTGTCGTTTGATCTCCTCTCTTTCTCTGTTTGAGCTGTGCAGACACACGCAGCGTTATGATATTTGACCAGTAGCTAACATGCCAAAATATTCATTACATTATTTGAATCTTTGTCAAATAACAATTTGTACTTATATCGTTTGATCCTTATCAATGTCGAAGGGATTATACATAAATGATTCAAGGACTCCTCAGTGATGCTATTAAGGATCAAACGTGTGGAAAACTAGGAGGTAAACACACACACACACACACACACACACACACACACACACACACAAAACAAACAAAAAAACCCATTAAGTACCTGTGTATATTCTGAATCGTGTGTTTTAAAATTTGACAGCAGGTTATGATAAACCTCGAGGGCTAAAAAGTCCAATAGCTGTGACTACCATTTTGAAATTCACATGAATTATGTCTTTCAGCAAATTTTTCCTCAGCAGAGCAGTGGAGTACCGTTCGGTTTCATTTATACAGTTAGTGATTAATTGGAATACCTTTTTAGGCCCAATGTGTTAAACTGGATAACTTCGTCATAAAAAAGAATGCTGACTGGTTATATGTAAAACTGTCGATGTATTGATATATGTAGTACCTCATGTCATAAACAGCTCTCGTTATCATACTGTTTTAGTGACTCCCTTTGGACTGATGGTGACAAAAACTTGACTTAAAAACTTCAAGTGATTTACTAAAATAACAATATATTATACAGAATGGCTTCAAAATACACAAATTTATCAAAGCATTTGAATGAGACATACATCCATCGCATTAGTAACATAAATATCAAGAGTACTAACATAAGATCTTATGTTACCAGGTTACTGACAAACGAAAGCAACACCTGCGCTGACCGCGGGGAAGTCACTGTTACTTATTTACATCTGATTACGCCCAAGTTACATTAACACAAGAATATTGTACCATACAAAACAATTCTGAACTTATATTCCAAGCTGGAACATAAAAATACGTTCAGTTTTAATCTTCTAGAAGAAGCACATAGCAGTAACCCGGATTCTTATTGGGTTAGGTTAGATAATGCTACATATAAATGTGATTATTTGTTCTTATCTTTCTAAAATATTCTTGTCTGGGGCATACATATAACTGCTGCAGGTGGTGTACATACATATATCTATTCATGTCTCTGGTGGTGTGCAGTACATAGGTCATCGTGACTTGCATGGTGACATACTCAGTACTTCGTAGGTAGAAAAGCAAATACATATTTTTATCTACAAAACAAATATCCAATTATTCTCGGTTAAACATATATGACGCTTTCAATTTAATTGAGACTTGACCAACATGTTTCTAAAATTTGACAAAGTACACATATTGATTGATAAAAATCATCTGGTTCCATGTTCCTTGCTAATTAACCAGAGACATCTATGAAATAATTGAGAAATCTCTGATTTTAAAACACATTTTGTTTGCCTTCCCCGCCAACATTCTTCTTTAGCAGTGGCACTTTCGACCCCTTCAAATCAGACGTGACGTCACTATTCTCAATATTGAGGATTTTTTTTTTATTCTGCGATAAGAGCGATTGTTTAAATTACGTTTGGGTATCAGTCATGTGTGTTTAATACACAGGCATAAATACAGTCATAAGTCCACAGTAAAGGGATTAAGGGTAGCGATATTTTGATAATATAACAGTACTTGCTAAGTATTCATCTGTTTAGTCATGAAAATGAAAGGTATGACCGTAGTCGGATTCAGTTTCCGTGTGTCCATCGCGTTTCTGGAATTCGTCGTAATTACCCTCCATTGCTGATAAGGACTGAGCAGTGGCGTAGAACGAGTCCCGCATCTCTACGTTAACTTTGATTTGGCCAATTTGGAGCTCGTTGTAATCTCCCTCTGGACCAACGGCCACGCTATGATATGTGTTAGATTCACTTGCATTTGAGTTCGAGTTTCGTTTTGGACGGGAGTGGTTGACCATTATATCGTAGTTCTCCTCATCCATGTTTCTTATTTCATGTCCACTGCTCGTGTTTGATCCACTTCCGGATGCACCAGTTGATCTTCCTCCTAGAACTTGTAGTTGTATCCCAGACGTGTTGGGTGATTTGTGCTCTGCGATATCCGAGTAGTCATATTGTGGACGGCTTTGTGAAAGGTTTCCACTTTTTGACTTCATTCTACAATATACATTTTCAAACGTGAACATTATGACGCAGCTTTGAAAAGCAATTAATTAAAAAATCAATTTAATCAATTAGTCCGGTCAAATAAAAACTCGACTGTATACAAACTATCGTGTCAAATTTTGAACTCATTATCGTATTCGATTGAAGAATACTATTCGGCTTATTGGCATCAAGCAATACTTCGATCTTTATCACGTATATACTGTCACTATATGTTATCAATACTAAAACACACAGCGGCTGAGATCGTATGTAGGTACAAATATATAGGCCTAAAGAATGAACGAACTGCCCTCCTTACTTGATTCGGAAAAGCCAAATAAATTTGGCAACTTCTCCCTTTTTTCTATAACAATATGTTCTTCCCAATGTCCCCAACCCTTAGTCGAGCGTTAGCTACAGTGATACAGGTTATGATTACTGCCATCTACCCAAGGGAGGTATGTTCCCTTGGCAGTATGGACTTGTTCGCCCTGTTTCAGTATAATGCGACCAGTTTGACTGTCACGCTACTATTGTGATGACACTTGATCTATACAATCTTCAGTGATCATTCAAGAACATTCGACCTTAATTGACCTTTTTAGATACTAAAAACTAAAACAATAGTTCAATAGTGAAGTCGCCAGCCTAAGGTATCATCGACACTTCCAAGTGTACTGTGACGACAGCGGAAAATAATTTCTCATGAGATAAAGTGCCATCCTTTTCAATAAAAATCTATTTAGTGCATACGGTCATTCAACGAATTAACTTCCTGTTCTCTTATGTTTGAAATGATTGTCGCAATATTAGAGTAAAAATTATCTGATATTTAGACCCGAACGTATTAGGGGTTTGCTTTGTTAAATTAGTACATTAACATAATATGCAGCTAAATCACTTCTAGCATTCAATTTAGAAAATAAACAAACTTGCATCGAGCAAACTAAAGTGTGTACTATGTAGATATATTCATACATCTTGAATGCACGTGTGTTGGTGAGCAAGTGCTAATATATCATGAGGAACGTATTTTTAAGTATGTGATGGTTTTAATTCTTTCAAACACTTGTTTTACTTAATAAGTGCTAAAAATTAATACATGCTGTATGTACCTTCTCTTCAGTAGAACTGATGTCCCGATTATAATTCCGATCAAAGCAGCCACTCCCACAACAACTGCTAGTATGATGTAACCTGTAAAGACACATCCTCATTAAAGGTAAGCCAATGTCAATGTTACAGAACAATAAAAACAATACTAACTATTTCACTCCTGTCTGAATTACAAGGATATAATTTGAGAAGTTGATACTTTTTTCACTGCTTATTTTTACCGCTCAGTCACTATGTTTTGATATGGCGGATTACAAATTCTATCAAATCGAGGATTATAACAGCTGTCAACAAACTAAACAATAATGAAAACTTCAAAATTAGGATTTTGGTTGTCAGTTATGTATCAATATGACCTACTTTGTGCTGCGACTCAGTGTCAGAACATACGGAAATACAAAACATAACGGGTATGGATAGGGCAATGGGTGTGACAACATGAGTGAAGCAGAACCAAGGCGATGCCGTTAAGACAAGGAACTGTCTAAAATAGGACTTTCAGATATGTATTCAGTAATTAAAGTTACATCAATGCAAAACATTAAATTGTCGACATGACTTCACTATATTGTATAGTGACGTTAAAGTATTGTTGTTATAACGTATAACAATTGATGACAATGTGCAAAGAGCGGCGTTGATGTCCCTCTGATCATGAACAGGGATATTTATTTTAGCTTTTGAAGAACAAAAGTATGACATTATCTCACAATACAATGACGTCAAGGCGGAATATGGTGACGCCACGCTGACAATTTAATCGCGTTACGTCATCATATATATCAAGTAGGGCCTTACAATGAACATATCGTACCGATAGTGGGACCAGTAACCTTGACGACAGACGTCGTGTCTTCGGAACTACTATCATTGGTCTGAGAGGTTGTCGTATCAGTCAAAACAGGGCTGCTGTTGTCCACTGTAAGAAATTCCCAGAAACATTGATGAACATTGAAATAATATTCTTTTAATTTAAAAGGTGATTTTAGAAATGATTTTTAGAATATACTTTACAGACGGGAATGGCAATCGTTGTGCAGGAAAGGGGAAGAAGAAATAGTATGTACCGACAGTGCGACAAGAGCGTGAAGTTTATAAAGGGAATGTGCTATGCTTTAATGACAAAAGACAACAAACGGAGTGTACCGATGAAGAGACCAGTAACATGGACGCCAGGGGTGCTCTCTGTCTCAAAACTACTATCGTCTTTGGTCTGAGTGGAATTGGTATCTGAGATTGTGTCGCTCACTAAAGGGAATGTCAAGAAATACATTGATAAAAAGAAGGTAATGTTCGTTTAAATTTGATTTTACCGATATGACATAATATTGTATACATGTCATCCGTAAACATATTTGTTGGCCGAAATCATGACCTACTTTGTGCTTAGACTCAGTGTCAGAACATACGGAAATACAAAGCATAACGGGTATGGATAGGGCAATGGGTGTGACAACATGAGTGAAGCAGAACCAAGGCGATGCCGTTAAGACAAGGAACTGTCTAAAATAGGACTTTCAGATATTTATTCAGTAATTAAAGTTACATCAATGCACAACATTAAATTGTCGACATGACTTCACTATATCGTATAGTGGCGTTAAAGTATTGTTGTTATAACGTATAACAATTGATGACAATGTGCAAAGAGCCGCTATGCTGTCCCTCTGATCATGAACAGAGATATTTTTTTAGCTTTTGAAGAACAAAAGTATGACATTATCTCACAATACAATGACGTCAAGGCGGAATATGGTGACGTCACGCTGACAATTTAATCACGTTACGTCATCATATATATCAAGTAGGGCCTTACAATGAACATATCGTACCGATAGTGGGACCAGTAACCTTGACGACAGACGTCGTGTCTTCGGAACTACTATCATTGGTCTGAGAGGTTGTCGTATCAGTCAAAACAGGGCTGCTGTTGTCCACTGTAAGAAATTCCCAGAAACATTGATGAAGATTGAAATAATATTCTTTTAATTTAAAAGGTGATTTTAGAAATGTTATATGATTTTACTTGATATTGCACATATAGGATAAAAGGATTTTTTATTTTTAGAATATACTTTACAGACGGGAATGGCAGCCGTAATGCAGGAAAGGGGAAGAAGAAATAGTATGTACCGACAGTGCGACAAGAGCGTGAAGCTTATAAAGGGAATGTGCTATGCTTTAATGACAAAAGACAACAAACGGAGTGTACCGATGGAGAGACCAGTAACATGGACGCCAGGGGTGCTCTCTGTCTCAAAACTACTATCGTCTTTGGTCTGAGTGGAATTGGTATCTGAGATTGTGTCGCTCACTTAAGGAAATATCAAGAAATACATTGATAAAAAGAAGGTAATGTTCGTTTAAATTTGATTTTACCGATATGACATAATATTGTATACATGTCATCCGTAAACATACTGTATACCTGGTAATTTTCGCCCCCGTTTAATTTTCGCCATTTTCGCCCTCTGATGACGGCGAAAATTTCAAGCTCAATTGCAGGATTTACAAGTTATCGTACATACGCTACTTGTAGTCGGATCCAAAACATACCCTCGTACTTTTCAAGTGTGTTATATCCTATACAATTACAGCCAACACGTGTTATCTATTTACACTAAGTTTATAAATAGGTAATTGTTTTATTCCAATCTGTGCATGTGAAATAAAATCTAGATCTAAATATAGGCCTTGTAAATTTGCGATATCACGTGGAGTTAAATCGAAAATATCGGCTAAGACAGCGTACTAGGTTTAGTATATTTGATTTTAAACAAAAGATTTAAATACTAAGTAACTTTTATAATCCAAACATGTTTTAAAATTATGCACACAAATAGGTCTCTGCCATTGTGAAGGCTGATTTTATGACTTCACCGTCGCTTGTGGCTTCAATCGATGACAAATGAACAAAAGAAAACACTGGTCAGTAGACTTCTAATTAGTCACGGCACGGTGAACTTACCACTCATCGCGTTTGCTTAAAATCGACCATGCATACCTAATACTATTTGAATCAATATAGGCTAAAGTATATTTCACACCTGATTACATTTCACACCTCTCCGGTATATGCGAAGAAAGGAAAATGGGAGAACTGAGTAAATCCCGAGTGTTCCGAGTGCAAGTGTATCGAGAATTCCGAACGGAATTTTCCGATTGTGAACGAGGGAAATACATTTATTAAAAGTAGTTTAGGGCGAAATTAAAACGGGGCGAATATCTTCTGTGTTGCTCAAGGGCGAAAATAACCAGGGGCGAAAAATACCAGGTATACAGTATTTGTTTGCGGAAATTATTTTTTCTATACCAAACTTTAAGTGTTCTTCCTCAATAGTGCCTGTAAGAGACATGCATTTGTTTAATTATGCACATCTGGAAACAAATGATTGAAAAATACTCACATTTCTTTCTACAAGAAGCAAATGCCTTGTCGTCACAATTCTTGTGGCTTATACCACTTCCGTCATGTTTGGTGTAGAAACATTGCGAGGATTTGCTAAAGGTTGAGTTTCCTGGAAGTTCCAAAGCTATCACTAGTTATTATTTTATAATAATCGTTCACCTAAGCGAACAAGATCACCTGCACAAAGTCTACATTCTACACAGATTACAGATATTTGTTACATTTATATTTGATGATATGAAATGATAAATTATTTTTAAGTGTAAATAAGTTTTAGGATTAAATTTGGCTGCTTTTCAGCTACTGCTAGGTCCCTATTTGGACGTGTAAGAAACAACACTAGACAGAACCGGTCGTCAACTATGCCTCTTTGACAATTCGTCCTTTCAAACTAGAACTTAATAATATACCTGTATGTCATAGGGGAATAAAATCATTTTAATCATATATGATTGGTAAAACAAAACAAAGTTATGAAATTTATTTAACTTGTACTAGGAATCTTGTAAGATTATCGCAAATATCAGCAAGACAAAAAGTTACACTGTAGCCGAAGTTTTGATGAAAAGATATCAGTGATTTTATACAGTACCTGTTATTTGCTTTGTTGGGGTGTTCGCTCGATTAATTGCCACCCAGAAAGTTGGTTTTGAGTTAGTAATGTCCAGTTCTTTGGCAATTCTCTCAAGCGACTTCTGTTTTCCTCTTACATTAGCAAGCACACCGCCCTTTCTCCGACAGAATGTATTTGAATCATTCCAGGACTTCTTTTCCAATGCATATGTAGCGTTGACAAACATCTCTAGTGTTTCGTCTTGCCCTTTACCTATAACACACAGACAATTTTACACCCGTAGTATTGACATTGATCAGGTTGTTTGAAATAATATAAGTGATCTATTTTGCTGCAATTTGTAATAACGCCCCTTCCCCCTGGACATTTTGAGATAATTTCTCAGATGTCTGTTTGGTTTGTTAGTTGAAATTCATGAACCAAAGAAAAAGACTACTGCACAGGAAATTGACATGTTGCTACGACCCAGAATGAAATATTTTACCCCAAGGTCTGATTCCATTCTGGGCCATAGTCCTGAACATATCAAGCCCCTGTGGTCATATGTCCCCCTCTACATCTGAAAGAGACGATTGATTGCAGACTTGGCTATGATAAATGTTGGCCCCTGCTGAATTGTGGGATTTGTGTAGCGTTTTGTATTGACGATGAAGGTCTGCTGGTATATATAGAACACACAGTGTCTTTATTTTTATTACCGTCTTTTTTCTGAATTTTGTTTCTCTCTCTTGTCCTAGACACATACAAGTATTCTTTTCCTAAAACTCTCTTTACAGAAAACATAGAAATCATATTTGATCCCTTCGTTAAATTAGGTTCAGATTATACCGTTATGTTGACAAGAAGTTAAGCAAACAAATCAGTATCTAAATTCTTTTAAACTTAACCCGTGACGGTTTACATTCCACCGTGTCAACATTTTATACAGTTGATTGAGGAGACGACGAAGAAGTACCTGCCATAGTTCATGACGTCTCACTACAAGCTGAACACATATGTACATGTAATTTGTACTTATTAATACAACCATTGTGCTACATTTACCTATCACACAGACAGGGAAGTGTTGTTCCTCACATGAAGCCGCTTTTATTGAACCAGATAAATTAACGTACGCGCAATTATACTCCAGGTTGAAGTCGACAGGACAATCTTTCCCATAACCTGTAACAGGATAGTCATATACAAAGTACGCTGTTGTGACATACGCAAGACATGACATTGTACAAATAAGCAGATCTGGGAAATGGAAGAGTTTCGAGATCCGTTTATAAAATATTTAGATGGCAACGAGCAAAGACTGCTAATGATATTATTACGTTTAACATTTGCATTCAATATTTATTATGTGGTTGAGTTTTTCCTTCGTAATAATATAAATTATTCGTTGATCACTTCGGAAGAGAACGCAATCTGAACGGAATTATTACATATATAGTTTTTTTTTGTGTTTGTGTGTTGTTTTTTTTACGACAGTGTGTAAGATGTTAAAAATACAGTACTTTATTCATCTTAACAGCAATTATTTTGAGTATTATTAGCATTGGGGATTGTTGGTTGTCACTTAGTATTTACCTAATCGACAACTTTTTTTTCTTTTTAGATTTCGACACGAAATCGACATTCATATGGTTCTTTTTATTGTAAAACATATTAATCACATAACTGACCCATTCTGCAGTATATTAATACCATACGGCCATGTCATAGATATCGTGAAACACGTGTAATGAAACTATTGTGATATTATAATAAATGTGTGAAGTCACATGACTGTCTGGGTAGATGGAAACGTCCCATCTGCGCCGGATTTCACCTGTCTTATACAGAAAAAATGTTTTTTCTTTATATTCTCACAAAGAGTAGTTATGTGATAAATAGAATCTTACACTCGTTGCTATGTTATAGAAATGTAAACTCGTTAAATAATTTGATATACTACGCGCCTTAACGGTCGTGACATATCAAAATATTGAACTCGATCAATAATTCCATATGACATAGCCACTCATGGCAGTTTCGCTATCTATAAACTAAACGCAAAACACGAGGGTTCAATATAACATGTTTGTTTGTTTGTTTGTTTGTTTGTTGTTTTTTTCTCTCTTATTATCTTATGATTGAACCATTTGTATTGCATATAACATTTACACAACTTACAATAGGCTTTGTTCTTGTATTGTGTTATGACCAAATGACGCTAGAAGACTTACACCAAACAAAATTTTACACAAAATCAAGCCAAACAACTCAAATTTTCAGACATGATCATGGTTGTTACTATGAAAACGTTATAATCATTTCAGTCATTCTCATCACATTTAAATATAGGTAGTATCCACTGATCCACCTTTTGGTTAACAGCCTATCATATTTCATGGTAAGATTTAAAACATGAACTGGAAAAACAGCAGATGACGTGCCTTTTTTAAAGGTCGCAATAATTTGATGTTGTATTACACAATATAATTACATATAAGCTTATTGAATATAGTCCCTAAGTCAAACATACTTTCAACGTGTTATAAACAGGTAACTTTATGTTCATTTATTTATATCTACATCTCTCCATTCTTCCGCTAAGTGAACTCTGACTGCGAATACATTAGCATATACGCAGTGAAAAAAGGCTCAGCGGATTAATAAGCGCGGGAATCTGTAACATAATTATGACGTCGTCTATTTGTGACGTTACCATAACGTCAACTAGACGGCGCCATTTTGAAATGACTGATCAGCGCATTTTAGCGCTTATTCCTATTATCATATGATTTCCGCACAAAAAGTGAACTTCAAGTGAGTATTTTGTCAAAAACTAAACTGATTATTGCGGAAATGGGTGCAAAGCGATTTTTCTCCGCGAGGTAAGCTAGCAACAAATGGCTGAAGCGTACAGTTCTGGGAGAACAATTGACCACGTCACTGCTAAATCTGTGCCAATACACGCTGTGCATGACAACCATAGCTTATTTGAGACGGAAATTTGTGCAATGTGAATATCTAAATTGATTAAAAACGTAAAATGTAATGAACAAAAATGTTAAGTTGTGTCTTTTGATTTTGTTAACAATACTGGTGTCTTTACGTAAATTCACTGGAACTATATTATCTTAGCAACCACGGCTACTGTAGCTACCAACGTCGCAACACAACCTGAGTTTCATTTTCTTCGTACTGTATAAAACAGATTTTTTTAAATGTAAATATAAGGAATGTACCTCATTTTGACTGCGTATATGGTACTATATCCGCAGTTGGCAACAAACATATCCCATGGAGCGCTAACGCGCTAACCATAGAAAATGTTCGTTGCCAACTGCGGGAATACTACCGTATACGCAGTAAAATGAGATAAATATAGGTTGAATGTGATTAATTAGTTCAGATTTTAAACTGTACACAAATATTTTGATTATCAACATTTATAAAATTGAATGTTCGTGGTCGTTGATATATCTCATTAAATTCGTTGTCTGTATCAATAATCGAGTGATTCAATTGCACAGCAGGGATATGGACAAATACTGAGAAAGGCTGAAGGGATGAAAAAATGGGAAACGGAAAGATGCAACAAATACACATAAACGAAAAGAAAATCACACGTCAACAGCACGCCAGCAAAAAGTATTACTATGAAGGAAATATAAAGCTCTTCGGGATTTGAACTCGTTACACTTACACATGCACTCACCAATGTAGCGATTGGTTCTCACGACTGATGTAAAAAGTCTTGGGTATCATTTAAACTGTTGCATATACATATATTCAATATTCATGCAATGTGCCTATTTTCCCTTCATGAATATCGACTCGTCTGCCAATTAAAGGCCAACACGACCAATCACTTTGGAGGGATTAAAACTTTAGGTCATATAAATGATCATTATGAGGACACCGTAATATTTTTTTCTCCATTTGTTAATTACTTATATATGCTGTAGGCGCAATTGTATGCATTTCTGTGACAGGCAGTGTAAATGCTCTAGATTAAATATGCGTTGAGGCGAGGCGTTTCACATTAGAATTATTTCAGATATTCTTATGACTTCTTAAGAACAGCACGCGCTCTTAAATCAGAGTGAGACAGTTTGAAATATTTTTGTTTAAGGACATATCCTTACTAAGCAGCATTTTCGACTAATCCTCGACATATTTTCGACCTCTTACATAGATAATACCTAGCTGAGAGGTGAGAGTGTAGTAGGCCTGTGGACATAATCACAGTAGTGGCAGGTATAGAATGTGGCCGGTTTGATTTCCCGATCGGTCGTTAAAAGGTCAGGGGTCAGATGTCCGATCACAATAACAGGCAATACTGTTTCTATAACCAAAATTGTAATCAAACTGATGTAAGTATAGTAGCATTTTCAAGGCTCGAAAAAAAAAAAAAAAAAAAAATTAAAAAAAAAAAAAAATCAAAAAAAAAAAAAAAATCAAAAACAAATGATAATAAAAAAATCCGTTCAGATTGCGTTCTCTAATAAATAAAAGTATGCAGCTACTTTGTTGCAACGTCGTCAATTGATGACGTAACGTTATTGTTGACATTACGACTCACAATCGTTGTATATATGAAAAATGTAACCATGGAATTTTGTATTTATGTTATGTTATTTCGATTAATGTAACTCATAAGTTGATAGGGTTAAATGACCATTAGTGATGGTGTAATAGGCAGATGTCAATTCATAATCTTTTGGTCTTAATATATATATTCCAACTAATATCAGTAAAATCAGTAAGTTTGATCAATAAATTAGTTTATCCATTAAATCAGTAAAACTACAGACATTTTAATAACTACATATATAAAAGCATTACTTACATCGACTATACTGCGTGTATACCTGCTGCCCTCCGCACCTTCCACCATCTCCGTTACACACACTGTTACACTTGGCCTGCGGCGCATAATCTAAATTCCTAGCTTGTACGAACCAATCCGATATACATATGCACTGGTGTTTCTATTGAAAAAAAAAAGAAGAAAAAAATAAAAACCTTTTAAAAATATGAAGTTGTATATATCTTTGCAATTTTAACCAATGACTGTTTTTGAGTTTGGAGATAAAAGATAGATCTAATTAATGATGTGTATATGATATATATATATTGAGCTATTAGTAATATAAAACACATTCGCCTGTTTGTATTATTATTTTAACATATTTCGACTATAATATGTAACCATTTAAAGAGGATAATCTCGGACAAAGAAATAGTTTCAACAATTAAAAACAAGAATAGATTTCGTATCTTTCTATACAAAAATATTATATTTTGCACTTTTCAAACTTTCCAAATCTTCGAATGTCTCTTTTTATCTTTTAGATTAAAAATGACTCATTAATAACTAAAAGTATCTCGAACAAATCTATTTTTATCTTACTATTGTCTTCTAAGTTATGTTTACAATGTGTTGCTGTTAATAACAATATTTCTATACTTGGAGTCATTTTGTACATTCCTTTGTGAAAAACAGTGTATGGTCTGTCGGACATGAAGCATCATGTTGTTCAACTTGTTCAAATACCTTTCTACCTGTATAAGGTTGTTACATTAACTTTATGTATATTGCTGTTGCCTGTTGACAACAGATACTTAAGTAGACTGTTTCAATGCACAGCGACTTTGCGCAAACTGTTTGTGGAGAGGATATCGACGGAACATGAATACGAACGCGTATGCCGCCCTCAATCCATATAGCTTCAATTCAGAAACGTGCCACAAACATCAACAGAATGGAGTAAAAACGTGAAAGACTTTTTGGCATATAACACGTGATTATTAGCATGTTGTCACCCCATAGATACGGCCACTCAATCTATCTGTAGCTATCGTCAAACATGTTGGTATGTAATAGATGTCACGGACACTATGACATAAAATGTCTAAATATTTTGGGTAAAAAGTACGAAATCTTGTCAAAAGAGACATGATATGATTATGTCACTTACGTCATATTTCAGTAGAAAAAATGTTCGTACAGATAAAAAGAAATTATACGAACAACCGAAGTTCATCATATCGTGCAAGAGGGGGTAAAACACGTACAAAGTATGTCAATTTACAGCAGGGACACGCCCCTTCATCCCAAGGGATCAAACCATCCGCCTTTAAATAAATTTTCTGTTCTCATCAAGTGATGTTTCAGATCAAATTCGCTATAGTCCATTTCAGCCAAGTTCCGCTTTTGGAACCCCGCTTTTCTGTCCCCAGCGATCAGACCAGGCTCACTTATGAAAAAGCTATGACTGCCGTCCCCAATGATATTTCAGACAACATATGGGTGTCGTCCATTAAGGCATTAAGCAGGAGTATCGGTTTAAAGCAGAATTCCAGCAAAATTCCACATTTGGGGCCCGCTCCATTGTCATAAGGCGTTGAATAAGCATCATCTTTATAAATTATGATAGCCCTCCTCAGTGACGTTTCAGACCAAATTTGGCTGTAATAAATTAAAGCATAAAGGAGGAGTAGCGCTTTAAAAGGAAAGTGATTGCTACATGTCCCTTTTAGGGATCCGACCTTCTGTGCTCAGGAATCGGACTGGCCTCACATACATACATTATAATTGATTGATGTTTCAGACTAAATTTTGGGTGAAATCCGCTATGGCATTCAGAAGGAGAAACGACTTGAAACCAAAAGTTTACGCACGGCGTACAACTTACAACGTTCGGCTTACAACTTACAACGCACGGCGTACACCTTACAACGCACGGCGTACACCTTACAACGCACGGCGTACACCTTACAACGCACGGCGTACAACTTACAACGCACGGCGTACAACTTACAACGCACGACGTACACCTTACAACGCACGGCGTACAACTTACAACGCACGGCGTACACCTTACAACGCACGGCGTACAACTTACAACGCACGGCGTACAACTTACAACGCACGGCGTACACCTTACAACGCACGGCGTACAACTTACAACGCACGGCGCACACCTTACAACGCACGGCGTACACCTTACAACGCACGGCGTACACCTTACAACGCACGGCGTACAACTTACAACGCACGGCGTACACCTTACAACGCACGGCGTACACCTTACAACGCACGGCGTACACCTTACAACGCACGGCGTACGCCTTACAACGCACGGCGTACACCTTACAACGCACGGCGTACTCCTTACAACGCACGGCGTACGCCTTACAACGCACGGCGTACAACTTACAACGCACGGCGTACACCTTACAACGCACGGCGCACGGCGATGATCTCTGGGAATCGTGAGCAGCAAAATATCGATGGAATTCAAAAAAAAAAAGACGACAGAAAGTGATGAATTAATTAATAAACGCGTGTCAAATAGTTGATAATAAACTAAGAAACATTATAAAATAAGGAAACCGTCCACTTTTGAATGAAACAACAGGGACATGCCCATCTGTGCATGTTTAACTAGAATCAAAAAAAGGAAATACTTAAGAAATATTAAAAAGCTGAAAAAAATCATCAAATATGTTCTAACGTTCAAATAAGAAATGATTTCATGAAACAAGAACGAAAAAGAACTACAGGAAGAGAAAAAAGACGAACAAGAACCGGACTAATACAAATACGGGGTCCGCCTCGGAAAATAATGATCTTACAATTACTCAAGAACTTATTGCTATGAAACTGAACATTCAAGATTTGTTTAATGCCTGCACGAACATGGATGAACATTAACCGTTTAAAGGTAAAAAGATATTCTGTAAAATAATTTCGGTTTAAGGTAAATTTCACTAATGTTTAAGTTATGGATATAGAGACAAATTATGCCTGCATCCTTTATTACTTATTCAACCACAGAAACGGCATTTATTCCGCCGTGTTTAGAATTTGAGAAAACAACGTGTATACATGTATATCATGTTTTAATAATGTGATAGTATCTAACAAATCATATGTTATAATTTTTATAAACCAGAGTTTTAGAATATATATATTATGAATACATACTTGTACAAGAGCAATGAAAGTATTCGGATCACAAGTCTGTAAACATAACGATCCACTGTTCGTTGTAAGATTCAGTGGTGTTCCGTCAATTCCGGCCCAACAATCTGAAAGATATTTAAATACAGGTATAAGAAAAAACTGGAAATTAAATACATAATTCTCAATTCATATATATGCTAAATAATATGTCGAACATATGAAGAATATAGAATTGCTGACTGATATTATTAAACGTTAAATGTACAGGTATTTGTACAAGATAATAATAAAAGAAAAAATACGAATGATACAGTAAATGATATTTAATTATTCCAATATTGGCATATTCAACTGAAACTTCAACATTTTCACAGCAAAATATGAAATATTACCATGTAATACGAAAGGAGGTTTGTTTTCCAGAATTCATTGTATTTCTAGTTGTTTACTATCAAGCAAGAGATCTACGTATAACCCAACTGCATTTCACATCATGGAAGATTTTGTAAAACTATTTGGAAAGGCGTTGACATACTGACATTTTAGTTGAAAATTCATCGATTAAAACTATTAAATTGATACCCTCTCTAACGGAATATTAAGGGTGCTCTATCTCCGACAAATAATCAATTCAAAACAAGAAAGGCCTCAGTTTTGAATGGCAATTATACTTTAGTAGTGTAAAGTATAGCTTTGAAAGGTTGTTATAGTGTAAAGGATAACTTTGGAGTGTTGTTATAGTGTAAAGTTTAACTTTGGACGGGTTGTTATAGTGTAAAGTATAATTTTTGATTGTTTTATAGTGTAAAGTATAACTTTGGAGGGACGTTATAGTGTAAAGTATAACTTTGGAGGGTTGTTATAGTGTAAAGGATAACTTTGGAGGGTTGTTATAGTGTAAAGTATAACTTTGGAGGGTTGTTATAGTGTAAAGTATAACTTTGGAGGGTTGTTATAGTGTAAAGTATAACTTTGGAGGGTTGTTATAGTGTAAAGTATAACTTTGGAGGGGGTTGTTATAGCGTAAAATATAACTTTGGAGGGTTGTTATAGTGTAAAGTATAACTTTGGAGGGTTGTTATAGTGTAAAGTATAACTTTGGAGGGTTGTTATAATGTTAAGTATAACTTTGGAGGGTTGTTATAGTGTAAAGTATAACTTTGGGGGTTGTTATAATGTTAAGTATAACTTTGGAGGGTTGTTATGGTGTAAAGTATAACTTTGGAGGGTTGTTATAGTGTTAAGGATAACTTTGGGTGGTTGTTAGGTTGTAAAGTATAACTTTGGAGGGTTGTTATAGTGTAAAGTATAACTTTGGGGGGTTGTTATAGTGTAAAGTATAACCTTGGAGGGTTGTTACAGTGTATAGTATAACTTTGGAGGGTTTTTATAGTGTAAAGTATAACTTTGGAGTGTTGTTATAGTGTAAAGTATAACTTTGGAGGGTTTTTATAGTGTAAAGTATAACTTTGGAGGTGTTTCATAGTGTAAAGTATAACTTTGGAGGGTTGTTATAGTGTAAAGTATAACTTTGGAGGGTTTTTATAGTGTAAAGTATAACTTTGGAGGGTTGTTATAGTGTAAAGTATAACTTTGGAGTGTTGTTATAGTGTAAAGTATAACTTTGGAGGGTTTTTATAGTGTAAAGTATAACTTTGGAGGGTTTTTATAGTGTAAAGTATAACTTTGAAGGGTTGTTATAGCGTAAAGGATAACTATGGAGGGTTGTTATAGTGTAAAGGATAACTTTAAAGGGTTGTTATAGTGTAAAGGATAACTATGGAGGGTTGTTATAGTGTAAAGGATAACTTTAAAGGGTTGTTATAGTGTAAAGGATAACTATGGAGGGTTGTTATAGTGTAAAGTATAACTTTGGAGGGTTGTTATGGTGTAAAGTATAACTTTGGAGGGTTGTTATAGTGTAAAGTATAACTTTGGGGGGTTGTTATGGTGTAAAGTATAACTTTGGAGGGTTGTTATAGTGTAAAGTATAACTTTGGAGGGTTGTTATGGTGTAAAGTATAACTTTGGAGGGTTGTTATAGTGTAAAGTATAACTTTGGAGGGTTGTTATAGTGTAAAGTATAACTTTGGGGGGTTGTTATGGTGTAAAGTATAACTTTGGAGGGTTGTTATAGTGTAAAGTATAACTTTGGGGGGTTGTTATGGTGTAAAGTATAACTTTGGAGGGTTGTTATAGTGTAAAGTATAACTTTGGAGGGTTGTTATAGTGTAAAGGATAACTTTGGAGGGTTGTTATAGTGTAAAGTATAACTTTGGAGGGTTGTTATAGTGTAAACTATAACTATGGAGGGTTGTTATAATGTTAAGTATAACTTTGGAGGGTTGTTATACTGTAAAGTATAACTTTGAAGGGGTGTTATGGTGTAAGGTATAACTTTAGGGGTTGTTATAGTGTAAAGGATTCCTATGGAGGGTTGTTATAGTGTAAAGTATAACTTTGGGAGGTTGTTATAGTGTAAAGTATAACTTCGGAGGTTGTTATAGTGTAAAGTATAACTTTGGAGGGTTGTTATAATGTTAAGTATAACTTTGGAGGGTTGTTATAGTGTAAAGTATAACTTTGGAGGGTTGTTATAGTGTAAAGTATAACTTTGGGGGTTGTTATAGTGTAAAGTATAAAACTTGTAAATGTTTGTTATAGTGTAAATATGTAAAGGACGTAATCTTGGAAGGTGGTAAGAGGACAATGCATGCAACATTAAGAAGGAGGTATCAGGCTAAAATATGTATCTTTTGGAGGGTGATAAGGATAAAATATGTAACATATGGAGGGTGGTAACACGACAAAGTATGTTACATGTGGAGGGTGGTAACACGACAAAGTATGTAACATTTGGAGGGTGGTAACACGACAAAGTATGTAATATGTTGAGGGTGGTAACATGACAAAGTAACAACATGTGGAGGGTGATAACAGGACAAAGTATGTAACATGTGGAGGATGGTAACAGGACAAAGTATGTAACATGTGAAGGGTGGTAACAGGACAAAGTATTAACATGTGGAGGGTGGTAACAGAACAAAGTATTAACATGTTGAGGGTGGTAACAGGACAAAGTATTAACATGTGGAGGATGGTATCAGGACAAAGTATTAACATGTGGAGGGTGGTAACAGGACAAAGTGTTAACATGTGGAGTATGGTAACAGGACAAAGTATTAACATGTGGAGGGTGGTAACAGGGCAAAGTATGTAACATGTGGAGGGTTGTAACACGACAAAGTATGTAACATGTGGAGGGTGGTAACAGGACAAAGTATTAACATGTGGAGGGTGGTAACAGGACAAAGTATTAACATGTGGAGGGTGGTAACAGGACAAAGTATGTAACATGTGGAGGGTAGTAACATGACAAAGTATGTAACATGTGGAGGTTGGTAACAGGACAAAGAATGTAACTCATGGAGAGTGGTAGCGGGACAAAGTATTAACATTTGGAAGGTGGTAACAAGACAAAGTATGTAACATGTGCAGGGTAGTAACAGGACAAAGTATGTAACATGTGGAGGGTGGTAACACGACAAAGTATGTAACATGTAGAGAGTGGTAACAGAAAAAAGTATGTAACATATGGACGGTGGTAACAGGACAAAGTATTATCATATGGAGGGTGGTAACACGACAAAGTATGCTACATGTGGAGGGTGGTAACACGACAAAGTATGTAACATTTGGAGGGTGGTAACACGACAAAGTATTATCATATGGAGGGTGGTAACACGACAAAGTATGTTACATGTGGAGGGTGGTAACACGACAAAGTATGTAACATTTGGAGGGTGGTAACACGACAAAGTATGTAATATGTTGAGGGTGGTAACATGACAAAGTAACAACATGTGGAGGGTGGTAACAGGACAAAGTATGTAACATTTGGAGGATGGTAACAGGACAAAGTATGTAACATGTGAAGGGTGGTAACAGGACAAAGTATTAACATGTGGAGGGTGGTAACAGAACAAAGTATTAACATGTTGAGAGTGGTAACAGGACAAAATATGTAACATGTTGAGGGTGGTAACAGGACAAAGTATTAACATGTGGAGGGTGGTAACAGGACAAAGTATGTAACATGTGGAGGGTGGTAACAGGACAAAGTATGTAACATGTGGAGGGTAGTAACATGACAAAGTATGTTACATGTGGAGGGTGGTAACAGGACAAAGTATGTAACATATGGAGGGTGGTAGCGGGACAAAGTATTAACATGTGGAGGGTGGTAACAGGACAAAGTATTAACATGTGGAGGGTGGTAACAGGACAAAGTATGTAACATGTGGAGGGTGGTAACAGGACAAAGTATGTAACATGTGGAGGGTAGTAACATGACAAAGTATGTTACATGTTGAGGGTGGTAACAGGACAAAGTATTAACATGTGGAGGGTGGTAACAGGACAAAGTATTATCATATGGAGGGTGGTAACACGACAAAGTATCTAACCTGTGGAGGGTAGTAACATGACAAAGTATTAACATGTGGAGGGTGGTAACAGGACAAAGTATGTAACATGTGGAGGGTGGTAACAGGACAAAGTATGTAACATGTTGAGGGTGGTAACAGGACAAAGTATGTAACATGTGGAGGGTGGTAACAGGACAAAGTGTGTAACATGTGGAGGGTAGTAACACGACAAAGTATGTAACATGTGGAGGGTTGTAACAGGACAAAGTATGTTAGATGTGGAGGGTGGTAACAGGACAAAGTATGTAACATATGGAGGGTGGTAACAGGACAAAGTATGTAACATATGGAGGGTGGTAGCGGGACAAAATATTAACATTTGGAAGGTGGTAACAAGACAAAGTATTAACATGTGGAGGGTTGTAACAGGACAAAGTTTGTTATATGTAGAGGGTGGTAACAGGACAAAGTTTGTTATATGTAGAGGTTTGTAACAGGACAAAGTTTGTTATATTTAGAGGGTGGTACTAACGTAAAGTATGTAACCGTTGATATTGCATAAAGCTACACAAGCATTTTATTCCATTTTAAATTAATCAGACTCAATCTTTGCGCGCTTAAGAGGAGTTTATTAATTGGAAATGACCTTTCGTATTCAGAACCGAAACACACAACCTGGAGCATCATTCCTACAGAATATAGCTTTTATTGTACCGTTTAATGTGGACTACAGAACCAAATCAAAAATAGATTGTGGGTTTCCCTCGTTTAGGCAAAAGATTTAAAAGGAAAGTGAGTGCATCTGGGCCTACTGATTGAATATTAAGGTGAGAGAAGTTTCACAAGTGTTATGTGTAGGCTGGGCAATACATGTAGATGTAAAATATATAGAAAAATGATATTTTTCCAGCCTTTTTTGTCAGGGGGAGTTAATTAAGTGTGTAATTTATTGTAAATGTACGTGAATGTTTGATGCTGAAATCATAACAAGGTGATGGCCTCCATATAAAAAGTTAAAATCGGTAGAATTTTCAAATATTCTATTTACAGGTTTGCGAGATGGCATTCTTCAAAACTAGGGCTAGTGGGCCAGTGTTGAAAACAGGACAGTGTTAAACGTTAACATTTACGTCTATGGGAAATCATTTGGTTCCGTGCTTCCTTTGTGGAAGATATATCAAATAACTGTACTAATAACTTATTATTCTGAGATACATATAAATAAGTCCGTGTAAATTTACAGATCACTAAAATATTTGAGAAACAAACTAACGCCTGTATGATGGAGATTATCCCATTTTTTACTCTATTGCATGTAACTCTAAATTTGTTTTGAAAAAGTATTGCTATCTTGTTTGTCTTTTGTACAGTCTTTTGAAACATCGAAACACTTATATTTTGCCAGTTTAAAAACAATTTAACAAGTGCAAAACTTACGTTTGGCATATACCCACGGAGCAACGTCAACGTAGTTCCCCGTCCAAGCCCCGAAATCTCGAGACCCGTTTAGGTCATATGCAAGGATTTCCTCCTCTTCTGACGATTTCGGACCTGCCAACGTGCTGTTTTCATTGTCACAAGCGTTATACGCCTGTAACGCCGTCATCGGCTGAGTTATGACAAAATAACTGGAACCTGATTAAAAAAATATTACAAAATGTTCTGAAGATGTTCCACTGCAGTATTATGAGTCTTTGAACTATTAAACACTTTAATATACAATGTAGGTAGAACTTTCAATCTGTGTATTTCTGACATACATGCATATCAAGTTTTGTATTATTTATCCTCTACAAATGTTATGAGTAGAATAACATCATATGGCCGATGTCTTGTTGGAAAGATAATTGTAATGTTTATTACATATATACAACCAACAATAACTGTGGAAATAAATAAACAAGGAAGCAATGTTTTTTCCTCAAACTAGAAAATATATATCACCGATGTCTGTCAGTTGGTCATATATTAAAGTAATGTTGGTTGTATGCCATAAAAATGTGTTACACCTAAGATCTTAATATTTTATGTTGATCGTGTGCTTTTTTTCTGTTCTTTATTTCCAATATATTTTCGATATCATAAAATGTCTTAATCTTTCGTTTTAATCGGTATGACATAATAGATGGATTTTTGTGGGCTGTCTGCATTTTTATCTGTTCTTCACGATACATGTACAGAGAACCATGACAACTTTTGTGATGTAAATGTATATCGTTGTACTAAATGTTCGACTTTTACTTTGTAATTGGTACTTCCTATCAATTATAATTATCCTGACAACCCAAGGCAAAGATTTCATCAGAGTTCCTTATTACTTAACTCCCAAACACGCATTTATACGTATTATCACGTTATTGAGGGAGGAGGGATCGTCATATTTCTATTATTAGTGGAGGTATTGATATACCGAATATACCTAGTCAGGTAGGACAAAATATGCAACAACTTTTGTTCATATTAAAAAAATATTTCGCAAAGTATTCTTACACTTTTACTGTGTTGAAAAAAATAATTTTGATCATTTTAAATTGCAGACGTCGTGTTTTAGCCGCCGTAATCGTCTGAGCGCGGATTCAATATTGTATATCAAGGTGCTTTATACGAAGAGATAAATGATGTCTTTATTTCGTAGTTAATTTTCTAACTTTTATGTACATGTACATTCCATCTTTACAGGAATCTTCCATCACCTCCCAACCCATTTTTGTTTATCAATAAAGTACATGTGATGTATGTTCCTACACCTTAAGCAGAAAACTTTGGCAAATTTAATGATTTTTACAAGAAAAATAGTATACACTGTTTATAAAGGTATGAATCTGTCTTCGGCGTCGCGTCACCTTGGTGCCATTGTTATCTTTTGGTGACGTTAATTCAAACGATATGTATAATCCTACTAAGATGATACTGCACGACGTGTTCTATTACCACGAGAGCTAAGTATGACGGGCATTCATTGTTTATTTTCACCTCATTTTGGTATTCGTACTTATTTTGGTTCATAGTCCAGTAACCTGTGAAGGAAATAAGTAAGTTAATTTAGCGGTACTGTAGCGCAAATGTAGATATACCGTTTCAAATTCACATGTCAAAATAAACTGACCGCGGATGTTTTCAAATTAGACCCAGGTACAAGTTATCGCCGATGACCAGAATCGAACATTTATTTTTCATGATACTACATGTAATTATATTTTTATTTCAGGTCCTTGAGAGGAAGAACAAAGGTGTTACCTCCCTTGCAACCTAACGTCAGATAGTATATGGTATCGATGCTTTCTAGAAATAAGTCACCATGTCCCAGGAAGAAACTGAAATACGATAGATTACCTAAAAAATCCAGTCACGGTTTTTCTGTCCAATAAGTTTGAAATTGAAGTCTTCCAAAAGGAGTTCAGACTACTATTTTCGTAGATTTTTGTGTTATGTTGATTTTCTGTTTTCAGTTTGTGAATCTTGCCATGGATAAATACAAATGTTTATATGAAATCAAGAAAGAGTGTTATTTTCATTGTGTACAGAACTAGCATGCCAGAAATATTGATTTCTTTCAAAATACAATTTTCTAAGTACTTTTCACACAGGGTCACGAAGTATCTTTTTTCTTTCAAATTTTGACACTTCATGGCCTAGATAATCACAGAAAAAAAAAGATTTTTTTCTATTCACTGTGAAATGATGATGGTCGGTAAAAGCAACCACCTTAACTATAAATGATATATAGATTAATATTGGTATATTTACCTGCCACTTGTTGGAAGAAGATAAAGGTCATTAGCAGAATAATCTCCATGTTCTTCCTAAATGGCAGAGAATACCGGCTAGTTGTTATAAACATTCTTGAGAGATCACTTATGACGCGTGCGTATACCACGACCCGCCATGTTTGAGTAGGCATACGTAGGTCATGTGAAGTACTTTTGACACAACAGGACATTAACACTTGTATTATGAGGAAGAAAAACATTTTGTAAAATCTTTTTCCGCTATTCCATGAACAGGAAGCACATTCAATTTTAAAACAAGCTTCGTCATAACATGTTAGATTCGAGACTTTGTAGTTCGGAGTTTGACCTATATATTGAGAAATGTTATCTTTAAATAACAAAACAACTTCACTTCGTGTAGAACCAGTAACTAAGGACGCTACAAACTCTTCAGTTTACAACGTAGCCAACAGGGACAGCTTTCAGTTAAGTGGTATGATTAGCATTGTAGTGATTAAGAACACTGCACAAACAAGGGACTATCGAAGACATCAGGGAACATTGAAGACGTCAGGGAACGTTGAAGACATCAGGAAACATTGAAGACGTCAGGGAACGAGGTAGACATCAGGGAACGTGGAAGACATCAGGAAACATTGAAGACGTCAGGGAACGTTAAAGACATCAGGAAACGTTGAAGACATCAAGTAACATTGAAGACGTCAGGGAACGTTGAAGACATCAGGGAACGTGGAAGACATCAGGGAACATTGAAGACGTCAGGGAACGTTGAAGACATCAGGAAACATTGAAGACGTCAGGGAACGAGGTAGACATCAGGGAACGTTGAAGACATCAGGGAACGTTGAAGACATCAGGGAACGAGGTAGACATCAGGGAACGTTGAAGACATCAGGGAACGTTGCGGACATCAGGGAACGTTAAAGACATCAGGAAACGTTGAAGACATCAAGTAACATTGAAGACGTCAGGGAACGTTGAAGACATCAGGGAACGTTGAAGACATCAAGTAACATTGAAGACGTCAGGGAACGTTGAAGACATCAGGGAACGTGGAAGACATCAGGGAACGTTGAAGAGACCAGGGCACGTTGAAGATCTGTCCCAGTTGTTTCAATAGCCATGGTCTTGTTACCATTATCACCTTTTCCGTGATGATACCGACTACTGATGGAGAAATTAACAAAAGCCTTCGATTGATGAAGACAATAGGTAACGGGTGTCGTGGTGACCTAGATTTGTATGATGAGTGTCGTAGTGACCTATATTTGTATGACGGATGTCGTGGTGACCTATATTTCTATGGCGGGTGTCGTAGTGACCTAGATGTGTATGACGGGTATCGTAGTGAACTAAATTTGTATGACGGGTGTCGTAGTGACCTAGATTTGTATGACGGGTGTCGTAGTGACCTAGATTTGTATGACGGGTGTCGTGGTGACCTATATTTGTATGACGGGTGTCATGGTGACCTATATTTGTATGACGGGTGTCATTGTGACCTATATTTGTATGACGGGTGTCGTAGTGACCTATATTTGTTTGACGGTTGTCGTGGTGACCTTTATTTGTATGACGGTTATCGTCGGTGAACCAAATGACGCTTACTCCTCCGAAACACATTGACTTGTTATCGATGTAATGTTCAGGAGTCTCCATGCAAACATATTATATTCTTTATATGTTGTCCTTAGATTTTGCGTTAGATGAGTGTTTGCCCTTTGAGAAAGGCTATGTGGGTTATGTTCCTCGCCGTGACATAACAAGTTCATTAAGTGACACTTACAGCTTCCCACTTGATTCCAAGTACTAAAACAATGTAATTCAAACATTACCAACTAATCCACTCGATGGATTTTTTAAGGAAAAAATCCCGTTCAGGAGGTGTTTATGAGCAATTTGCTTGCTTTGTTTAATCTCGCCGCAAGTCCGTTAGAGTAGATTTACATGTATTGTGTATGAGAGGTGAGGGGATGTGTAAGAAAGTAAGGGTGTGTGTGTTTCGGGGTTGGGGTTGGGGGTTGGGGGGAGGGGAACTAAACACTAATTGACATCAACGCTTATAATCAGTTTTTTTAAATAATTTTCTAATTTAAAACATGTTTTATGTACAATTTGACTGGTTTTATATGGGATTCTTTTTCTGAAATCAATACGCAATGTAAATTTTCATATTGTAACGTCACATTTTTGGCGCCATTCTCGGATTTTTTGTAATAGTGGTATGAAAAAAAATCTCAACCAATCAGAAAGCCGCATTCTACGTACAAACAATTGAAAATTAATTAGATATAGATATAAGAATACATATACATCGTGTGCAAATTGCCCTCTTATATGTCCTCTTATAAATAATGAATCAGCATTAAGAGTGGAAATTCAATGACAGTACCTACATCATAACAAAACCATAATTCCAACTCAATGTCGATAAAAGATGGGGAAATAGGTAAATAAAATATAGACTTACATGGTGACTCTTAAAAACGTACATGGAGCTTAAGACCAGGTGTTCCGGAAGCGAAAAATCGACAACATCCGCCATACACTCATTTTCAAAATCATATCTAGGGTGTTGACAACGGAACCACTAAACATAGTTATAAGCATCGAACACGCTTTTCTATATATCGCATAAGGATAATTATAGAAGATTTCCTTATATGAGGATTATGTTGATCATTAAAAGTTATTTCAAACAACTGATAAATATGAAATTGATGATCTTGAACAATTATAAACAACGAAGGGAAATGTCCAGCCCGATAAAGCATAGAGATATTTTGAATGTTCAACGATAGTCCAAACTCTATTTTTTGGAGAAATCCTCATGCATATATGTAAGTGTGTATTTGCATATTTTTTAAAGATCTTCAATCGTTTCAAACTCTGCGCTATAACCATCCTTCAAAGTTTTAGTTTCACGTTTAACATTCTAAATTTAAAGTTAATGAAAAAGCATGCTTCGTCTCTATATTTGCTACGTAATTCCTAGTTTTTTAAGCGATAATTATAGGGCCATTGTTATTAATATTTTCCTTTGCTGGTGTAGATATTCATCATTGAGGTGATTGTATAAATTTTGTGACACGTAGTCCATACTCTTTACGTATATGATTGGGAATGACATTCTGAACAAGGTAAATAATGATGAGAACAGTTGGAATATTGAGTGACCTAACGCCGTACAGGAGCTGGGAAAAAATTCTGCCAAATGTATCCGACTACAAAGGCGACTAGCTGTGGTAGGTTAAGAGATCTCTTGTCCGACTGCTTATTGAAATTTGAATGCCCAAGAACATGGCCTGCTGTACTCAACTGCCTGGTGATTGTCGGCGGCGACTGAAAGCGATATTGAGAAATCAATTGGTATACGGTTTTTGCACCGACTGATTTATTTCCCCCATTACTTCTTTTCTGTGGTTTGTTTATTTTTTGTTTAATGCTTAGCAATCACATAGCCAAACAGACGAACACAGATAAATTGTACATCTCACCAAAGTCCAGAATATAACACAAGAAGCAAACTTTACCGTTAATTTTGTCTCCAATCTCAGGAGCGCATACAGCTTCATATAAAGTCACTTTAGCAATAATAATTCAGTGATGGCCTATTTCACCAATCCTCCACGGGATGATTATTAAATACGCGAATGCAAACCACTTAAAAGCGTCGAAATAACATGTAATCTGCTTCATTTGTCTGTTTGACTCATCGGATCCTTTAGATACTGCTCGATACAATAAAACGTGTTGTGGGACACCGGTAGTAGATTATACTCCTCATTAAATATTCACAGCAGCACTAAGAATGATTGCGTTATCTGTGAACGGCTATTAACGCAATTTACATAATTAAGTATCAAGACATACATTCCTTTATATATGTAATTGTATAAAAATGTCGCATACCCTCTAGCTCTGAAATTGTTTTGAATTATCCCACAAGGTGATTTTCCAGTTCTAAATAGTGTCAGTGTGTCTTTAAAAATTTGATCATACGAATGCCTTTTACTATACAACAATGCAAAATGCTTGTGCTACAACCAATTAGTTACATGTAGCAATGTTTTCTGTAAGGATTTTCAACCTTTTAAACTGTCGGTTCAAATTTGTTTTCTAACATTAACAGCAGTCATTAAAAGAACATCGAGACATGTGTAACATAAAAGAAAACAAGTAAATATGATTTAATTGGTTTATAGCCCAATTGATTGACAATTAATTGTCGAGTTTTGTACAAAAGACATTAACACAGAGCAAATATGAATCAAATAATATAATACTCTAAATATAAATCAATAATATATATGAACCGGTTTAATCAACCAACCAATAACGGTATATTTAGCAGTAGCCCGCTCGAGTTATCTCCCTTCAGTGTTTAATTTGCATTAAAGATAAAATGAAAAATAACCAGAAAATTCGTGTCAAACGTTCTAAAGGGACGAAAATTTCATGAAAAGTCAAATAAAAGATTTTTTTTTATTTATTTATTTATTTTTTTTGTTGGTATAAATTCGTTACTTCCAGTCAAACGACAAAATCAAGCAGCTTGCAGTAATGTGTCCCGACAATTAAGGAGTTGAACTGAATAGAAATAATTTAAACGCTACACATAAATAAAATAAATCGCTTGATTTTAGCCACGTACAAGACCTTTATCAATAGACAATATGTCAATGTATTAATGTTTCAATTAAACAATAATCATGAAAAATAATTCAAACATAAATATATCACATTGTCTTGCGTCAAAACTTAATTACAATGTATTTAAGGAAAAACCTCCTGTAAAGCCTTAAAGGAAAATATTTAATTTTCAAAAGAAGCGTTTTACAATATCCAAGCATGCACAAATCTACAATTTCTGTACGTGTACCTTTTCTGATCGTATAGATCTGTATCACTATATTTTGGTGGACATTTTGTTTTTCGAACTTTAAATGTAGATTTTACCTTCACAAATGATAGAATATCCACTTAAATCTCTTTTAATTCGAAATATTACAAATATAAACACTGCTTAATATTATGATGAAAAATAACAAAAAACACATGATATATAAATATATGTATATACAAACAGATAAAGCAATGTGGACTGGTGGGGTATACCAAGCGAAAGCTGTATAAATATAACGTTGTGAAAATTTTAACATATTAGGAAAAAAACTAAATAACAGAAAACCAAATAACATTGCGTAGTGTATCACCATCAGAATCAATAGAATCAAAAGATGTTGATTTCATAGTAATTTATACTATTGTCATATGGGGGTTAAAGTAAGTTGGGACTGACGCGCGTGTAACATATTCAACACTTGTCGACTGTGTTACGCTAGGATAATGCTTTATCAGATACGACAGACCATTGTCTGAAATCTACATATTTATCATCCACTTTAGTATCACATACCTATCCTATTTTCAGCATAATGTCCGTGTTCTCTTTAATAGCAAGGCATATAACATTGTAACTAGATTTTGTAACATCGTCAAAAAAGTGCTGACTGGTACGGAGTTTATCACAGACCCTTTCAAACGAACGTGTGTTCATACAAAGGGCTAAATGCATTCGTCCCCTACTCTCACCCAGTTTGGTTTTATTATTTTCATATTATCCTCAACAGACTGTGTACTTATTATTTCATTACGAGGAGCACAGTGATAAGCGAAGCCTATCACACCTGTATGACTCTACCTTAACAAAGGTAACGAAACTTCTGTAAACGTGCTTTTATCATATTCTAAAGATAATCTCATTTAAGCACAACTGGAGCTAGAACGCTTCCGCTTTATATTGGTTATCATGATGGCCGAATCGGTTTGATTTCTGTAATGCACTAGAATGTGTAAATAATTACATTAATTACATTTTTTTTTTTACATTATATCATTAAAATAACGCCTGTAGATTTTTTACCCTTATAAAATCTAAATGTGTAATTCTGCGAATCTAAGATGCATCATACCAGCGTATTTCTGTTAATTTTGTGATTTAAGATAATCGAGTCGAGGGCAAGATATATAATTAAGTCTCGTTAGTAATAAATTACAAGTATATAAGACTGTCACAATGTGTAAGAATCAATTTAATGAACAGATTTGATTATATATTTGTAAACTGACTTTCAAATGTTGTTTTTTTCACAACTGTAAATTCCCAGGTCATGTGTTTGTTTTCTTTTTTAGATATGGAAATGGTAGCGATTTGGTATTTTATATCAAACCATTTAATAAGCTGGATACTTTTTTGGTCAACTATAAGTAGGTATAAATAATGTACTGTAGATAGCTTATCGTTAATGTCGCGCTCTTAGTTCTTAAAGCATGAAGGATTTGTTATGTTTCGCATATTTCTATTATATGTGCTTAAGTAGTCTCCAAAAACACGCCAAAACGATATATGTTTACTATGATTTTAAAACTATAAATATGTGTAATAACTATGATTGCTTATACCATACTTAAATGCATTCACAATTATTTGCAAATAGAACATACATATTATATATTCACATAATACAACCACAGATAATCTATAAAAATCACTAAAACAATACTACCACACAGGTAAAAATGTACTGTACGATTATCATATCATTGATATGGACTGATCTTATGCGACTTCCCCCCCCCCCCCCCCCCCCCCCCCCCCCCCCAATTTATGTCGGTAGTTTGTAGACTTTATAAAGTATACGCAGAAAAAAACTGTAACTGAATACACTTACATTTTAGACATTCGGACCAAAATAGTAGTAATTCCATCCTGATCCAATCAAACAATAAAGCTGTTAGGAGTTCACCCTATGAACATCCTTAAATCATGTCAAATTAAGTACGGATACTCTATATACTGGTATGCGTTACATGTTAATTTACGACTGATTTCTGTACTGTAATGTACTAACATTATATGAATTAAACCTATTTTTTCTACTTATTTGCGAAGCGATAATAAAAAACAACATTTTACTGGCATGGTCAATAAATAACTACCGGCTTAAATCATTCGCACATATTTTTTAAAATTTTAAATTCGATGTTATTATATTAAAATTTTTAAATAAATACAAAATAATAATAAAAACAATCTTAGAATATTTGCAAAATTTAACACATATTATCCTAATGTATGTTTTTCATTATCACAGGTAAATGAGAAACCAGTCACTAACGGTAATTAGGTGTTATACGGTATAGGTTGTTTTACGATAGTTCGAGTTTCTGCAGATTCACAAAATGAAAGTAAAAAGGATGTAACTTTAACGCGTAAATGATGATTCTAGATATATTTTTGAGATATCTTCTTTTTGTTTCTGGTCCGACACTATCCTTGAAAGCAATCTTAACAACATTTTTGAAAAAAAAAACTTTCTCGATGTCGTCACTTTTTGTAGCACGTGACGTTGATAAGTCTTTGAATATCTGGTCGCCGGAAGTAACCATTGCAGTTTTTATCCAACGCAGCGTCGTATTTAGGGATAATGTCTTTATATTTCGTCCTCAGCTTTTCTGTGATAATTGCGTCGTTACGGAACTCTCGTTCTCGTTCCCGAATTCTTTCCACTGATGGTGATTCCTTAGCACGCCTCCTAAAACTCAGCTTGTTGATTTTGTTCAGTCTTTGAGCCTCGGCATCCTGAAATAAAAAAATATACATGTACATTCTAAAGATGATCAGATAATATATTTTCACTTCTGAAATCTCTCGTCTAGATACCAGATAAGGTCATAGAGAGACTGTCCACTTACGAAAGAGACATTTATAGTGCTGTCCCACTGAAATATAATACCTTGAAAATTGGAAAATGAAGGTTGATCTGGGTTGATGCAGAGAGATAATTTGTTTAGAACAGAAGCAAATTGTCATAACGTTTGTTGTAAAATTTACCCAACGCGAATGTTTACTATCCGAATATCCGTCCATCTGTTATGGTTGAGTATTTAAATGTGATGTTCCTGTGTTTTCATGTAAATTGTAGTGCTGTTCATCATATTCCGTCAGTTAAATACACCTATTACATATAACAATCTGATTTACGTACATATATCATATTAGTCAAATTTAATAACCATCTTCTTTTACATATAACAATCTGATTTACGTACACAAAAGAGTCAAATCTAAAGAACTCATTGATATCAATAAAATCTGGTTTATTATAAAACTCTGATACGTATCCTATGATAGGACATATTAGCACTTTTAGCTTCCGTCATTTGGCAGAAACCATACAAACCATTGAACAGTGGTGTAGCTGTACCGTACATATCTGAATATAACTGATCCTTCCAATTGTGTGTAATACCGAGACTTAAACACACAATCCTGAAATCGAGGATTGGCGATAGATCCGAAACAAGGGCAACACTAAGTAAACCAGGGCATTACTAGATAAACCAGGGCAACACTAGGTAAACCAGGGCATTACTAGGTAAACCAGGGCATTACTTGGTAAACCAGGGCATTACTAGATAAACCAGGGCATTACTAGGTAAACCACGGTAACACTAGGTAAACCAGGGCATTACTTGGTAAACCAGGACATCACTAGGTACACCAGGGCATCACTAGGTACACCAGGGCATCACTAGGTACACCAGGGCATTGCTTGGTAAACCAGGGCATCACTAGGTACACCAGGGCATTGCTTGGTAAACCAGGGCATTACTAGATAAACCAGGGCATTACTAGATAAACCAGGGCAACACTAGGTAAACCAGGGCATTACTAGGTAAACCAGGGCATTACTTGGTAAACCAGGGCATTACTAGATAAACCAGGGCATTACTAGGTAAACCACGGTAACACTAGGTAAACCAGGGCATTACTTGGTAAACCAGGGCATCACTAGGTACACCAGGGCATCACTAGGTACACCAGGGCATCACTAGGTAAACCACGGTAACACTAGGTAAACCAGGGCATTACTAGATAAACCAGGGCATCACTAGGTACACCAGGGCATCACTAGGTACACCAGGGCATCACTAGGTAAACCAGGGCATCACTAGGTACACCAGGGCATCACTAGGTACACCAGGGCATTACTAGATAAACCAGGGCAACATTAGGTACACCAGGGCATTACTAGGTAAACCAGGGCAACACTAGGTAAACCAGGGTAACACTAGGTAAACCAGGCCAACATTAGGTACACCAGGGCATTACTAGGTTAGCCAGGGCAACATTAGGTAAACCACGGTGACGTTGGATAAACCAGGGCAACATTGGATAAACCAGGACAACATTAGGTAAACCAGGGCATCACTAGGTACACCAGGGCATTGCTAGGTACACCAGGGCATTGCTAGGTACACCAGGGCAACATTAGGTAAACCATGGCAACATTAGGTACACCAGGGCATCACTAGGTACACCAGGGCATTACTAGATAAACCAGGGCATCACTAGGTACACCAGGGCATCACTAGGTAAACCAGGGCATCACTAGGTACACCAGGGCATCACTAGGTACACCAGGGCATTACTAGATAAACCAGGGCAACATTAGGTACACCAGGGCATTACTAGGTAAACCAGGGCAACACTAGGTAAACCAGGGTAACACTAGGTAAACCAGGCCAACATTAGGTACACCAGGGCATTACTAGGTTAGCCAGGGCAACATTAGGTAAACCACGGTGACGTTGGATAAACCAGGGCAACATTGGATAAACCAGGACAACATTAGGTAAACCAGGGCATCACTAGGTACACCAGGGCATTGCTAGGTACACCAGGGCATTGCTAGGTACACCAGGGCAACATTAGGTAAACCATGGCAACATTAGGTACACCAGGGCATCACTAGGTACACCAGGGCATTGCTAGGTAAACCAGGGCATTACTAGATAAACCAGGGCAACATTAGGTAAACCAGGGTAACACTAGGTAAACCAGGCCAACATTAGGTTCACCAGGGCAACATTGGATAAACAAGGGCAACACTAGGTTCACCAGGGCAACATTGGATAAACAAGGGCAAAACTGGGTAAACCAGGGCAACATTGGATAAACCATGGCAAAACTGGATAAACCAGGGCATTACTAGGTACACCAGGGCACAGAAAGGAAAACATTAAACAGCAAAGGTAAAGAAAACATGGCCATTAATTTGAGACGTGCAAAATTAAACAACGATTCATTGTGTTTACATCCCTTTGTTAACCTGTATAAAACAGGTCACGTGTTAAATACAACCAGTGGTATTGTTACAAACATGTGCAGCACAAGACAACGATATGGGTGATGTGAAATACACGTGCGTAAGATAGCAATGAATACATCTACCTCACTCTCCCGGCTAGAGCCTCTTGACTGAATAGGAAGAAAATGTGACAATATATCATTATTAAGTTTTAATTGTTCACGCATCAGTACAAAGAGCACGCACCTTAAACATATACCTGAAATATAAATGTGATTATGTTGGTGATATTAATAACCAAAAGTGATATAAATAAATATGTACTTGATTTTTTCAGGCTAAACAACATGAACAAAAACGTGGATAAAGCAAAAACCTAACCGATCCTCCTAGTGCCACTACAATTCCATCAAATACGACAAAAGACCTAGCGCCCAGAGAACAAAAGATCGTGATATACGTGAAATATATACATGTTACTTTGTATCAAATATCTATATTACTGTTAATATACTAATTAGGACGTGTTTGACCCACGGTAATATGAGTATTAGATTCATCGTTATCTACATCAGATATACTCTAAGTTAATTACATAGCATACCCTATACCACTTTAGCGAGTCCTCCAAACGTCCACTTAGTTTAACTCCATAAATTCTCTCCATCTCCTTGATATTGCAATCTTGATTACAAGCAATATTTGGGTTACTTTTCCAAATCCGCAACATGATGATTTACTACAATATCTAGTACTACTTATATAGCTGTTCACTGCTAGCTTTACACAAACTGATTCTTCGTTTCACTAGAATAAATTGAAATATTGATTCCGATCTATATGTACATGTATATACCTGGGATTTCAAATATTAAAGAATTGTTCAGCCAATGATAAGAGCCGTTTAAGAAGAACCAATGAAAATCAACATTACAATTTACGACACACTATCATTTTAATCGACCACTATGACAATTTGAAGAACTTCTTGAAAGTGCTTCCAATGGAGAGGTGACATTTCAATGGATTTTTTTTAACAAAATGTATATCAAAATACTTTCTACCATACTGAATGAGAAACTCTCGGTAGGTATAATTGAATATATGTGTCACGCGGATTAAAGGGACCACGGACGCCAGGGTTAGAGTGCGCGTGTACAACATACCTTTCTCATCTAAATCGTGCTAACGGAGCAGGTCTGCTATACTGATTTACTATCTTAATGGGAAATATTTGTAAATATTTGTAAATGAAGAGTCCCTATCTATGCTGTCGTGTTGTCATTACACCCATTGATAAGTCTTAACATCCGTGTATCTCTCATTTATCACGTGAGGGAGGTAACAAATTATGTTTATATGACAACTTGTCTATGTAACAGACCTTTGTTAAGCGAGATGTTATGACAACCTTCATAACTTGACATTATTGAGTAGCATCGCCGTGTGGTATACGATAACAATAGAACCAGTCTTTGTTATACACGCATAAACATTTATAATAAATAACCTGACGCCTGAAGGAGCTTAAACCTCCTCCATTTTGGTTCTTGACATTGTTTACTTCGCCTGTGTCCGTTACTGTTAAACTGTAAGTTCCTACAATTCCGCGGGAGGAATGTTCCACGGCTACATATTGTTTAATAGAAGACTCCCAAGTGTTATAGTTCTTACATCTTTCTTCATCTTTTTATATTAGCAACAAAAGAAATTATTATTAAATATCCTTTTACGCGATTCGTTTATTTACCCACATTTATTGTACATAAGAAAATAAAGTACGACCAATATTATTAAATTAGCAGTATGTTGATTATATACACATTAAGTATGTGCTAAACTAACTGCGAACCAACCAATAAATAAATGATAATAATAACCAAAAAAGGCCAAAATAACGTTATCATAATTTAATATCGGTAAGTACCGCAGTAGTTTATCTTTTAAAATGATATTGTCATTCATATGTATGTTCATCTACTGTAAATGACATTATCTTAAGACCAGGTGACTTGTTTCTAAATCTATACTGATTTAATATCATATTATTGCTATAATGAATTATATTATTTACTTAAATCAATCGTGTTGGCTAAAGAAGACACATGGCATCAATGAACCGGTAAAAAAAATAAACCGAAATAACTAGGTAATACAGATTTGTACCGAACCAGTCATTATGATTTCATCAACAACTATAAACAACAAGGTAATACAGATTTGTACCGAACCAAACATTATGACTTTATCAACAACTATAAACAACTTAAGTTTGATACTTTGAGTCCCTTCATGTGTTGGTAAACTCAGGTATCGGTATAACGAAGTTAACAACTCTCTCCTGAGTTACACATGAAGTATGCGTACATGATTAGTACAAGGACACATCAAACAGTGGACGGATACGCCATGGATTAAATCCTAAACTAACAATCAATATGTTTTGACATTAAATACTTTTGAAATCAAATAAACGTCTGTTTGACAGACATGTTTGGTTTGATAAAATCAAACTTAAATAAGTTGAGATATTTATAAAAGAATCGGATGTGACAAAATTTGATTTGTCAACCGTTCTTGAAGCACGTGTTGGCACCAAACTAAATACTACATAAGGGGGGGGGGATAAAGGAAACGCCCTACTTGCTATATTATTGTATTGAGAGAACAAAAATCACTAACCGCCTGTTTGATACTGTGTGAAAAGATAATTTACCTTGACAACCAGCACTCGTTCCATGGATCGCTCCAGGACGGCTTTGGCGATAGGAGACTGGAAATACGCCTGCGCGTACTTATCGTGTTCGGCATTGTACGGAGGAATGATCGGGCGTTTCCGTGACGAGTGGTACATAAACGTACTAACAGCGTCATTTACAAATCCCTTTTCAAGCTTTTTTTGGACGTTGATGGCCGGAAGTGGTTTGATGGCGGTGGGTACCTTGTCCTTACGCCACAGGGGACTCCCATACGTCACCCAAGACATCTTCTCTGTAACACAGGAAAACACCCAGTCATTAGTGACGTACATATCATTATGGAAATTCTACGTCAGGAAAACAAATGGAAAATATATATATTCTATATAGACGGTTTGAAGGTGCAGATACATATTCTGCCCGAGAAATCAATGACCTTCAATTAATGTTATCTATAAGATGTATTCGTAACTAATTTAGAACCATAATTTCATTGTTTTGTTGTCCTCTCGGAGTATATGTCGCGGATGGATATCTATCTTTCGATCCGGAAAATAATCATACGGCGGAGTAATCTATAGTCAAGATTTATAAAACACGAGGCATAGAAGCGCTTTCAATTTTTACATCAAAATACACATTTCACACCAAACCAATAAATAAGGGAGGTTGGAACGCCCATCGGTATTTACACATCACCCTAATGAGCGTGACGTATCAATATATTTGATTACAAAGTTCATAAATAAGTTATAAGATCAATGTATGAGATGTAATATCATAGTATTATACCAATCAGTATTATTATATGATATACAATGATACAAGAATTGAGGTTCCTGTATGTCAGTATCAAACATACTGTGTAAGTAAACTTATCTGTGTAATCTACTCTGTGTAATCTACGCTGTGTAATCTACGCTGTGTAATCTACTCTGTATAGTCTACTCTGTGTAATCTACTCTGTATAGTCTACTCTGTATAATCTACTCTGTGTAATCTACGCTGTGTAATCTACTCTGTGTAATCTACGCTGTATAGTCTACTCTGTGTAATCTACTCTGTGTAATCTACTCTGTGTAATCTACTCTGTGTAATCTACTCTGTGTAATCTACTCTGTGTAATCTACTCTGTGTAATCTACTCTGTGTAATCTACTCTGTGTAATCTACTCTGTATAGTCTACTCTGTGTAATCTACTCTGTGTAATCTACTCTGTGTAATCTACTCTGTATAATCTACTCTGTGTAATCTACTCTGTATAATCTACTCTGTGTAATCTACTCTGTATAGTCTACTCTGTATAGTCTACTCTGTATAATCTACTCTGTGTAATCTACTCTGTGTAATCTACTCTGTGTAATCTATTCTGTGTAAAAACCATAGTTTTGCTCCACAGCAAAGGGATACAACTTCCTATACAGATCAAGGTACTGGTACAGTACAGAGAGAATTGTCTTTTGACATAATACATGTATATTTCTTATCACAAGGATACGTTACCATAGCGATAACGTTTAAAGTGTAGAAATCAACACCGAGAATAACCGTGAAAAATATACAGTTGTTGTAGCAAGAAACATCCTTGATAAATCGTTGTGTGAAAATAAAATATCACTTAAACAATAGCATCAAAAGAGCATACCGCTAAAATATCATAGAGGCGATATTGTACCGCAAAAATGAATACACCACTTAGTAATATACGGGTTTATATAGTTTATATATATATAGTTTACATATATGTTTAAAATTAAAAAAAAAATGTTATCATAGAAATACACTCATGGTCTCCATTTTGATTTAAAAACCTTAGCAATCTTTTTTTTCAAATTCAGCTTTAAATACGCACTGTATGATTAAATAACTTGAATGAATTTAACAAGCATATGTATTGCTATGCAAATTTGAAACTTATGTGTTAATCAAGTGATCTTTAAAATTGTATTTTTGAATGTGTTCTGAAGGGAAGATTAAAAAACAACAACAACAATAACAACAATATAGAAATGAACAATACCTATTATATCTCATCGAACCTGAAATAATTTATGAAATACTATCGCAAAAAGTCCATTCAAACAATAGAGCGTAATTAACATTGCCTGCAATATATATCACTCAGGTAAACATAAATTATGAATATTGTCACAAAAATAAAAAAAAATACCGCTAAAACAATAGCATTTAAACAGACAGAAACCTTACCTGGCGTGGTTGCCTTTTTCGTCATTATCAAACAGTATGATATACCCGTCTGTATTACCAGGGATCCCTAACATTAAACAGTGAGGTAGATAGAAGTGTGTGTTTATATAAATAGGGAGGCGAGAAACCCAGGCACGCGTCTACAACAGGTGGGGTACAGGCGCGTATGTTAACAGACTAGCCACTAATCCTACATTATCGTCAATCACACTTTTACACCATATCGCCATTTCGTCCTTATCTATATCATTGTTTGATTACAGGTAAACACATTAAGACCTCATATAGTCAATCCTCCTAAATAAAGAGTTCGGTAGTGATGTCCCCATTGATGTGCGACCGCGGTGTTAAATCTGATCTTGTGTCTTATAAAGTCGTCCCTACCTGTACAGATGCATTGGCAGTTTGACACTTTGGCAGGCGGAATAAACTTCACTATTGTTGTTTCAATACTACTATACTTTAAATAAAATCGAAATATTATAAATGTCCTGGACCTTTTACAGAATTAAGATAATGAAAGTAACTTGCAATCTTACATATGACATTCGCCGTCACCATCTTAACTGACGGTTAGATACGCCAACCAAGAAAATGCAGAGATCATTTAACACATCAAAACAAATATCCTCAGCTTTATTTAACAGTCATGGTCATATATCTACATTTACACTGCAGCCCCACTATATAACTTAACCAAGCTCATTTGAAGGTTACGAGTCCATAACTTCAAAACCGTTATTATAACGTCATTAAATTAAAGTCATAATTGTCATCTCAGCGATAACGAAAGATGGCGGTTGAAAAAGCTATTTCTTCTTTGACGATAATAATTAGTTCATTTATCGTATTGTATTTTCTTGACAGAGGAAGGAAAGAGAGGCTTGTCTTATAAATATACAGCTAGAGGTGTACAAAACACTACACGGAAGAAAGAAAAACAGAACTCAATAGACAAGACCAGGGAGAAGTATGAATACAAATGGAAAGGTTGCTGCAACAGGAACAGAAGAGAAACCGAAACAAATTGGACACAAGAAAATGACGGGAAATCACATGAAAAAAATCCCGAAAACAAGAACAAAGGAAACATACCAGTGCAAATATTATAAACAACTGTATGGAAAGTACAAAAAAAGAAAGAACAAAAATTAATCTTGCAAACTGTGGACACATGTCATAACAAAAGACAACAGGAACTGTGGACACATCATAACAAAAGACAACAGGAACTGTGGATACATCATAACAAAAGACAACAGGAACTGTGGACACATCATAACAAAAGACAACAGGAACTGTGGACACATCATAACAAAAGACAACAGTAACTGTGGACACAGCATAACAAAAGGCAACAGGAACTGTTGACACATCATAACAAAGGACAACAGGAGCTATGGACACATCATAACAAAAGGCAACACGAACTGTTGACACATCATAACAAAGGACAACAGGAACTGTTGACACATCATAACAAAAGGCAACACGAACTGTGGACACATCATAACAAAAGACAACAGGAACTGTGGACACATCATAACAAAAGACAACAGGAACTGTGGACACATCATAACAAAAGACAACAGGAACTGTGGACACATCATAACAAAAGACAACAGTAACTGTGGACACAGCATAACAAAAGGCAACACGAACTGTTGACACATCATAACAAAGGACAACAGGAACTGTTGACACATCATAACAAAAGGCAACACGAACTGTGGACACATCATAACAAAAGACAACAGGAACTGTGGACACATCATAACAAAAGACAACAGGAACTGTGGACACATCATAACAAAAGACAACAGGAACTGTGGACACATCATAACAAAAGACAACAGGAAGTTGGGAGAAAACAGTCGGGTAACAGATACCGATTGGACAACAAAGCAAAAAAATGGACATCACTACGAACCAAAGGTCTGATTCCGTCGGTACTGACTACTGTACATCTATCAAGTAAATATCAGGTCATGTGGACATATGGAGGCATGGCAATATTTATCTGATCATTTGATGTGTGTTTAATTTACAAATATTATCCGCGAGTTAATTACGATCATAGGTGAAGATTTAAACTCAATTCCTATCTTTAAGCGTTGTAGTCCAGTGTGATAACTGGCCTTTCGTTTAGTAGTCTCTCTGGAGGGTCCCTGACCAAGTAAGTGTATATACTGGTATGTAATTCAGGTCCATCTAACAGGTAATTTCTATAACAAGTTTAGTCAGGTATATATCACTCAAATATCAAAACTGGTAACGGTGTCGTCAATGTTCTTAAACTTAAGGATTTCTTTTTTATTTTAAAACTTTCCCTGTGAAAACACTCACTGTAATTAAGCGGAAAATCCGTTAAGGAACTTTGCTAAATTTTCAAATGCATTCTTGTGGACAAATTTAAGTTAGGGAGTTCCTGTGTGTTCCGAATGTTGATGAAACTGAAACATGAAGAGTCAGCCTTATATTACACATTTCTTATTTCATACTTACACGTTGGCGATTAAACGTCTTTTTAGAAGATGCTGTTAACAGTTGTATTTCACTCACGTTATTGTGTCTATAGAAATATCATAGACGTCTACATATCTCATAGTGGAGGTAAATCTATCACATATAGTCCTCGAAATGGAAATCATGTCTGTATATCACACCTGTTAAAACTTATCACTGTAAACACCTTATATATGTGTATCAAAAACCACACCTGTCAAATTAATCGACGGTATCTTACACTACCAACGATAGATATCTTAACTATGATATCAATTTAATATGAAAATCTCGTATTTTCAATGCTGTACTTAAAATTTAGATTCATATAAAATATACAATATATCAGTTAATATAAAAGTCTTGGCGGTTCTTTAGGTTTTGAAATAAAGACCACACACTTGATTACGTATACGGGTATCCTAAATCGAACTGTGTATAGCCAAGGGAGCACGAGGCCTAGTTTACAAGTCTATTTACCCACAGAACGGGCGTACATTGTACATTGTATGGTCGGGTACGGAAAAAACTATTACATACGGACTGACACATCAATCATATATAAAGGACAAGGCGATGTTAGTCGACAGAGAGATAAACTTAAATAAGCTACAACAAATATCAGATAAAGTTATTAAATACTTGGAAAGAAGAACAGAAATGGAAAAAATCAATACAAATATTACATAATAAATCTAAGTTGTTACTTAGTTAACACGTTGAATTTGAAGCAGACACTTAAACAATTTACATAAATGTGTTATAGTACATACTTACGTATATATTTTAAACGTGTGTTTATATTGTACGTATTTATGTCAACAGTTTACACTTGTATTTATATTGTATGTATTGACGTCAACAGTTCACACGTGTGATTATATTGTACGTATTTATGTAACAAGTTTACACTTGTATTTATATTGTATGTATTGACGTCAACAGTTCACACGTGTGATTATATTGTACGTATTTATGTAACAAGTTTACACTTGTATTTATATTGTATGTATTGACGTCAACAGTTCACACGTGTGATTATATTGTACGTATTTATGTAACAAGTTTACACGTGTGTTTATATTGTACGTATTTACGTCAACAGTTTACACGTGTGTGTATATTGTACGTATTTACGTCAATAGTTTACACGTGTGTTTATGTTGTACGTATTTACGTCAACAGTTTACACGTGTGTGTATATTGTACGTATTTACGTCAACAGTTTACACGTGTGTGTATGTTGTACGTATTTACGTCAACAGTTTACACGTGTGTTTATATTGTACGTATTTATGTCAACAGTTTACACGTGTGTTTATATTGTACGTATTTATGTCAACAGTTTACACGTGTGTATATATTGTACGTATTTACGTCAATAGTTTACACGTGTGTTTATATTGTACGTATTTATGTCAACAGTTTACACGTGTGTTTATATTCTACGCATTTACGTCAACAGTTTACACGTGTGTTTATATTGTACGCATTTAAAGGTCAACAGTTTACACGTGTGTTTATATTGTACGTATTTACGTCAACAGTTTACACGTGTGTTTATATTGTACGTATTTACGTCAACAGTTTACACGTGTGTTTATATTGTACGTATTTATGTCAACAGTTTACACGTGTGTTTATATTGTACGTATTAACGTCAACAGTTTACATGTGTGTTTATATTGTACGTATTTATGTCAACAGTTTACACGTGTGTATATATTGTACGTATTTACGTCAATAGTTTACACGTGTGTTTATATTTTACGTGTCGACGTCAACAGTTTACACGTGTGTTTATATTGTACGTATTTACGTCAATATTTTACACGTGTGTATATATTGTACGTATTTACGTTAACAGTTTACACGTGTGTGTATATTGTACGTATTTACGTCAACAGTTTACACGTGTGTGTATATTGTACGTATTTACGTCAACAGTTTACACGTGTGTTTGTATTATACGTATTTACGTCAACAGTTTACACGTGTGTTGATATTGTACGTATTTATATCAACAGTTTACACGTGTGTTTATATTGTACGTATTTACGTCAACAGTTGACACGTGTGTTTATATTGTACGTATTTACATCAACAGTTTATACGTGTGTTTATATTGTACGCATTTATGTAACAAGTTTACACGTGTGTGTATATTGTACCTATTTATGTCAACAGTTTACACGTGTGTGTATATTGTACGTATTTATGTCAATAGTTTACACGTGTGTTTATATTGTACGTATTTATGTCAACAGTTTACATGTGTGTTTATATTGTACGTATTTATGTCAACAGTTTACACGTGTGTTTATATTGTACGTATTTACGTCAACAGTTTACACGTGTGTTTATATTGTACGTATTTACATCAACAGTTCATACATGTGTTTATATTGTACGTATTTATGTCAACAGTTTACACGTGTGTGTATATATGTACGTATTTATGTCAACAGTTTACACGTGTGTTTATATTGTACGTATTTATGTCAACAGTTTACACCTTTTTGTATATTGTACGTATTGACGTCAACAGTTTACACGTGTGTTTATATTGTACGTATTTATGTAACAAGTTTACACGTGTGTTATATTGTACGTATTTATGTCAACAGTTTACACGTGTGTTATATTGTACGTATTTATGTAACAAGTTTACACGTGTGTTATATTGTACGTATTTATGTAACAAGTTTACACGTGTGTTATATTGTACGTATTTATGTCAACAGTTTACACGTGTGTTATATTGTACGTATTGACGTCAATAGTTTACACGTGTGTGTATATTGTACGTATTTATGTCAACAGTTTACACGTGTCTTCATATTGTACGAATTTACGTCAACAGTTTACACGTGTGTGTGTGTGTATATTGTACGTATTTATGTCAACAGTTTACACGTGTGTGTATATTGTACATATTTATGTAACAAGTTAACACTTGTGTTATATTGTACGTATTGATGTCAACAGTTTACACGTGTTTTTATATTGTACGTATTTATGTCAACAGTTTACACGTGTGTGTGTATATTGTACGTATTTATGTCAACAGTTTACACGTGTGTTTATATTGAACGTATTTATGTCAACAGTTTACACGTGTGTTTATATTGTACGTATTTATGTCAACAGTTTACACGTGTGTTTATATTGTACGTATTTATGTCAACAGTTTACACGTGTGTATATATTGTACGTATTTACGTCAACAGTTTACACGTGTGTGTATACTGTACGTATTTACGTCAACAGTTTACACGTGTGTTTATATTGTACGTATTTATGTCAACAGTTTACACGTGTGTTTATATTGTACGCATATATGTCAACAGTTTACACGTGTGTTTATATTGTACGTATTTATGTCAACAGTTTACACGTGTGTGTGTATATTGTACGTACATTTATGTATTTATGTCAACAGTTTACACGTGTGTGTATATTGTACATATTTATGTAAGAAGTTAACACTTGTGTTATATATGTACGTATTTATGTCAACAGTTTACACGTGTGTTTATATTGAACGTATTTATGTTAACAGTTTACACGTGTGTTTATATTGTACGTATTTATGTCAACAGTTTACACGTGTGTTTATATTGTACGTATTTATGTCAACAGTTTACACGTGTGTATATATTGTACGTATTTACGTCAACAGTTTACACGTGTGTGTATACTGTACGTATTTACGTCAACAGTTTACACGTGTGTTTATATTGTACGTATTTATGTCAACAGTTTACACGTGTGTTTATATTGTACGCATATATGTCAATAGTTTACAGGTGTGTTTATATTGTACGTATTTACGTCAACAGTTTACACGTGTGTTTATATTATACGTATTTACGTCAACAGTTTACACGTGTGTTTATATTGTACGCATTTATATCAACAGTTTACACGTATATGTGTGTGTATATATTGTACGTATTTACGTCAACAGTTTACACGTGTGTTTATATTGTACGTATTTACATCAACAGTTTATACGTGTGTTTATATTGTACGCATTTATGTAACAAGTTTACACGTGTGTGTATATTGTACGTATTTATGTCAACAGTTTACACGTGTGTGTGTATATATGTACGTATTTATGTCAACAGTTTACACGTGTGTTATATTGTACATATTTATGTCAACAGTTTACACCTTTTTGTATATTGTACGTATTTACGTCAACAGTTTACACGTCTGTTTATATTGTACGTATTTATGTAACAAGTTTACACGTGTGTTATATTGTACGTATTTATGTCAACAGTTTACACGTGTGTTATATTGTACGTATTGACGTCAATAGTTTACACGTGTGTGTATATTGTACGTATTTATGTCAACAGTTTACACCTTTTTGTATATGGTACGTATTTACGTCAACAGTTTACACGTCTGTTTATATTGTACGTATTTATGTAACAAGTTTACACGTGTGTTATATTGTACGTATTTATGTCAACAGTTTACACGTGTGTTATATTGTACGTATTGACGTCAATAGTTTACACGTGTGTGTATATTGTACGTATTTATGTCAACAGTTTACACGTGTCTTCATATTGTACTAATTTACGTCAACAGTTTACACGTGTGTGTGTATATTGTACGTATTTATGTCAACAGTTTACACGTGTGTTTATATTGTACGTATTTATGTCAACAGTTTACACGTGTGTTTATATTGTACGTATTTATGTCAACAGTTTACACGTGTGTATATATTGTACCTATTTACGTCAACAGTTTACACGTGTGTTTATATTGTACGTATTTGCGTCAACAGTTTACACGTGTGTTTATACTGTACGTATTTATGCCAACAATTTTCACGTGTGTTAAATTGTACGTATTTACGTCAATAGTTTACACGTGTTGATATTGTACGTATTAAAGGTCAACAGTTTACACGTGTGTTATATTGTACATATTTACATCAACAGTTTACACGTGTGATTATATTGTACGTATTTATGTCAATAGTTTACACGTGTGTTTATATTGTACGTATTTACGTAAACAGTTTACACGTGTAAGTATATTGTACGTATTTACGTCAACAGTTTACACGTGTGTTTATATTGTACGTATTTATGTCAACAGTTTACACGTGTGTATATATTGTACGTATTTACGTCAATACTTTACACGTGTGTTTATATTGTACGTATTTATGTCAATAGTTTACACGTGTGTTTATATTGTACGTATTTATGTAAGAAGTTTACACGTGTGTTTATATTGTACGTATTTACGTCAACAGTTTACACGTGTGTTTATATTGTACGTATTTACGTCAACAGTTTACACGTGTGTATATATTGTACGTATTTATGTCAACAGTTTACACGTGTGTTTATATTGTACGTATTTACGTCAATAGTTTACACGTGTGTTTATATTGTACGTATTTATGTCAACAGTTTACATGTGTGTTTACATTGTACGTATTTATGTCAACAGTTTACACGTGTGTTTATATTGTACGTATTTACGTCAACAGTTTACACGTGTGTTTATATTGTACGTATTTACGTCAACAGTTTACACGTGTGTATATATTGTACGTATTTATGTCAACAGTTTACACGTGTGTATATATTGTACGTATTTACGTCAATAGTTTACACGTGTGTTTATATTGTACGTATTTATGTCAATAGTTTACACGTGTGTGTATATTGTACGTATTTATGTCAACAGTTTACACGTGTGTTTATATTGTACGTATTTATGTCAACAGTTTACACGTGTGTTTATATTGTACGTATTTATGTCAATAGTTTACACGTGTGTTTATATTGTACGTATTTACGTCAACAGTTTACACGTGTGTGTATATTGTACGTATTTACGTCAACAGTTTACACGTGTGTTTATATTATACGTATTTACGTCAACAGTTTACACGTGTGTTTATATTGTACGCATTTATATCAACAGTTTACACGTATATGTGTGTGTATATATTGTACGTATTTACGTCAACAGTTTACACGTGTGTTTATATTGTACGTATTTACGTCAACAGTTTACACGTGTGTGTATATTGTACGTATTTACGTCAACAGTTTACACGTGTGTGTATATTGTACGTATTTACGTCAACAGTTTACACGTGTGTTTATATTGTACGTATTTATGTCAACAGTTTACACGTGTGTTTATATTGTACGTATTTATGTCAACAGTTTACACGTGTGTGTATATTGTACGTATTTATGTCAACAGTTTACACGTGTGTTTATATTGTACGTATTTACGTCAACAGTTTACACGTGTGTTGATATTGTACGTATTTATGTCAACAGTTTACACGTGTGTTTATATTGTACGTATTTATGTCAACAGTTTACACGTGTGTTTATATTGTACGTATTTACGTCAACAGTTTATACGTGTGTTTATATTGTACGTATTGATGTCAACAGTTTACACGTGTGTTTATATTATACGTATTTACGTCAACAGTTTACACGTGTGTTTATATTGTACGTATTTACGTCAACAGTTTACACCTGTGTATATATTGTACGTATTTATGTAACAAGTTAACACTTGTTATATTGTACGTATTGATGTCAACAGTTTACACGTGTGTTTATATTATACGTATTTACGTCAACAGTTTACACGTGTGTTTATATTGTACGTATTTATATCAACAGTTTACACGTGTGTATATATTGTACGTATTTACGTCAACAGTTTACACGTGTGTTTATATTGTACGTATTTGCGTCAACAGTTTACACGTGTGTTTATACTGTACGTATTTATGCCAACAATTTTCAAGTGTGTTAAATTGTACGTATTTACGTCAATAGTTTACACGTGTTGATATTGTACGTATTAAAGGTCAACAGTTTACACGTGTGTTATATTGTACATATTTACATCAACAGTTTACACGTGTGATTATATTGTACGTATTTATGTCAATAGTTTACACGTGTGTTTATATTGTACGTATTTACGTAAACAGTTTACACGTGTAAGTATATTGTACGTATTTACGTCAACAGTTTACACGTGTGTTTATATTGTACGTATTTATGTCAACAGTTTACACGTGTGTATATATTGTACGTATTTACGTCAATACTTTACACGTGTGTTTATATTGTACGTATTTATGTCAATAGTTTACACGTGTGTTTATATTGTACGTATTTATGTAACAAGTTTACACGTGTGTTTATATTGTACGTATTTACGTCAACAGTTTACACGTGTGTTTATATTGTACGTATTTACGTCAACAGTTTACACGTGTGTATATATTGTACGTATTTATGTCAACAGTTTACACGTGTGTTTATATTGTACGTATTTACGTCAATAGTTTACACGTGTGTTTATATTGTACGTATTTATGTCAACAGTTTACATGTGTGTTTATATTGTACGTATTTATGTCAACAGTTTACACGTGTGTTTATATTGTACGTATTTACGTCAACAGTTTACACGTGTGTTTATATTGTACGTATTTACGTCAACAGTTTACACGTGTGTATATATTGTACGTATTTATGTCAACAGTTTACACGTGTGTTTATATTGTACGTATTTACGTCAATAGTTTACACGTGTGTTTATATTGTACGTATTTATGTCAACAGTTTACATGTGTGTTTATATTGTACGTATTTATGTCAACAGTTTACACGTGTGTTTATATTGTACGTATTTACGTCAACAGTTTACACGTGTGTTTATATTGTACGTATTTACGTCAACAGTTTACACGTGTGTATATATTGTACGTATTTATGTCAACAGTTTACACGTGTGTATATATTGTACGTATTTACGTCAATAGTTTACACGTGTGTTTATATTGTACGTATTTATGTCAATAGTTTACACGTGTGTGTATATTGTACGTATTTATGTCAACAGTTTACACGTGTGTTTATATTGTACGTATTTATGTCAACAGTTTACACGTGTGTTTATATTGTACGTATTTATGTCAACAGTTTACACGTGTGTTTATATTGTACGTATTTACGTCAACAGTTTACACGTGTGTGTATATTGTACGTATTTACGTCAACAGTTTACACGTGTGTGTATATTGTACGTATTTATGTCAACAGTTTACACGTGTGTTTATATTGTACGCATATATGTCAACAGTTTACACGTGTGTTTATATTGTACGTATTTATGTCAACAGTTTACACGTGTGTTTATATTGTACGCATATATGTCAACAGTTTACACGTGTGTTTATATTGTACGTATTTATGTCAATAGTTTACACGTGTGTTTATATTGTACGTATTTACGTCAACAGTTTACACGTGTGTGTATATTGTACGTATTTACGTCAACAGTTTACACGTGTGTTTATATTATACGTATTTACGTCAACAGTTTACACGTGTGTTTATATTGTACGCATTTATATCAACAGTTTACACGTATATGTGTGTGTATATATTGTACGTATTTACTTCAACAGTTTACACGTGTGTTTATATTGTACGTATTTACGTCAACAGTTTACACGTGTGTGTATATTGTACGTATTTACGTCAACAGTTTACACGTGTGTGTATATTGTACGTATTTATGTCAACAGTTTACACATGTGTTTATATTGTACGTATTTATGTCAACAGTTTACACGTGTGTTTATATTGTACGTATTTATGTCAACAGTTTACACGTGTGTGTATATTGTACGTATTTATGTCAACAGTTTACACGTGTGTTTATATTGTACGTATTTACGTCAACTGTTTACACGTGTGTTTATATTGTACGTATTTATGTCAACAGTTTACACGTGTGTTTATATTGTACGTATTTATGTCAACAGTTTACACGTGTGTTTATATTGTACGTATTTACGTCAACAGTTGATACGTGTGTTTATATTGTACGTATTTATGTCAACAGTTTACTCGTGTGTTTATATTGTACGTATTTACGTCAACAGTTTACACGTGTGTATATATTGTACGTATTTATGTAACAAGTTAACACTTGTTATATTGTACGTATTGATGTCAACAGTTTACACGTGTGTTTATATTATACGTATTTACGTCAACAGTTTACACGTGTGTTTATATTGTACGTATTTACGTCAACAGTTTACACGTGTGTATATATTGTACGTATTTATGTAACAAGTTAACACTTGTTATATTGTACGTATTGATGTCAACAGTTTACACGTGTGTTTATATTATACGTATTTACGTCAACAGTTTACACGTGTGTTTATATTGTACGTATTTATATCAACAGTTTACACGTGTGTTTATATTGTACGTATTTACATCAACAGTTTATACGTGTGTTTATATTGTACGTATTTATGTAACAAGTTTACACGTGTGTGTATATTGTACGTATTTATGTCAACAGTTTACACGTGTGTGTGTATATATGTACGTATTTATGTCAACAGTTTACACATGTGTTTATATTGTACGTATTTATGTCAACAGTGTACACCTTTTTGTATATATGTACGTATTTATGTCAACAGTTTACACATGTGTTTATATTGTACGTATTTATGTCAACAGTTTACACATGTGTTTATATTGTACGTATTTACGTCAACAGTGTACACTGTGTGTGTATATTGTACATATTTATGTCAATAGTTTACACGTGTGTTTATATTGTACGTATTTACGTCAACAGTTTACACGTGTCTTCATATTGTACGAATTTACGTCAACAGTTTACACGTGTGTGTGTGTATATTGTACGTATTTATGTAACAAGTTAACACTTGTGTTATATTGTACGTATTGATGTCAACAGTTTACACGTGTTTTTATATTGTACGTATTTATGTAAACAGTTTACACGTGTGTTTATACTGTACGTATTTATGTCAACAATTTTCACGTGTGTTTATATTGTACGTATTTATGTCAACAGTTTACACGTGTGTTTATATTGTACGTATTTATGTCAACAGTTTACACGTGTGTGTATATTGTACGTATTTACGTCAATAGTTTACACGTGTTTATATTGTACGTATTTACGTCAATAGTTGACACGTGTGATTATATTGTACGTATTTATGTCAATAGTTTACACGTGTGTTTATATTGTACGTATTTACGTAAACAGTTTACACGTGTGTGTATATTGTACGTATTTATGTCAATAGTTTACACGTGTGTTTATATTGTACGTATTTACGTAAACAGTTTACACGTGTGTGTATATTGTACGTATTGATGTCAATAGTTTACACGTGCATTTATGTTGTACGTATTTACGTCAACAGTTTACACGTGTTTATATTGTACGTATTGATGTCAATAGTTTACACGTGTGTATATATTGTACGTATTTATGTCAATAGTTTACACGTGTGTATATATTGTACGTATTTATGTCAATAGTTTACACGTGTGTATATATTTTACGTATTTACGTCAATAGTTTACACGTGTTTATATTGTACGTATTGATGTCAATAGTTTACACGTGTTTATGTTGTACGTATTTACGTCAACAGTTTACACGTGTGTTATATTGTACGTATTTACGTCAACAGTTTACACGTGTGATTACATTGTACGTATTGATGTCAACAGTTTACACGTGTGTTTATATTGTACCTATTTATGTCAACAGTTTACACGTGTGTGTATATTGTACGTATTTATATCAATAGTTTACACGTGTGTTTCTATTGTACGTATTTACGTAAACAGTTTACACGTGTGTTTATATTGTACGTATTTATGTCAATGGTTTACACGTGTGTTTATATTGTACGTATTTATGTCAATAGTTTACACGTGTGTGTATATTGTACGTATTTATGTCAACAGTTTACACGTGTGTTTATATTGTACGTATTTATGTCAACAGTTTACACGTGTGTTTATATTGTACGTATTTATGTCAACAGTTTACACGTGTGTTTATATTGTACGTATTTATGTCAACAGTTTACACGTGTGTATATATTGTACGTATTTACGTCAACAGTTTACACGTGTGTGTATATTGTACGTTTTTACGTCAACAGTTTACACGTGTGTTTATATTGTACGTATTTATGTCAACAGTTTACACGTGTGTTTATATTGTACGCATATATGTCAACAGTTTACACGTGTGTTTATATTGTACGTATTTATGTCAACAGTTTACACGTGTGTTTATATTGTACGCATATATGTCAACAGTTTACACGTGTGTTTATATTGTACGTATTTATGTCAATAGTTTACACGTGTGTTTATATTGTACGTATTTACGTCAACAGTTTACACGTGTGTGTATATTGTACGTATTTACGTCAACAGTTTACACGTGTGTTTATATTATACGTATTTACGTCAACAGTTTACACGTGTGTTTATATTGTACGCATTTATATCAACAGTTTACACGTATATGTGTGTGTATATATTGTACGTATTTACTTCAACAGTTTACACGTGTGTTTATATTGTACGTATTTACGTCAACAGTTTACACGTGTGTGTATATTGTACGTATTTACGTCAACAGTTTACACGTGTGTGTATATTGTACGTATTTATGTCAACAGTTTACACATGTGTTTATATTGTACGTATTTATGTCAACAGTTTACACGTGTGTTTATATTGTACGTATTTATGTCAACAGTTTACACGTGTGTGTATATTGTACGTATTTATGTCAACAGTTTACACGTGTGTTTATATTGTACGTATTTACGTCAACTGTTTACACGTGTGTTTATATTGTACGTATTTATGTCAACAGTTTACACGTGTGTTTATATTGTACGTATTTATGTCAACAGTTTACACGTGTGTTTATATTGTACGTATTTACGTCAACAGTTGATACGTGTGTTTATATTGTACGTATTTATGTCAACAGTTTACTCGTGTGTTTATATTGTACGTATTTACGTCAACAGTTTACACGTGTGTATATATTGTACGTATTTATGTAACAAGTTAACACTTGTTATATTGTACGTATTGATGTCAACAGTTTACACGTGTGTTTATATTATACGTATTTACGTCAACAGTTTACACGTGTGTTTATATTGTACGTATTTACGTCAACAGTTTACACGTGTGTATATATTGTACGTATTTATGTAACAAGTTAACACTTGTTATATTGTACGTATTGATGTCAACAGTTTACACGTGTGTTTATATTATACGTATTTACGTCAACAGTTTACACGTGTGTTTATATTGTACGTATTTATATCAACAGTTTACACGTGTGTTTATATTGTACGTATTTACATCAACAGTTTATACGTGTGTTTATATTGTACGTATTTATGTAACAAGTTTACACGTGTGTGTATATTGTACGTATTTATGTCAACAGTTTACACGTGTGTGTGTATATATGTACGTATTTATGTCAACAGTTTACACATGTGTTTATATTGTACGTATTTATGTCAACAGTGTACACCTTTTTGTATATTGTACGTATTGACGTCAACAGTTTACACGTGTGTTTATATTGTACGTATTTATGTCAACAGTTTACACGTGTGTGTGTATATATGTACGTATTTATGTCAACAGTTTACACATGTGTTTATATTGTACGTATTTATGTCAACAGTTTACACATGTGTTTATATTGTACGTATTTACGTCAACAGTGTACACTGTGTGTGTATATTGTACATATTTATGTCAATAGTTTACACGTGTGTTTATATTGTACGTATTTACGTCAACAGTTTACACGTGTCTTCATATTGTACGAATTTACGTCAACAGTTTACACGTGTGTGTGTGTATATTGTACGTATTTATGTAACAAGTTAACACTTGTGTTATATTGTACGTATTGATGTCAACAGTTTACACGTGTTTTTATATTGTACGTATTTATGTAAACAGTTTACACGTGTGTTTATACTGTACGTATTTATGTCAACAATTTTCACGTGTGTTTATATTGTACGTATTTATGTCAACAGTTTACACGTGTGTTTATATTGTACGTATTTATGTCAACAGTTTACACGTGTGTGTATATTGTACGTATTTACGTCAATAGTTTACACGTGTTTATATTGTACGTATTTACGTCAATAGTTTACACGTGTGATTATATTGTACGTATTTATGTCAATAGTTTACACGTGTGTTTATATTGTACGTATTTACGTAAACAGTTTACACGTGTGTGTATATTGTACGTATTTATGTCAATAGTTTACACGTGTGTTTATATTGTACGTATTTACGTAAACAGTTTACACGTGTGTGTATATTGTACGTATTGATGTCAATAGTTTACACGTGCATTTATGTTGTACGTATTTACGTCAACAGTTTACACGTGTTTATATTGTACGTATTGATGTCAATAGTTTACACGTGTGTATATATTGTACGTATTTATGTCAATAGTTTACACGTGTGTATATATTGTACGTATTTATGTCAATAGTTTACACGTGTGTATATATTTTACGTATTTACGTCAATAGTTTACACGTGTTTATATTGTACGTATTGATGTCAATAGTTTACACGTGTTTATGTTGTACGTATTTACGTCAACAGTTTACACGTGTGTTATATTGTACGTATTTACGTCAACAGTTTACACGTGTGATTACATTGTACGTATTGATGTCAACAGTTTACACGTGTGTTTATATTGTACCTATTTATGTCAACAGTTTACACGTGTGTGTATATTGTACGTATTTATATCAATAGTTTACACGTGTGTTTCTATTGTACGTATTTACGTAAACAGTTTACACGTGTGTTTATATTGTACGTATTTATGTCAATGGTTTACACGTGTGTTTATATTGTACGTATTTATGTCAATGGTTTACACGTGTGTATATATTGTACGTATTTATGTCAACAGTTTACACGTGTGTTTATATTGTACGTATTTACGTCAACAGTTTACACGTGTGTTTATATTGTACGTATTAACGTCAACAGTTTACACGTGTGTTTATATTGTACGTATTTACGTCAACAGTTTGCACGTGTGTTTATATTGTACGTATTTACGTCAACAGTTTACACGTGTGTTTATATTGTACGTATTTACGTCAACAGTTTACACGTGTGTTTATATTGTACGTATTTACGTCAACAGTTTACACGTGTGTTTATACTGTACGTATTTATGTCAACAGTTTACACGTGTGTTTATACTGTACGTATTTACGTCAACAGTTTACATGTGTGTTTATATTGTACGTATTAAATGAATCAGCGATATTTTAATCATATAATGTAGGCTCGATGTTCTGCAAGTTTCACAGAACACCAGATATCTGATGAATTAAGATCTCTTATGCGACATGTATGTGTCGTAAGAATATCAAAAAAAAATAAAGTATTACAAAAATAAAAAATAAAAAAAATCCTAGACAATACTTTCTTGTCAAAATTAAAGACAGGAGTACATTAGTATATTTCTATACGTACAATAATTTACTACATACCGCTGGGTATAGTAACCATCTGTCCTGAAAGTATCACATATACATTGTACATGTACTTTTTATCATGGCGTTGTTATAAATGAGAAGTTGATTTTTTTTACATCGAGTTTATTTACTACCGGAGAATGTGATCGGACGCCATTTACCTTATAAAGAATGTCAAACTCACACACAACACACCTTTAATGTACCAATAAAAAACATTCAATAAAACGGACATAATCAATACATATCCGACCGTAACTTATAGAAATGACGTTTAAATACAATAAACTGATTCGTCGTCATAGGCAACTGGTTTGAGAACATTTTTCAAAGTTTATTATGCAAAAGTCGTGTGGTATCTGAGGGATTATTTCCTGGTTATAAATGTACTCTCTTTCGTATCTATGTCCCGGACTTAACTTAGCTTTCATTACAAAATGATAACTATTCATAAACTGATTAGACATATTCACTTGCTTTCGCCCGCACTTTTCATATCTCAAACTCGGGTAATTACTGATGATGTAAATCTCGAGTTAAAGGTTATTAAAACTATTTAAAACGAGTCAGTTGTGTTTCAAAATGCACATGTAACCCAACACTCTGTTCTGAACTCCGGTATTTCGGCCCAGTATCCCCACAACGGGTTTGTTATATCGTTTTCATAAAATTAACATCTACTTTCAAATGACACGTTTTATAAAATACGAATGAATTGTGAGCATGATAAGAAAGGGTTTTAATGAAACGCTGATGTAATTTTTCATTTTAGATTGCCTAACAAAAGCTGCTAGTAGATTTAAAAGCCTCTACGAAAAACTGAGATTAACAGACGATCATAAACTTTAACTACATGGTATATGTACATATACAAAAAAATGTACATAAAACATTCTAAAAACCACTTCCAACTAAAATGGTGTAAATTTGACAAAATGAACATTACTACTTAAGCTTGCTGATAACATATATAAAGTACCTGCTTCCTGGAGCATCTCTTGATAGCTGCAATCTTTACTTTTCCCATAATCCATTTTCAGTCGCATTTTTGTTTAGAATTATACGGCAGTGTTTAGCACTCAACCGACGGGAATGGTCGACATTTTGTATCTAATGCAATAGCTTGTTATAAATTGATTGTTAGCAATCTATTATAGATAATTTTGAAATGCAAAGATTTGTTATCTTTTGATGAAAAGCAAATGAATTAGAGTGTAAACATTGCTATCGGTTGTAGCCGCTAACAACATGGGTTGGTGTTAGGAAGGGTGTGTCGAATGAATGTGTTTAAATACGAGAATGTTATATACTTATCAAAATATCGAAATTAACAAAGATATTTGTGAATAATACTTTATTAAAGCTGTCGTTGATTTGACATTTTATAACAGATAGCTTCGTGTCAACCTGAAGGCATTATACCTACCCGGAGTAAGGAATATCACCTATCACCTGTTCAAGATAGTCTTCATTGTGTTTTAATTATAATCCAAGTGATTAAAATTAAACATGGTAGATAGGTCCATTAACAAAGCCAATTAAAATTCTCAGTCCAGTGACTCTGATTGGTTCAATATAAATTGGCTTTAATCCATTTCAAATAAAATCTGTCATCGATAACAGTCTCGATCGATCGTAAACTTTGCAGACGATTAATGATATCGCAATTCAATAAAATACCTTTACAAATCTTTCGCGATAAAACACATGTACGGACATTTAAACATCATATATCTTTTAAAACAGTATCGACGGCAATCTATGAATTTTATGAATGAAAAGGTGTGAGAATTATTATTAGGATACAATCATTCATAAAACAAAGGATACATGTACGTAAACAACAGGTCATCAATTAACAGTAAAACATGTTACATACCTTTCTTTGGTTTCGATTTCATGAAAGATCGTTAAATGATTTGTCTGCAAGTACATTTGAAGACCGAATCTGGATATGAAAACACCTGTAATACTGCACGGTGCAACAGGTAGAAATGTTGATTACAGGTGTAAACGATTGACTTACCCAAGCTTGTGGCCGACCCGTCAGACCCGGGGCCGAGTTTTTGGCGAGGTTTGGACGCCTTGGACTGCTCGCTACTCGCGGTAACGTCAAGCTGTCGAAAACAAAACAGAGACCATCATTGTTCACGGATTGTCTTACCGAGGGGGAACAACTCTGTTGTTTGTTAATGTTTTTCACGACCAAATTGATGCCTGAAACAATGTTGACGTCACTATCGAGATTTGTGATATATATCAAAATTCTAAACATCCATTATAGTACGGTAAACGAGTCCGGACGAATCGTTTTGAAGTGATGAAAAATATGTTGTTATTTGTTTTTCTATTTCTATACACGCGTATCGAGCCAAACACTTTTAAATTAATTGGTATTCGGAAGATGCTGTGGTTAGCGAACTCGTTTTTGTCAAGCCGAACGGATCCGATTTTTCGATCGGACTAAAAAATGTGGACTCACAAGTAATAGAATGTTGTCTTTTTCTGGATAGCCAAAGAAAAATCATTGTAATTTTAAAGTATGATTAGAGTAAATATGCCTGTATTTATCTATAACTTCATAGTGGATTTCATTTTGATGTAGAACTGTATAAAGGGCGAAGATAACGCACGGAATCGATGGCCAGGAACTTAATACGGGTTCAGGGAGATATTTACAAGAGATTATTAAATAAACGCAAATACACAAAAGAAAATCTGATAGAGTTTGTTTCTGGTTACTCAGGAAGACAAGTGTTTGATAACAGCACAGTCTGGTTTCTACGGTAATGATTTTTTTGTCCAGAAAATCACGTGAATTATAGAACGATCCCCCAAAAGGAAAGTGGAGGTTTTCTTCATAAAGAAAGTAGACTTGTCTATTATATGTACATGTACAATGTAACAATATTGATATTATCACCAAATTTTAATAACATACCTGGCAAGGGCTTAATAATGGAACGAGGTCGTCACCATTCAATACACATATATTCTAATTATTGGATACTAACCAGTATTACTAGATCGGACCTGGATCGGATACATCGGTGAAACGTGATATGTTATAGGATCACTCCCAGCTCAGACTGGTGTACACGACATATGTCGGTTAGTTTTTACTGCGGGTATCTATACACGTTTGTTGTGACGTCAGATATTTTAATATTTTGAAGGGGTAGGTTGTAAGGACTGGCTGGCTTGTCAGTATATTCACTGGTTGGAAGTTATGCCCAGAATTCCAGTGTGATAACGCTATAAAAAGTGTTCATCAATGGCCATTCGAAACTCCTTGATCGTAAGCATGATTTTAGCTTTTTCGAGGTCGTTTACCCCCCCCCCCCCCCCCCTCCCCCAAAAAAAAGGAAATACATGTAAAAGGAAATAAATAGGAAACAGAAAAAAAAAATACGATTTTAACGTATTTTATTGTTTAGACACAATTGGAATTGGATTGGGCACAAGTTTTTAACAAGTTATAAAAGCCCTTTCAACAAGTATATATATATTACAAAGATTGTGATGGCGACACAGTATACTTAAAATGATTAGAATGACAGGAAGAAAGACAGATCTAGAGATCTAAGAGTAAGATGCATGTTGCTACATTAGGATATACTACATATTAGGGTTCATAAACGATGTACACAATATATATCTTTAAATACACTTACTAAACTAATTCAGAACTAATACATAGTGCATTCTAGCTACACATCCAATACACATCACTTATCCATTGTCCACAAAAACACTTTCCTTAAATCCTTCATCGAGTCACTCCTGAACTTTATATACTTCTTATTTATATGCCATGCACTGATTTTAGGTTATGAAATGCACAAAAAATACTCGTTTGATAGAAAAAATATCATCCGTTTGAAAAAGATATATATATACATAGCATAACTTACATGTGTGATCATGACTCGTCGATAAATCTCGAGGAACCAAGAAATAAATCAGTTTTAACTTTGTGATCCTTCACCTTAGCTCATTTAGACGTACTAATGCCTGTGTCCCAGGGTTGTCTTTTTATGTCTTAGGAAAATAAATTAAACGAAAATAAATCCCAGTTATTTAGTTGTGTTTATTTTCTCGCGTTCCTGGTTTTGTGACTTCGGTGTCATGTATACAATGGATGCCAGGGGGTATGTGTTCGTTTTAATTGAAAACTAATCCTTCCCCAATGCTTCCCTGTATCCCGGAGATTAACTTTTATTGATGTTTGTTTTTCTTTTTATGACAAAGGTAAGATTAACTGAAATATTTTCACAGGATTTTAATCCAGTATGTATGTAATGACGTAATGATCGGACGGAAAGTGTGCCAACATTTAACATTGCTTCTAGATCAAAAATAATTGTATTTATGTGCAACATCAAGGAATTTATACTATCTGTTTTTTGTGTATTATATTATTGTTGGAATATCTAATTGTTTTATTATATTATTGTTCCGGAATTTCTAGTTCCGGATTGGTTGTCTTTCCTTGCCGTACTTTAGTTCGGCCGTCCATAGGATCACGTGACTTCTTTGTTTATGTTCACTGGCGGAGATAAAATTGTTCAACTTTCCCTCCTCCACCCCATCTTACCTCCTATGAATTATGTTCTAAGTATGCTTGTGGCGTTTTTTAAGTATAATTTTTACCCAACCTTTTATGCGAATAGTTTTTTGATATTATTGTTGATTTATCTAATGGCATTTAATAAATGCTCAATTTTCGACAATATTGGTTTTTGCGTTTTTTGTTAGCATAAAACATAGCAGAGTACACATGTGTGCTACACTGGGGAAATTATAGCTTAAACACGATAGTATAACGTTTATTTTTCGAGAAAAATATCCTCTTCCAACAGAGAACGTTAATAAATTACCAACCTTATCATAATTAAATAACGCGTCAGTGTTAAAACTTATTAAGACATGGTCGGTAGTTCTCTATCGCTACGAGTGCCCCTCCCTGTGCTTTAGCACTTTTGATTTAATCATTTGAATTTGAAATTATTTATTTTTTCAAAATGTTTTTAACATATTTTATATAAGTTGTCATAACTCTCCTTTGCTTTTAATCAATATAAATTCGCGAACACAAATACAAAAATATGCAATTTATTACTATAATGCACGGAAGCTGACCAATTATGGAAATATAGTTTCAAAGGGAGATAATTCTTACACAGGTGACGTATAAAGTCCATGTATAATGTTTAATATAGCTTATACCCTTAATCATATCATAAAACGCGAATAATAAAATACTCATTAGACATTGGCATTCGATAAAAAAAATGGAATATTTAAATCTTAATCAAGTCATCGCCAATAATAAAACAATGATTATAGATTAAAACAAATAAAAGTGAGAATTTTAAAGACAACCATAGTTTACAACCGAGTAATGGAAATAAATGTACAGTATGTCGATGGTGACTGAGAATCAGGTACGTGTGTGTGGCAATTCTGAAATATATCATGTTAAATATCAACAGGGTGGCTGGTACCACATTAAAACACTCCCAGGACACCTGTGATCAATGTGATAGAGATATAATTGTGCCCCACTTGCGTACATTTCCTCTGCGTAATTTAACTCAATTTATCTTGTGTTTACGTATATTTTTCATTGATATAAAGACAGTTAAAATCAATTATATCTTTTAACCAGGAAAAACTATATATCAAGAAAATGCACTTGTGTATTTCTAACGAGTCTCTTAACACCATACATTTGCTGTTCAAACATATGAAGACACTCAAATACAATTTCAAACAAAGTTTTTTCGTGATGTTTCATTTAATATTTGACAGAGATATATCGCAGTAGATGGTGCTAGTAGACTAGATAAAAAGATGAAAAGAAATGCAAAATAAGAGTCATACTAAAGTAGTGAAATTTTAAAAGAACTTAAATAGTTCAATGATTGATGTGTTTTCTCCATTTTACAATGAAAACTAATCTATCAAATGTATGATTGATAATTTTACTAAAATATGATAATTATCCCGTTTCTTTTTTGTCCCTTGAATTTGCCGTTTGGCGCTTTTCAATCTAAATTTTGATTTTATTCATATACATTGTGTATTTTATTTTATCAGAAATATGGTCAATAGCAATGTTATCCAGCGATCGGGATAAATAACGATTTGTTTGTACTGGCGATGGATCTTTAATGGCGTGTGGTTTTCCGGGGACAGGATGAACTGAGAAATGCTCAACGTAATTGAACATAGATTTATATATAATGCACAAAACGAGCATGGCTACCGTCGGCCTTGAATCAAATGGAACTGTAACCGGGACAAAGTCCAGGTGAGCAATCGGTACCCCTCTTGTTTGAAAAAGGGCGAAGCACCGTCTAGAGTTTTGTGGTCGTATGTTCGAGTCCCCACCAGGTCCTGTTGAATACCTGACTATATATACTTAGTGTATATATATATATATTTTAATTTTTAATTTTTGAAGACATTTTTAATACATGAATAGATAATAACCTCATGCACACATACACACCCTCAAACATACACACATCAGTTCCAGAATGTATGGTTTGCCATTATATATCATCATGATCAGAATAACCTCAAGATCTTTCATTGTCTTAAAAGCAACCTCATCCGCATCATCGTACTCATCATCACCATCGTAATCACATCATCATACAAGTCAACATACTCTCATCATCATAGTATCATCACCATAATCTCATCATACTCATCATAATAATTAATCATCATTCTAATCATCTTCATAATATCATCATCATTAACTACAAAGGTAAATGCATGTACATAGGAAACCATACAAACTCCTATAAATGTGAATGTACTCTGATAGACATACATACACCCTCACACACATACATATTCAGTTTCCTGGTAGCCTGATCAATCCTATCGAGGGCTCAGTTTCTGTGTTGGTCATATCAACTCTATCCACGTCTACCGAGTCATCAGCAGGATTGACCACGCTCCACATTCTTAGTGTATATATATTATTATGTTACTTTGTTATATATTTGTCGTATAAACGAACTGACCCAAATATTACAATGGGTTAAAATGTCCGGCTTTAGTTCGACGGTCCATGGTTTGAGATGTTTTTATTTATATCTTCATTGCATTCTCTATCTAATCTAAATTCACAAAATCTTAAAAAAAAAAAAAAAAAAAAAAAAAATTGTATACTAGAAACTGGATTCGAGTCATGTAAATAGCTTTCATACATTTAAGTTATTTAACTCAAACTGGCTTAAATCATGTCTGCATTTATCAATCAACATATTCATTTTCAAAAGATGAATTAAAGAGTCTAGTTAAAAGTAGAGTGAAGGATCAATTCATACAGAAATGAATTAAGGATATTGATCAATCTTCTAGAGGACAAACATAATCTATATGTAAGACATAACTTGGCCTAGAAAAAAGTATTCATTAAAGCTTATGATAGAAAAGAGAGAATAATATGTGTTAATTTCGACCTCTTATATTAAAATACATGTACCAATATGCTACCAATGTTGTATACATGTATGTACAATTTCAATTTATGATAATAAAATAAAGTTTAAACTAAACTACCAATAGAATCGGGAAGATGGCTTGGTATTTCTCGTCACAGAAGAATTTGTTATTTGTGTAAATCGGATATTGGCAATGAATGTCATTACACATTTAAATGTGAAAATGAATCGGTAATATGTCTGAGAAAGAAATATTTTCCTGAAACTACTTTACTTATCCTAGTCGAAACAAAATGCAAGGATGTTCAATATATTTAATGTTAAATTCTATAAAAAAAATAGTGTAAGATTTTCAAGCTAGGCGATTGGGTGCCGTAGGCTAAGTTCGAGGCCCGGTCAGGGCACGAGTCATAAAGTTGTCTTCTTTCGTCATTTTTATGTGACATCGTAAAACGGGCACAAAATTAAAAAGAATTTTTAAATAAACCAAACGATGAACAAAACTGCACCATGCTGCTGTTTTAGCCTCCCGAGACCCGTTAGTGATGCTGGGGGCCAAAAAACGGAAATTCAGAAAGAAAAATCGTAAAAACACATGTTAGAAAAGAGAAAGAACCTTCACCATAATCAAATAAAGGTAAAGTTTGAAATAAAGTTCTTACCTGGCCTGGTTTTCGACCATTTTTGTTCAACGTGCCATCAAATGTATAGACTTTATATCTCCTTGGACTAATGGGCGGTATGACCGCGGCACCTCCTGAGTTTTGGACAGACCCGCCATCCTCTGGAGTCGAAGTCCTCTTCTTATTCAATTTCCTCACATTTTGCTTTGTGAGTCTGGTATCAAAATTTTCCTGAACAGCAAGCATCTCTCTGTTTTTTCTTCGCGATTTAAACTTAAGACTTTGATGTAATAAGCCTCTAGCTTTATCGCGTTTAAATGTCTCGGTGTAATGTTTGGTTTACCAGGTGTTCGGTACAACATTAGGGCCGAGCTGGAATTAAATGTCAATTATTTGCTATATCATGTTACAATCTGTTGTTTTATGTTTAAATAATCAGTGAGTATATATGTATTGGTACCATTATTCCACATATCCCATTCCCGGATAGGATTACCTTCTAATCCACTGCGTAGTATCGCCAATCCTGTCAATATACATACACTGTATAGTTTTTGAAGAGCAGGACAGTCCTGTCAAAATTAGTTTAAAAAGATTAATCAAATAATTTTGTTTTTGCGATTTCAAAATAACTTTTTGTTGTCACAATGTATTCTTATTTCTTGTTGATTTTTTTTTTTTTTTTTTTCAATTTTTTTTTTCAATATTTTTTTCTTCAATTTACAGAATATTCCAAATGATATGCTGTTAGTGTGAAATTATTCATCCCTCTAAGTATCTGTCAAACATTGCATCCATGCCAAGTACGTTTAGACAATGTTTTTTCACAGGCATCTGCTTCTGGTTAGTAATAATAGAAACAAAATATATATACCCTACTCATACTATGGTAGGAGTAAGGTTAATATTTTTTCCTATTAATAAGAACCAGACGCCTGTGGTTTTATCGATGCAAGTTCACATCACTCATACAATATAATAGATAAAAAAAACCGGTATGTATAATCCGGCATGGAGTAAAAAAAAAAAAAAAAAGAGAGAGAGAGAGAAAAGTAAAACAAGAAATATCTTTAAAAAAGATAAACGGCATAGTTTTAATGCTGGTGGTTGTAATGTAAAACTGTCGGTGAAATAAATTAACGAACTAATGCGTTTCAGCACGGATAATAAAATTATATCAGTTTGAATCATTTTTGGTGATAATAAGACTACATATCCGCATTTTGCATTTACCGCTACATTGACCAATCACATACTTCATCTTGACCAGTAACGCCATCTGGCGCGTCATATCCGGGACCGAAAGGATATTATACGGCTATGCCGAAATAAAAGCAGGTGAAACAATGCTTCCTGAACCCTATATCAGTTATAGTAAAAAACAAATACATTTATACTGGCCAACCTTATCAGCCCTTGATCAGATACGGGCGATGTGCTAAAGCACGAGACATCCTTATACATCGACAGATATAAGGACAATATACACGTTTCAGTACTCCACAGTAAGTCTACACATAAAATGTCCATTTTAAACACACATCAAGATACACGCGTACGTTTTGCTCACGATCTCAGTACAATTGTGTATATATATAGATATACGTAATTCGCGATTCAAAATGGCGTCTGATCTGTACCGCTGTTGCTACGTACAACTACGAGCGACAACAGACAATAGCCGTACTTATTAATTGTTTGATATCAAGTGTTATTAATTTGCGCGCTATCTACCCGATCCTCGGGGTCACCCGTCTTTGGGTTATGGTGTCGGGTACAAAGAAATGTTTGTAAGGCTGTCGTGTAATGGGGTAACACGAGACACCACCTGGGGGAAGCGATCTGGGTCAAAGGTCAGCCTTTTTTGGAAGTTTTCCCTTTGTGTTAAATATATTGTACGTATATTTGTATCCATGTTCGATATACAGATATATTTACATACCAAACAGTATATTGTAGTAACTTTTAATGTGACAGAATGTCAGGATCAACATAATCTCTGGTGCGTTTGAAAGAAAGCACGGCGATTATTGTACCGTGTCATCATGACCCTCTGTCGCCATTTATTCGGTTTCGTATGCCGTGAACGAAGAGGGGTTCATTTTGATTTGTGATCTTCACACTTTTGTTATGTACACTTATCGCTAAGATACGTTTCGCTGATTACCTTCTAGTTCATTCCATTGAGGTTGAAGCTGCACTAATGTTAACGACTGGTATTTTGACGTCAAGACAAGGTGTCTGCGAATAGCAAGTTTATAATTTTCTACAGCGACAAAAAAAACGCGAGTGCCTCTTTCAATGGGACTCTACTGTATTTTAAAATGATGGATTATCTATTAGGATTAAAGTAAAAACAAGAAATTTCGGCGAATCACACCCCCTCTCTCTACCGGATATGAAACTATATTATGCCTTGAACATATAGATGCTCAAATCGTAATAAGCAGGCTCGTTCCGTGAGATGCAGCCCCGGCAATCCTTTTCTTTGACGTTGGTCAAAAGTCAAAATATTGGTCAAGTGACCTAATTTTGACAGAGGACACACCGTCTCACGCTAGTATTAATTAGTGTATGAGATAGTGCCTACACAATCTTTTCTTCGATGTAGGTCAAAGTCAAAATGTAGGTCATTGTGACATAGTTTTGATACAAAACATACCACCTCACCTACCGTTGCGAGAACCCATGGTCTAAGTATTAGTGTCAATTAGTGTAGGAGATAGAGCCTGGACAAGATAATGTGGAATGAAAAGGGAGGTAATAATGGAAGTACTGGCGGATACAACACAGAAATTACCCCCCTTTGGGGCGGGGTGGGTTGTTGGGGGCTTATTACTGGTCAAATCGGAGGCAGCTCTTACAAGGGAGACAATTAATCAAAATCTATACCGCGGCCTTCAAGTTTACTGACCGACGCAACACTACAATACACGGTACAGGTACTGTGATACCACAGGCCCTTGCGAATACAATGTTAATTTTGAAATTTGTGATATTGCAGAGGTCTGTGTACTGTGGAAACTTCAAGGGTGGCAACTCTGCCGCTTGCAAATCGGCACCTCTCCTCACTTCAATCAACTAAAAAAAAAAAAAAAAATAAACCACTGACACAAAAGTGTTATATAATGCCTTTTAAAATATCTGATCATTGAAAGAAGGACAGTTTTAAGACATATTTTTAAAGTGGTGAGTTTGGGACCTTTTTCAGAATTATTCATCATTTACACCAAACTCAGGGTTGGATACTCTTCCCTAAAATTAGTTTTCTCGGCATGTCTTTATACTGTCTAATAAGAGCAGTTTTGATGTTTGAAATACCTTATATGCCATGACCTTGTGATATTATTAACAACCGCCATTTGCATTTCAAGGTCAAAATAAAATCAGTGTTTATACATATTATGAAGTCAAATCTTGTCAAACCAACGCTCCTATTGTGTGCTTTAGACACTTGTGAAAAAAACGACCTGTCTTTTTTGTGCAATATATGCGATACAAATGAGCTAGTTATGTCCTCCTGAAGCATGCAATTTTCGCATGTTTTGTCGAAATTGACAAACAGCATCACAAATAACATGTCAACAACATGTCCCACGGTTTTCCATGATACATGGTAAATTGGCCTTTTTATGACTAGATAAAGATATACAGACCACAAAAAATACCGAGTGTCCATGGCGAGTATCCATTGATAAAGCAGGCTGGCTCAGAGGCCTCCGACATTTAATTGAACCTCTTACTGACATATGCACACTTCACATACAGTGAGAATTGGTTTACTTTCCTAAGCCTTGATGAAAATTGACTTTACTCTGGAAATGAATGTTTTGCAACAGGCTCGTTTCATTTGCTATAAATGATTGTAATATGAGCTCTATCTTTATTTTTTCATTTTTTGTATTTGTTTCATTTTTGCAGTTTAAGACATATTATCAAAACAGTACCACTGTAGTGCAACTAGTACGGCAACGATGTTTGGACTCGTTTCCGGTATCGCTTCGGCGACATAACAACTTCGACACGGCGATAAACACAAGTCAATATCTGCTTTTACATGTATTCTAGGGATGCAGGGTAAGTTATGAATGATAAAGCATATATTAAGGTTTCACCAAGCCTTCAAAGAGATATCCTTTTTTATCCAAGATTTCAGTAAATAGATTTGAATGTCACGCATAAACAGATAATACCACTTTCAGCTTCATTTGGCTTCGATTTGTCGATTTGTTTTAGGACAATCTTCTACAGTGATTCAATTTTTCAAATGTCCAGATTTTGCCCTTTCTTTTGATATATAATTTGATTATGATAGTCTGATAAAGATAAAAAAATAATCCCAAATTTGTGTTCGATATCAAACTTCTATTGCAACGGTTTGGAACTTGGTAGTGTGTACGGTTGTGACACAAACTGCACTGAATCGAGTGTACGGTTTCGACTTATTTCTTTCAGATATGGACACGGAAACATGGATCAGTTTTTATGCTATTATTATAATTCCGGTAAGAACACCACGACGAAGTCCTTAAGATTAGGAGTTTGGAATTAAACGTCCAGACCGGAAAACTTGGGTACAGTACTCACAATTTCCTGGTGGTCCCAAGCATTTTACACCAAAAGGACAAAGTATATCAATAAAAAGCGGAGAGCCTGGTAACCTTATTATAAGCATACACGATTTAAATGATAGAGATAAATTGAATGAAACGCTCATTCGAAGCCCACTCGCCAAACGAGTACGGACAAAGCATTCTATTCGGAGCGCTGAAGAAGGAACATCTGATGACCAACAACAGGCTACGGACACTACTGAAGACGACGATTTTGATGCCACATTCACCTATTTAGTTCATGATTGTGAAACGGATTTTCATGCAGACGATGAAACAGATACCGAAACGCACAACGAAGCATATCTCGCCAAACTTATTCCATCCGTTTTACGGACGCTGAGGAAACATGACCAGGTTGAAATATGGACTAAATTCAACGAGCTATTAAGCAAAGATGAGTTCCCTACAAACAACATTTCTTACCTGCTCTTTCTGGATGGCGTTAGATGGTATAGCAACGAAAAGTCCATGGGTATGAGGTACGATGACAATGTCCAAAAGTTTTGGAGAATAGGATTTAAACTATTTCATGGTCGCTTCTTCAGATTCATGGGGGGTCCTAAACATAAAGGGCAGATACTTTTCGGAGAGTCGTCGAAAAGTTGTTTATCACCTGCGGAGGCAAAAATCAATTTTGCCATACCCATGAGAAAGATAAAAGATTCCATGAATGCACCGGTCCCTGCACCAAACATAACACCTGGCGTTCTTCGCACAACGCTGAACACATTTGCAAAACAGTCAACAAATGAGAAGACCTACAAAATATGTCTAGACGGAAATAAAATTAACGCCAGTACTTCAGGAATACTAGGAGATGTGGACCTTTTTGGATTTGAGTCAGAGCCAACACTCTCGCAGCGACAAGATAAACTTAGAATCGAATTGAGCATGACCGAACAAGCCACGAAATTCACCGAACGCTTCGATCTCGACTTTGACATATCATACCTTCTACCGTTGGCTGCATCCAGTTTGGTTGAGAAACTGAAAATATTGGTAACACTGCTCAGTGAGCGTACGAAAGAATTAAGACTGACAAAACTGCAAGGCTGTGTTCACTTACCAAATTGAAGGATATAGCAGGTGACAATTGGAAAAAAATAAGCCTTTCGAATGCAATCAGTGCAATTTCAACACAAATATATGACATAGAAACGTGTCTTAGAAGTACATTGCTACTTATTGACAGGTTAGGCCTGAACGGATGCTCTTCAGACTACATACTTAACGGAAGCATAAAACTTGCCAAGCAAACGAATTATAGACACCTGAATGACATTCCGGAACAAACTGAGGATTGCAGATTGATTAAGCAAAGGAGTGAACAGTAGTTCAGTATCAGAGAATCAGCAGTGGTCACAGGGCAGTACACTGAATAAGGCTCTTGGATTGGATACCCTCAAGGCTCAACAGGAGCATTATGATCACGTTCGGTTTTGGGAAAAAAGGGACGCCACTTCGGCAAAACTTCAAGAACAGTTTGACTATGGCTCTCAGGATGAAATACACGCAGTTGAAACGGCCGTGTCGAAGGTGCTACCTGTCTTCTTTCCAGAACTGCATTTCTCCGAAGAAGGTTGTGTAAAACTACAAAACCAAGACATGGTTATCAGTCCTGATGGCAGCTGTTATGCAAAATCAACGGGGGAAAGTAAAATGGTAGTTGAAATAAAATGTCCAAACTAATACCAAGCCGTTGCCATTTCGAATTCCAAACCGTACACATTTTCGCATTGAAACTGATCCAAACTGTTGCGTCGAGATTGACACAACGATGTAAACAATTAGTCATACTAGGTCGTTTCTGGATCAAATGTAACAATCTATGTATCCAATTTATGGGCATTAACCCAGGGTATCGTTTTTCACTCATGTTCTGTGGAAATTTTGCAAAATTAAACAGGATAAAGGCAAAAGTTTGGAAATGTCGGTAGGAATTCGCATCTCCTTCAAAGTAAATAGCAATATTGTATGTTTTATATAAACAATCTGCATGAAAACACCGTACTTATATAAAGCTTAATACTTCATAAAACCGTGAGTTGAACATAGGGTTGTGACAACATGCGCATGATGTTAAAATAGCACTAGTTTGAACCTACCGTTTTGCTTCTTCTGTATCGAGGCGTATACCGGAAACGGGTCCAAACATCGTTGCCGTACTAGTTGCACCACAGTGAGTACATGGTCAAACAAATAACACACACTAACACTGCAGCCCTTTGGCAATCACAATCATCACCACCGCCGCCGCCGCCGCCGCCGCCGCCGCCGCCGCCGTCGTCGTCGTCACCACTAGTCCTCGCTCGTCGTTTATCATCAATATCTTCATATCATTAAATACATTATCATCATTTATAAGTATAATATATGCAACTCATATTTAGTATAGTGCAGTATTTTGGGATGGGCTCGGATTTTGGCGTTAGCCCTGAATGCTTTAAAATTCTGGCGTTGACACATAAGAACTGCTGTTTTGAAATACTCCCAAAATATTCTCTTTTCTTTCTTATTTCAATTCAATTTCTTCATTCTGTAATTATATATAAGCCCTGCAACTAGCTTATTAGAGTAGCGTTGAATGCTTACACATGCACTTACACTTCGATAATCACACAATGACAAATCTACATGCGAGTCCCGAGTATGAACTCATAGAGTTACTGGGAATACTTATATCTAATATTGTGGCACTGAGCCTCATTATGTTTAAACAACGCAGCTAAAATAAATAAAAAAAAATGTAGATTGATCAGTGATCACATAACGTTCAGGTCGTTTTGCAGTCTTATTCCATTTTTTTTTTTTAGAATTTTTGAATCTCAGTGCTGTATATAAGTACACACAGTAAAACGTCGGGACATAGAAAATCACTTTCTATGTAAATCAATTTACATTTTGATCGAACAAACTTATTTGTTTAAACACAGTTGTCTGTTTTATCACGTAGAGGGTATCACAGGTACCTTTGTACGATAAGAAGAGGCAGGTCTAGATTTGTATGCGTTCTATATAATCAGGTGTTATCGGTGTAAACAAAACGAGGCTTTTTGTTTTATACATATCTGGATATATTCCTGTAAAAATACAACGTACTGCACTCACAAGTACACACACATACGGATTGTGATAACGATATCAGGAATGGGCATAAAGGGTCAAAGATTTAGGAAATGCATTTTACACATGAACGTGTATTTGAAGTTATAAACCGTCTGTCTGTCTGTCTGTCTGTCTGTCTGTCTGTCTGTCTGTCGGCCTGTTTGTCTGTCTGCCTGTCTGTTGGCCTGTCTGTCGGCCTGTCTGTCGGACTCTGTCACTATCTAATAATTATATATACTATATATTTCCCGAGTTAAGTTGGTTCGTAAACATCCTAAAATGGTTCCTATTTAAATATGTAATTTCTTAGAGGTCTTACAAAACTGGACAGAAACCAAATAATACGATTTAAGATTCAAACATTGGCCAGCATACTCCAACCTTAGTCCCAGTAATAGATAAAATAGTATTCCACGGTCTATCCAATTAATTAATTCCAGATATTTTGTTCGGAAACTTCACTAAGACAAACTTATTTTAGTTTTCATATCACATCACATAAATCTGAACGTCAGAAAATGAACGTGCATATACATTTCCTATCCTAGTACTTGGCAATTTCACATGATGTGTGCGCAATGTCTGCAGGATGCACAAGAGTCTGCATGACATGCGCACGACTGTATCGTGTGCGTACGATCGGCTATTTAAACGAAGCGCGTGTGATAATTATCGCGGTTGATACAAATTGAAGAAGTGATTACAATTAATGTTTAAACGTTCGGCACTTTTTGGTTATAAAGATGTTATATACATAGTTTCTGTAATATCCTTCATTGAATAATATATGTCAGCTTATCCATCTTAGAGTTTATTTTAGAAAATAAAATAAAATATTGTGATTTTTTGTCTACCAGATAGAAATGCCTTGTTCGAACGAAGATGAACTTAAGTTTCTCTTTTTAACATTAGATCAGGCAAACAGTGTCCAATGTGCTTATGGCAGAGACACCTTTGACGCTTTTTTCTCTACTGGAAGTTATAATCATCATGATGAAATGATTAGCATGCGCAGTAGGCTGAAGATGGTTACTGGCTTCCGGTCCTTTGTAAAGTACGCAAGGGAGTGTACCAGTCTATCAGTCATTTTGGTAAATGTATTGAAAATGGTTCAAAACCGTTATATTTCAAATAAATCGGCTACTTACAAGAAGCGTTTCAAATAACAGGCCTATGCATTCTATACTGTCACGATGTTGAAAGTAAAGGAAACTTCGAGCGTGCTTAAAACAACCATCTTTGATTTGAACAATCAATAATTATAAAACTGACAGTAGAATCAGCTTTTATCGACACATACATAGTCTTTATTATCATTTCATGGTGTATTTTTGAGGCCAAGCCAAGCAGAGAGAAGAATAACTACGACAGGCGATCGTATGGAACACCGCAGAGCGGATACACATTAAACTTTCGTTTGACCCCGTCTTCCCACGTGATCACGGGGCCAGGGTCTGCACCTGGCTTTGTCTTGGGTTCGCACGCCAGATCAAGCCAAGTTCCGAACGGCCCTATAATTAAACAAACTTCCGGTCCGTCGTGATCATTCGGCTGACCAGTATGCCAATTTGTAAATTCACTTTTCACGGTTCCCCAAAACACATCTTTTCTATTCGGATTCGTCCCGTTTAACCAATGAGGAACCCCAGTTCGTCGGATGATGGTCTTGGCAAGATTGTTCCACTTTTCATTAGGTAGGGTAGCTAGGTCTGCGTTCTTGTCGATATTCTTGCATCTCTGCCTAGCAACATTCCCTTGTGTCAAATATTCCGTAACGAGGATAAAACACCGAATCCTTCAATGAAAATAAGCAATACCCATTTTGGAATGGTTCGAACTGAGCACATTCGTATTTGATGGTAGAGTCCTTGCTTGGCGGACGGTCTCCGCGGACGGTCGAGCGATGCATGAGACGAAGACCCGCCACTTCTACCGGACTCTGTGATCCTGCTCCGGCGATATGGGCAACTGAAGGGTTGTTCAGCAGCAACAAATCCCCGGACTTGTACTGATGAGAGTAAATCAGATTCGAACCAAGAATCTTTCCTAACAACATGTCCTGGATAAATCGTGTCTGTTCTTGTGATAGAATTTCATCCTGGTCACCATGGCGACGAATGTATTGTCCAGAGAGGCTATTCAGAGCCAGCATAATGGTGTCATCGTTTCGGACAGGGTGTTTGTATATCAGAGGCATGTTGATACTTCCATTGAATCCACTGACATATAAAATGGTTTCCAGGTAGGCTCTGTCTTCCGGAGGGAACAAATCCACGATTTCCTTCAGTGGTGCGATCAGAGTTGGACCATTACGGATGGCGTTAACGCAATAAATGAAAGTAAAATGGTGTGGAGCGGGACACTGTTTCCGTCGACGTGCCATCCCTCAATCCCCTGTCCGGGAATACCCTCAGTCGGGTCATTGGAGAAGTAACCTATATGCGGATCAGGAGTCTTTGGGTGGAACTTCCGCCGTAGCGAACTGGTCTCCTTGAAAGCTGGCCCCAGTTTGTTGGTAAACTTGATTTGTTCTTGCCATGTTAAATTCTGACTCCTGAACAACAGGAACCTGTACATATACGCTTCCTGTCTAAGTGCGTCTGCGCAGTTTTGATTCAGTGACGTAAGGTCAACACCGATGACCTCTGCACCAAACACGCTTGTTAGAGGTTTTATTTCGTATCCGCAGTTAGGGAAGGGAACCTGTAAATAGAAGATCAAATGCTGTATACAGAAGAGAAACATGTAAATATACGATTAAATGTTGTATATAGAAAAACTTATGATATGCAGTCACCTTATTTAAGTCCTGACATTCAAATTATATACGTGCCACTACCACAAAATACACATTAAAAGCTTGGTATGAGGTCATTTTTATTTATTGAGTAAAACATTGATTTTTTTCTCTTTGCCCCACATTTATATCTCGTAAAACCCCAATACAATGTCCCTCATTTACATACAGTAAAACCTTGATATAACGCCCCTCGTTTATATAGAGTAAAACCTTGATATAATGCCCCTCGTTTATATACGGTAAAACCTTGATATAACGCCCCTCGTTTATATACGGTAAAACCTTGATATAATACACAGTACATTCTCAGTAAAATGTCAATTTGTGTAATATGTAAAAACAATTGTCTCTAACCCGACACCAATGTCTACATGAATTGGTGACAGATCATCGCTACAACAGAAGGTAAGCGAGGCAGAAATTCCTTCACGGAATAAATCACTTTGCATTACAAGTATGCCTGTTTAGCGCTAGGAGCAGAGCTATATCGGTCAATATCATTTGCTTCGAACGAGTGGTAAGGATGACAGTTTTTTTTTTTATTAAAACATGACGATAATTAAATGCGTAGTTAACAGAATTATCGAGTCGCTTCCTATAACCTTATTGTAAAGGGGATGAATATTTTGTAAAGTTTTTTTTTATTATTTACTTTTTTATTATTAAATATACACCCGGCAGCCGTAGTCATCTGGGATCCAGAAACCAGAAATAGTTCGCCCATTTTGAAGGATCAGAGCTAAACATTTCAGATAATGTACTTATTGTGAATCAGATACGACTACCACATAGTGTCCGAGTATACCGCCTCACACAGAAAAGGCGCAAGGGAGCTAACTCTGATACAGTTTGATACACGGCATTCTGTTCCATGTTGAATTTTGATTCGACCAGATTTGACTTTATGATATGTATAAACACGGATTTTATTTTGTACTTTAAATGAAAATGTTGGTTGTGAATATCACATAGATATGATATATATGGACGTATTTCAAACATCATAAAGGCTATTATTAGACATTCTAGAGAATGCAAAGATGCAAGTTTTCTCTTTAATGCTAAAACGCTTCGTTTGAGGTAAAGACGCAAATTTCTCAAAAAAACCCAACACAAACACCACTCTAACATTTTGTCTTAAAAACGCCTTCCTTAATATGATTGAGTGTCTTAAAAAGTAAAATATAGGGCCAGATTGAAGGTCAAAATGTGTATACGTACATAAAGTAAAATCCTGTCAAACAAATGCTCCTACTTTGTGTTATAAACACTTGTCAGCATAACAGCTTTGCGATTTTTCGTGTTTGATTATTTTTGTGACTTTAAATTATTCGATGCTACATCTTACCACAAAGTCACTCTATAGAAGAAACTGATAGCATATATAGCAAATAATTGGCGATATTAAGAAACTACATGTCCAAACGAACTATTTGGTATATTACATAACTATATTTATACTTTGTGGATCTTTACTCCTACATAGATGACCCATATTTTTTCTGTGATAAACTAGAACACTACCTGATCACGACAGTCCGTCTGTATGTCACGCTGACAACTTTCCCCCGATGCACTCACACCCATCCATACCAAAACAGCAGCTGTAACATAATACATGTTTAGAATGGTAGGTACCGGTCTGTACGGCGGCGAGAGGTCCGAACGAACTGTCTACCTCCAATATCTCTCTATGGACGATCCACGTTATCACTGAGGATACACAGAATGACGACACATATAGATGTTTACATTATATCTATATTACATATACAGACATATATCATGTAATCATATCTTAACAGACGCAGTGTACACACTATTAATGCTTGCAACAGGCAGAGTACTTTAATTAACGGGGGCGGGGCGACAATGCAACGACCTCAGGTGTTGTAGTTAGGGATTTGGTACAAAAAGTGGATGCTCAACAAGGAGAGGGGGGAGGGGGAAATAAGAGGTTAGTCAACTATCAACTTATCGCCTCTATCAACTTAACGTGACATTAGAAAAACATTCAGTGTATCAAACAGAAGATAAACTATTCCAGACCCTGCAGGGGTCATATGGTACAACCGGCTTTTACGTTATATATAAAACAAAACGTATCATTCATTTGAACATGAATTTAAAACAAATGTTTACAAGTGTTGTAGTTGTTACGAAATGTCCATGTAACAGTGACCACTTTAAAACAAAGGGTCACCTATTCGACTACAGTACATCACATCAGCTTGTACCACTGTCGTGTGACTGTTACGGAAACGGAAGTTTTGCGTCGTTTCCGGTTCCCGCTTCGAAAGGAAAACAAGGTGAGTGTGTGATCAAAATTAGTATTGAATATTATATTCACAGGTAGTTGGTAATTGTTGTGTTATTTGTACATTAAAACGATAGTTTAGTGAACTGGTTTTCTCGTCGACCGTTTCCGAAAATAATCGTCATGTATTTGATTCACCCCAAAATAACATCAGTTAGTTCCTGTTAATGTCTATAAATAACCAATGTATCAATCATGATCACGTTATCAACGTTCCATTGACATATAAAACATGCTTAATGGGGCAGTAACTAACTTTCAATATGGAATTAATTGTGTTTTTTAGCAAATTTTGTCTGGTCCTCAAGAAAACAAAACAAGAAAAGTAGTTCTCGTGAGCTTTCGAGAGGTGTTACACGAAATTTAACCTATTTCCTTTTGATCGAATGGACTGTACAAAATAAAACATAAAAACAATCAACCTTTTAATGCAGAAACAATGTACATCGCAGTGGCTTATAACCTTGCGAAACTACTTACGGACGCCAATTTTGATTTGACACTCACCTTGATTTTCCTTCAAAATGGGAACCGGAAATGACGCAAAACATCAGTTGCCGTAACAGTTTCACTACAGTGTGTACACTAATTTCTTTGATTCTACTTCATTGTTACCATCTCGTCACAATTTTCAACCTTGGTGTCAATAGGATCGTGATAGAGGCGAAACATCCTAAATTGTCAGTCGAGTCGTTTACCATCTCGGACAAAACATATATCAGTGCTAATACATTGGTCATTAGTCTGAAGATGACAGTGTAGTCATGGAATCGTCACACTCTTAAATGTCATTTCTATTGTGTTACATAACTTCTATCACAGCAGACAGATTATCACCTTATCAGACACATTGAAAGCAGAGCCATATCGTATCTCTGACGGGACCACACGTCTTACTAGACTTTCTTGACATCATACTGGAATCGGATAGATCATATTTGAATCAGCTATGGTGCATCTAAATAATATATTTGGTAAGTAATAATTTACAAATATCCTTATTCACCAAATACATGTACTTGTTTTAACTGTTAACTGACCTAAACATCTACTCGTTATAGAAAGGTTCCGGAACACAAAGGTTCAGCTCGCATATGTTAGAAATATAACTTAGTTGCGTGTACCTGAAGTTTACACATGTTTATCAAAAATAGAAATTGATAAAAAAATTAACATTATTTTTTATACAATAATTTTGTTTTTAATAATGTTCGTCACTTTGAGGCTAAACCGGGGTTGGGGGCCTCGTTTGAGAAAGCACGGTCTGTTAAGAAATTCCCCGGCTTGTATCCCACGTGCATAGAACATATGCATTTATGAACCTTAATTTGATGTTACGCTTGATTATATGAAATACACTTGATGTTCACCTAGGTGACTAGGGTTCGATTGCCCGATCGAACGTGAAGGTATGGTGATCACCTGCCTCATCAGGTGGGTTTTCTCCGGGTACTCGGTTTCTCCCCAAAGTAAGACCCCTCTCGCGCTTCCATCCGGGCTAACAAGGGTCATTGATATACGTTTTTATCGCATGTTTTTTTTTGTAAATTTATGTTTTTGTTTTTGTTTTTCAGGATGTTTCCTCCTTGTTTTTAGCTGGCCCTTTTGTAAGTGATTGCTAATTTCTTCAATGGCACATATTTCAGTAACGGGGGATAGTAATTATGTCTATAACAAGTATTATTAAATAGTTTAAACTCGTCATGATTTTTACATCGAAGTCATATTAAATGCCAGACAAATACTTGAGTGTTAAATGTGGGCACTTCAGGCTTTGTTCAGAAATAACATTTTTATTATCTAATAAACTGTTAATGTGTATACCTTAGTGCTAACCGGACATTTTCATTATCTAATAAACTGTTAATGTGTATACCTTAGTGATAACCGGACATTTTCATTATCTAATAAACTGTTAATGTGTATACCTTAGTGATAACCGGACATTTTTATTATCTAATAAACTGTTGATGTGTATACTTTAGTGCTAACCGGACATTTTTATTATCTAATAAACTGTTGATGTGTATACTTTAGTGATAACCGGACATTTTTATTATCTAATAAACTGTTGATGTGTATGCTTTAGTGATAACCGGACATTTTTATTATCTAATAAACTGTTAATGTGTATACGTACCTTAGTGATAACCGGACATGAACCCTTTTCAAGGCAATGTTTCGGTATTACGAGGTTGAAAAATATAGATCCATCCATCCATCCATCCATCCATCCATAGATGTACGGATCTATTAAAATGTAATAAGGAGATATTCCCTGAACGTACACTTCCGAAATAAAAGTATTTAGTGTCTCTTATAGATCTGAAAAACAATATTTTGTAGTGAGCGCGAAATTAACCTGCATTCTCTGTAATGATGCTGCAAGTATTGAGGATTGCATCGCCCATGGATCCCTGACTTGTAGGGATGACGAGGTAAGTATCACCTATATATTTCTGTCATTATAAATCACATTCCTTTGTATATATCGCTCATTAACATTAAAATGTAAGACAGGATTAACGAATTGTTGATAATCGGTGAAAATGTTATCAGATATCTACCTATATTTTACATATATATATCATGGTTGTCTCAACAGACATCCGTGATATGCTTGTTTTATAACATAATCACTAAAACACACCTATAATAACTGAAATCTCGACTTTCCTGTTGACCTGGAAGTAGCCTGACAGTATTGACATCTGATTGACTTAAACGCTTGAAAGGGTAGGACTAATTTCGTAACGTCACAGGTGTTCAATAGTTCGCACGTGACTAAAGTTCGAAACACCATACGTGTTCAATAGTTCGCATGTGATCATTGCCTGGTACTGAAAATTGTCCGGTGGTTTTTCTCTGGGTACTGTGGATTTCCTCCACCTCAAAAACTTGGCATGACCTTAAATGACCCTGACTGTTAATAGGACGTAAAAAAATAAACCAAACTAAGGTTATAAAAGAACAATGCCCGCTGATTACTGAGCCAATGATGAATGTTTCATTGTGCCACCACACTGCATAACACCCTTCCTATTTTGATTAATCACAGGAATTTGTACATCACTATTCATATTCAGTTGTTTCGACTCATTTATATCTTTTTCCTGACCTTCCCTTTGACACCTTTTGGTCCTAATGACCTTGAATGACCGAGTGTCTGTCAGGATACACTTTACAGTATTTATTTTCATGAATCCATAGCTTAAATATCTATGTGTCCGCTGTGAAGTTTTTAATAAATCATCTCTTAACTTCAGTATTGCTTCTTGGAAAAATCTACTACGGACAGTCTGACTGTATTGTTCAACGCAGGATGTCGTTCAAGAACAGTAAGTAATGCCTCCCCATAATTTGCTGAAGACATCACAACTTAATTAAGAAAGCAAGTAAAAAAAGATCAAATCTCGTCGAAATGTTACTGTTTCAAATATCCGAAGATTACTTGAAACCTTGACAATTTGATATTGAATGCACATTTTAAAACTTACACATAAAGCATGGTTCAATTTCGTTTTTGCCTCGACTTAAACTATCCACCCTTATCGGTAATCCTAATTGCTTTGGAATTAGATGTTTATTTTACGAATCAAATAAAATTATAACCTGGATGTGCCAGACATAAACACAAAACCATCCAACACTACTAACTAAACAATACTTAGTAAGTGATGCTTAGGTATCCATACAAAACCGATTAGACAAAGCTGCACGTTCAGTTTCATAGTACATGTATATTTAGGTCACGCTTACATAAAACAATACATGTATTCTATAATATGATAAGACTAATCATCGTTAACACAATGTAAATAGATTAAAGCAAAATGAAAAAAAGGTAAGAGATTTATTTTATTGTATTAATGTGAATTAAGCAGGTATCTTTTACCTTAAATATGTTACCGTCAATTGGAAGGAAACTTTGAAGTTGATAACGGCAGACAATTTCGTCAATTGGAAGGAAACTTTGAAGTTGATAACAACAGAAAATTTCTCTTTGTTTCTTCTTAATTGGTTGATTTATTTTATTGTATTTATGTGAATTAAGCAGGTATCTTTTACCTTAAATATGTTACCGTCAATTAAAAGGAAACTTTGAAGCAACAAAATAACAACAGAAAATTCCTCTTTGTTTTTTCTTAATTAGTTTTATTAATAACAATGGAAATAAATCATAATTATGCTTTGTATGTTTAAGACCTGTAAAAATATGTACTTCAGTGATTCATTCCGATACTCTAAACCAGTTGTCAAGACGTCAGCATTAGAAAGTATTGTGATTATCGTTTTTCACTTGTTCATGTCTGAAGTATGTTCCTTATATTAGGCTATATTTATATTAACTCAGCATGTGAAAAAACTACTCAATGATTCATTCCGAAATAAGAACATAGTAAGAGATCAACTTTAGAAAGTATTGTGTTAATAGTTGTTCACATCTTCGGAAATAAGTTCCATAACTATATCTTTTATATTAGGTATGTTCCATAATGGCCTCTTTAGCTGCCACAACCGGGAAACGATCTCTTGTTAATTGTGCAAATTGCTGCAATGACAACTCCACCCGAAACCAGCCGTGCAATGGATTCCTCTGTGGCCAAATGCCAAACAGTAAGTATAGGTATCGGTGTGTCATAATTAAGCTCATTGGAATGATATTACGTAGTTTAATGAAAAGTAATGCACACAATTTATGGATTTTTAGAAAATGAAGTAAATTACATATATAAGGTATAAGAAAATAAAGCATAATTATCATGCTAATTGGTGCAAAATAGAACCTTGACATTATTAGTTCACATATATATATATATCAAAACGACAAATGGCATGTTAGAATTTACACCTTATATATAATACTATACAAATTAAGTGTTGAAATATTTATAAATAAAGTATTGTTATGAAGCTATCACTATCACAAAGTTATAGTAGTAGTAGTGTAATGGTAATCAGTTACAGCACCAGCGAAACAGTGTCAGCAATGTCCCAACCCCGTCGCCTCTGCCACCGACTGCCCTTACATGGTTAATTGTAAACCTACAGAGGTAAGAATAATTATAATTCCTTTTTGTAACGGCACCAAACACTACAACATTAAATGGACGATTCCTAATGACATTTAAGATACATTAATGTTACAAAGGATACAAACGTCTGCATTATTATTCTGACGAAGGTGTAGGAATTCGATAATGACAACTATTGTATATGATATGTTTTATACCGCCTTTGTAGCTCTGTTACAGTGACATATACACGTATGGTGGTAGTACACTCCGCTATATGCGTGGATGCAGAGAAAAATCAGTAAGTTGCCTGTAATTCTGTGATCATAAAAGAAAATTTTAAAACGGAGCTAAATTATGAGTTTAAAGAAATAGTTTTCCGTGGTATTGAAACGCTTAAACTGATTTAAAAAATATATATTAAAATGATAATGTATATGTGTCGGCTGAATATTGTATACGAATTTATCGTTTAATTACATACAAATTATACTGTGTATTACTACACCAGCTCTGTGGGAACGGTACCGCAGTCCACAACACGGGCCGGATCCTGGCCGGTCGATCGGACTTCAATTTATGTTCTGAATGCTGTGATGGCGACCAATGTAGCTCGACAGGCTGTCACCAGATACAAAGAAAGTAACCAGATATTAATAAAGTTCATCCTATCATACAATTTGCTAAGTCGAGTGGTTATTTTGTTATACGGGATACATAGTACGAGCAAAGGGACATAACTCCTGATACACCAGTGTCACAAACATGAAAATACTCTGCAGTTATTAGAATGAAGTTCAACTGTTTTTAATCTCTACAAAGGGGTAGTATCAATTGACGTACAACGCCGCATGAGTTCATAAAAACGGTATTGTTCAATGTCTTGCATTTAATTTTGTTAAGTCCTAAATAAAACCCCACCAAAATGGCTAAACTTTTCTAAATCAACTGAAACAGGTAATCCTAATCTTTAGATATACAAAGATTTAACTTTTAAAAATCCCATATCTGCATGATCCAGATCGAATTGTATTTGAATCGGATTGGCAAATGCAAACGCAAGACCTAGACCAAAGGGAAGAAAATATTTATATGTAGTCTTTAAAAAACACTGACCTTAATTACATTACAGCCGAGGTAATTATATCAAAGAGGGTTATTAACCAGGAAAAGTAACGAGTGTGTTGGTGTAAATCATCAAAAGTTTGAAGCAGAACTAGAACGAAACTTTGCACTGAGATGTTTTTTATCAGTTCTACCTGGGGTAAAGGTGAGGAGTTGTAGATTGAGGGGATGGACGTCGTTAGGACCAGTGCATAATTATACAAATTAACCTAATGTCAGTCAGTCAATTTAAAGTAAATTTAAGCAAAAAATATCTTAAAAGATAAACGGCATATATTTAATGCTGATGGTGCCAGTGAAAAAAAATAATGAACTAATGCATTTCAGCACGGACAACAAAATCATATCAGTTTGAATGATTTCTGGTGATAATAAGACTTCATTTATGAATCAGGAATATAATTTTATAAATGTGTCATTTGAAAAGATACATCCACTTATTCAGCTTGCATTCAATCTTAACTTTGTTTCGTCTTTAACTTCATATCTGTATTTTGCATGTACCGCTACATTGACCAATGCCATACTTCATCTTGACCAGTAACGCCACCTGTCGTGTCATATCCGGGTCAAAAGAATATTATACGACTATGCCGAAACATTATAGTTTAATTTTACAACACTTTACGTGTATGACTTATAGATTACATTAAGTTCTCGAGTAAAACAATACTGATGTCAATGTGACTTTTAGCGCGGTATGGCTGAGAAGGTACAGAGGGAGAAGGATTTCGATTGAATAGTTACACTATACAGTTTCACGAACAGAACTTGTGTGTGACAGTATCGGACAGCTTACTGTAGGCGTAGATAAAACTAAAAGAGATTTGTCCAAAGATACAACCACGACAACATAGACCGGACCGTTTTTCAGCTTTCGGAGAAACAGTCCGACAGGGCTAGGGAGCGTCGAACAACAGATGCAGAGATATATTCATGAGATCTGTTCATTCTATATTACACGAGAGTCAGATTTAAAAAAATCTTATAACTGACACGTTCTACCATGTTATACGACTATTTCTACCACAATACGTGTTATTTCACTCTAAGACCATTGTGTAAACGTATGGACATGCGAATTAATATAACGATATACTATTAGCGGTATTTGACCTTCCGATCTTTTGATATTTTGTAGAAATTTATATATCCTACTGGAACTCACTTCCAATAAAAACAATGCCCGTTTTTCGGCATAGCCGTATAATATTCTTTTGTCCTCGGATATGACGCGACAGATGGCGTTAGTGGTCAAGATGAAACATGTGATTGGTCAATGTAGCGGTAAATACAAAATTCAGATATGCAGTCAAAAACGAAACAAAGTTAAGATTGAATGCAAGCTGAATAAGTGGGTTTGTCTTTTCAAATGACACATGAATAAAATTGTATTCCTGATTTAAATGCAGTCTGATTATCACCAAAAGGATTCAAACTGATATAATTTTGTTATCCGTGCTGAAATGCATATTCCACCAGCAGTTTTACATTATAACCACCAGCATTAAAGCTATGCCGTTTATCTTTTTTAAAGATATTTCTTGTTATATAATGACGTGTATCTGTGGGTAGACTAAGGCCTACAAGTCACAACCACAAACTATACTGAAACGAAAAAGAAACGCAACATGGAAAATTGTGATTAATTTTGTATTAAATATACATATCTGTATAAAAATCGCGGAAATAAACATGCACCCTGCCTAACACCCATACCAATCTTCAAAATCACCCAAGTGTGACTAGAGACCTATGCACTTCCGGCGCGGTAAAAACATCAAAAACCGTGCCTGTACAAACATATGCGTTCTTTTTTCATTAAAACCAGTATCAATTCATCACTAACATTGAGCCACATCATCGCCAATACTTTTGCAAACAATAATTCCTTTTACAATTATGCCACGGTTATCAAAGGTTGATAGAGGACGTGCTATAGCGATGCTTCTGGCAGGGAACACGCAACTTCACGTCGCTCGACAATTCAGAGTTCACAAATCGACTATTAGTCGATTAGTTTCACGTCTTAACGCAACAGGAAGAGTCGATGACCAGCCGAGATCAGGACGTCCACGCGTAACGTCGCGACGTCAAGACCGGGTTCTTAGGTTGGCACACCTGCGTAACAGGAGATTAACGGCCGCTGAAACGGCAAGGAATACGATTGGTAATCATAACCGTCGAATTCATCCCCAAACAGTGATCAACAGACTGCGTGAGGCTAATTTGCGTGCAAGGCGACAGTACGTTGGTTTACCACTAACACCGCAACGTCGAGCACGTCGTATGCAATGGGCAACGGCACATATGCCCAGACGTTTTCCTATGAGACGTTGGAGGTCTATGCTCTTCACCGATGAATCTCGATTCACGTTATTTCGAGCAGATGGCCGTCAACGTGTGTACCGGCGTCGAGGCGAACGTTTTGCTGACGCCTGTGTTTTGGAACACGACCGATTTGGGGGTGGATCAGTTATGGTTTGGGCGGGAATCTCCCATGGTTTGAAGACGCCTTTGGTGATAGTCAATGGGAATTTAACGGCCGTACGCTATCGGGATGAGATCCTTAGGCCCCATGTTGTGCCGTTTGTTAGGCAGCATCATCTTACCTTTCAGCAAGATAACGCGAGACCACACGTTGCAAGAGTCTGTAGAGACTTTCTTGCGACACAGAACATTGTTCCTATAGATTGGCCTCCATATAGCCCCGACCTGTCCCCAATCGAGCATTTGTGGGATGAATTAGACAGAAGAATTCGAAATCGCCGTAACCCCCCAAATACCCTCCCTCAGTTAGCAAATGCACTCGTCCAAGAATGGAATAACATTCCAATACGGAAAGTCAATGCCCTGATGAACTAAATGCAACAAAGAATTAGAGATGTGATAACTGTTCGAGGAGGACACACACGATATTAGGGCACGGTTTCAAAACTGCTGCCATTTCAACTTGGATTCACGTAGGGTACTACCAATCATGACCTTCTAGCAAAGTGACCTGTTCTTAAAAATCTCTAAACATTTAAAGGATGTTACATCAATATTCAATATTAACTATTACATATGAAATTTAAACATAATGCTCACAAGTATTATTTTATTAAACCTACAATTTGAAGTTGCGTTTCTTTTTCGTTTCAGTATATATACATTGTACTACACCATATCTCTATAGCCTCCTGTTCAATAATTTTTAAGTGATAGTAACATATCATGGATACTAAAATGTTTACATTAAAATGTTAGAGATTCAAATGTTTTATTTCTTTACTTTGTGTTATTTAACTAGAGATTTGTGTCCCACATGTGGAACTTTATTTTTCAGCGGAGTGATAATGATATGGCAAGCAAATAGATAGAGCGACAGATTAGACTGGCATTGGCAAATGTTCCCACTCGTGAAATATACCGAGGTTTCTACCCCCAGAGATGAAATAAAACTAATTCATAAAAAAAAAAAAAAAAAAAAAAATCATAATATCGAAAGACGCCGGTGTAATAACTAGATTGAAACGTCATTTAAGGAATGAATTTATTTTTTCAATTTTCATGAGGTCATAGCAGCATTGGCTTCTGGACATATTCCATAAATCGCGTTATAAGAATGATTATAGTCTATTTCAGAAGAGTTACCCTATATTTAGTTGTGGTTTATTTACGTTTTAAACCAGGTTCAAATTGAAGTTCTTTATTCCTCTTAAGACTTATCGGATACAGTGTATATCCATTGATTATACAATACTACAGCAATACGGTACACACACACATGATATATTTTATCGTATTAACACAACATACCTATTCTATATATGACGTCATTCCTAGTATACAAACAAGTATACATGTATTCTTACATGACGTCATGATATTATGATGACGTTACTTTGTCGTCATATTGATATACTAACGATAAACATTGAAATGTACACACAAACAACACATGAGACTATACATGACTAAGCATTCTTTTATCGTTCACACAAGTTGTTGTGATCTTAGCTTGCTTACCTAAATCTTCCTTAACTCCATATTGATAAGTACATGTTAAACATTTTGCATTGATCAACACTTATATTTGTTTTCCATAAAGTGGGGAAAATGTGAACACACCATTTTTTTTTTTTTTCCACAAATCAATTTTAATCCCCCATCTATTAGAAAGCTGCCGGGGTTGGGGAGCCCCGGGGTCAGCTCTTTGACAATAATGTGTCCTCATACAAGAGGGCTCTCATTCTTTATCATCTCTTTCTTTCTTTCTTTCTTTCTTTTAAAGTCTTTTTTCTTCTTTATTTCTTTCTGTATTTCTTTTTTTTTTTCGTTCTTTCTTTCTAATTATCTTTTGTTTTATTTTTAATACAATAATTATAAGGTAACATCAATTGTAAAACATAATACTAAAAAAAAAAAAAAAAGTCATATAATATTATTGTTGCATTAAAAGTTTCGTGTAATAAAAAAAAAATGAAAATTGACTTCAGTTTGTTATGTAATTTCAAGACAGCTTCTTTTAATCTAGCAAGGCTATATATATATATATATATATATATATATATATTAATTTATACACACCAATCTTATCTCGTGATCATGCCATATTGAATCTAATAAGGCCGTTAAGTAATCCTAAAGACTCCATACAGTTCAGTTCCATATGAAAAAGCCACTCGTGTACGATACTACATATACAAATGTATCTTCAGTTTTCTACTTGATTAGTGAAAATCTTCCTCTAACAGAGATAATAAAGCGACTTTATGACGTCATAATAGTATTATATTACGTGTATATGGTCCTGATTGTTATCATTGAATGGAAATAGACCACAAAATGACCTCTATTTTCTATCTAAAATATTATCTGTCAGAACCAATAAAGTTATTGATACATTGAAGGAACGTTTCATAAACAGCTCTGCTATCTTCCACTGACTTAAATGACAAGTACAACTTAATTAATACTTGTGTACACTAAGGTGGTAAGTGTGTACAAGCTGGTAACAATAAGTTGGTACGATATGGTAATCACCGTCGACAGGTAAGCGCACCTTGTAGTGATAGTGTACAAGGGACCAACCAACCAGTTGTTTTTCCATTGACTTTAGTGTTACGTTAAGGAGTATTTTATTCAAATTCTTGAATTTAATATGACAATTATGGTTTATAACCAAAGTTTAGGGTCTCATAAAACACATGATCAAAAAAAAAAGTTGGGTCCTTCAGCTCAATGGTTTTCCAGGGTAGCCATTTTGAAAATGGGTGAATTTCGCAGTAAAAATTCTCAAAAATCTGAAATGTTAACCTGTTAATTATTATTACCTGAACTTTTGGGAAAAAATTCAATCGGATTTACGAAATTTATATCAACATTTCTTATGGATAGTTACCTATCAGGTTATATATCTATTTTCTTACTTCATAACATACTGGCAAATCAGTGGCTGCCAGACATTTTATCCTTGGCTCAACTTTTTATACACAGGGGATGTTTCAAAAATATATTTTTTTCAATTGGTTGTTCCCTATAGCGAAATGGCTTATTTCCAAAGAAGTCAACTAGGCTCATCTAGGTAATGGCCGAGTTGACAGTAGATAGACTTTTGTCTGATATCTGGCCATAAACTATGTGTGTGAAAGTATATGGGTCTTACAGAACTTCGACAGATAGTCTATGTAATCGGGCACACTGCACACAGAAACATATCTTATCTCTGACAGGACCACAAAACCTTTAAGACCTTATTTTACGCCTTACTGGAATCATATTTGAATCAGCCATGGCGCATCTAAAATATTTATTTGGTAAGTAAAGCAGAGTTTACAGCTTTTCGCATTTACCAATTACTTCTGTTAACTGACCGAAGTAGCTGATCGCTATCGAAAGATCACAAAGGTTCAGCTTGTTACATTTTGTAAATATTGATCTTTACACATTTCTTCTTTTTTTTTATTATTATTAAATAGTAGAAATTGTTAAGGACATTAAAATTGTTCTCTATCTAATGACAAATTTATTTGTTTGTTTGAGTTTGTTTCGTCTGTCATTTTAAGGCTGATTGGTGGTAGGGGGCCGGAAACCAGGAAGTACGGTCTTTCAAAGAAAAATCCCGGCTTCTCTACCTGAAATCTATTTCCAAGAACTCCCGTCGTACCTGTGTGTAAAACAGTTTGGCATCCACATACAGCTATTGCGAAAAACAAACGGATTGCGTAAACCTTAATGTGATTTATAGGGCGTTTGGTGACACCGTGTTGCACATAATGATATGAAACATACATCACCTAGGTGGGCGGGGTTCAATTCCATGAACGGATAGAAATAGACATGAGGTCAGCTGCCCGACCACATGGGCCTTCCCTGAGTGTTCCGGTTTCCAATTAAAGTGATTAATATAATTTGATATAACCTGTTTCGTAATATATTTCATGTTTTCCCTTTGTTTTCAGAATGTTTCGTCCTTCTTGTTACTTGGCCTTTTAGTAAGTGGTTACTAACTTTTTCATATAGGCGTATTTTAATAAACTGTTTACTTCATTTGGGAGATTTTAGTAATGTTTGAAACAAATATTACTGAAAGTTTAAAACTCAGGCCAACAGAGACATATTAAATGTCAGTCAAATAATAGAGTGTTCACGTGGTCATATATCACTTCAGGCCTTGTTAAGGATTAAACATTTAAAATTTGTTATTACCTGTAAACATGTATGTTTCAGCGGAAACTCGACATCAACAATTTCAAGACAATTTTATGCCATTGACTTTGACAAATATGTATCTTTCCTTCCATCAATGAACGGATTAGTTGTAACGTTGTAATGCAATACTTCTTGAATAAGCTTAATAATGTTCACAATGAGTTGTACACGTACGAAATAGTTTATTTATTGTCTTTTATAAACCAGAAAGAAATATTTTGTAGTCATGGCGGAAATAAACTGCACTTCATGTAATGATGCTGTAAGTGTCGGGGATTGTGTCGGCCATGTGACCTGTATGGACGACGAGGTAAAATATACCACTTGTTCATTTCTGTCACTATGAAACATATTCCTTTGTATATATCGCTCAATAGCATCATAATGTAACACAGGATTAACGACTTGTTAATAATCGGTGAGAATGTTATCAGAGATACACTTCAAGTAACATTTTATAATTCAGCGGGTTTGTTTTGGGTTAAAATATCGTCATCGAATCAGCTAGGTTATAAAAAGACGGTGCTCGCGGGTTATTGAGCCGTTAATGAACGTTTCATAGTGCCACCACTCTGCATAATACCCACCTGGTAGCATTACATTGACAGCGACGAGCCGGTCCTTTGCTAAAAATAAAGGCGAAGATCGGGTAGATACCCATACTATCGATTTTATACACTAAGTACTTAAGCTTGTCTAAACCCACTACTAACTTGGCCTTTTGGCGTTCAAAATCGGGCCGTAATTGAACTAATAAGATTACCAAGTGACACTTTATGAAAGGAACTTACTAGCAAGAAAACATATCCCAAATGTTGCCTTTCTCCAAAGCTGCAGTGATCAGAGCCCCAAAAAGGTTTTATGTTGTATGCTACCATCCCGGTTCTCATGTAGAGAATGTGACATCACCTCGATTTGACCTGGAATTAAAAGACGCCTCACCCCCAGAACACCTGGTCTAGTTCCCTCTTGTCTTCAAATATATATATACATATATATATTGTTCATATTTTGATATTGTTTTCCCGGAGATGTTTCTACATATATGTTAATACGTTGTAGTAGTAACAGAGACCTTTATAACTATATATGTATTTAGTAGTAACATCACTGTGGAATATATGCACGTATATCATTTTTTTAAACATCTCTTCCCAAAATTTCCTGATTTGTTGATCAGAGGAAATTGTACATCCGTTTCTTAATATTTCGTTGTTTAGTCCCATTTATAATTTCCTGACTTTTCCTCTAGAGTTTCACACTTTTCCCCTTTAGCCTCAATGACCTAGACGGACCGAGTGTCTGTCGATTTATTCTATATTTGTTTATTTGTTAATTCATAGCTTAGATTGTTATCTAGATATATATGAGTCCACTGTGTAAGGGAACAACCAACCAATTGAAAAAATATATTTTTGAAACAGCCCCTGTGTATAGAACGTTGAGCCAAGGATAAAATGTCTGGCAGCCACTGATTGGCCAGTATGTTATGAAGTGAGAAAATAGATATGTAGCCTGATAGGTAACTATCAATAAGAAATGTTGATATAAATTTCTTAAGTCCGATTGTTTTTTTTCCCAAAAGTTCACGTAATAATAGTAAACAGGTAAACATTTAAGATTTTTGAGAATTTTTACTGCGAAATTCACCTATTTTCAAAATGGCTACCATGGAGAAAATTTGAGCTGAAGGACCCAACTTTTTTTTTTGATTAGGTGTTATATCAGACCCTAAACTTTTGTTATAAACCATAATCGTCATATTCAATTCAAGAATTTGAATGAAATAATCCAAAACATTAACACTAAAGTCTATGGGAAAACAATTGGTTGGTTAGTCTCTGTAATGCTATATAAATCTTCTCCTAACTTCAGGATTGCTTCTTGGAACAAATGACGACGGACAGTCTGGCATTAAGGTACAACGCAGGATGTCGTTCAAAAGCAGTAAGTTTTTTTGTTTTTGTTTTTTTGTTTTTGTTTTTCGTTAATCAGTAAATAAAGATAAAATTATCTCGCCATAACGCTACTGTTTTTAATATTTGAAGATCACTTGAGCCTGTCGGGCTACCTTGACGGCTCATATTGAATGCACATTTTGAAACTCACACTAAGCATAGTTCAATTTCGCTTTTCTCTCGCCTTCAACAATCCATCCCAATCGGCATTCCTTATTGCCTTGAAAAATAGTTAGCTGTTTATTTTCCGAACCAGAGCGAAAAATTACATGGATCTGCCAGACATAAAACCAAGCCATCAATCACTAACTTACTAAAGTATACCTAGTACGTACATGTCCCAACACAATATGGAGTAGACAAAACTTCACATTCCATTTATAGTGTAATTACACCTACGTAAAATAATACATGCATTTTGTTTTAATGTGGTAGGAATATTCGTCGTTAATAAAATGTAGATATTCTTATGCAAAATAAACAAAGGTAAGTGGAGATACATCTGTATTTATGTGAATTAAACAGGTGTCCTTTACCTTATTGTATCGTATCGTCAACTGAAAGGAAAGTTTGAAGATGACTGAGATAAACATTTCCTTATTTTATAGTTCATGATTTTTTTCCTCCCTATTTTTATAGATAACTAATAGAAAAACAGTACTTTTATGGTTCATTCCGAACTTATAACAGCTGGCCAGAGATCAGCTTTAGAAAACATTGAGTTAACAGTTTTTCATATCTTCGATAACCATGTATAAAATATGTTCCATAACTATATCTTTTATATTAGGTATGTAGTGTTATGGCCACTTTAGCTGGCACAACAGGGAAACGATCCATTGTAAACTGTGCACAATGCTGCAATGACACCACAACCCAAGGTCAGCCGTGCAATAGATTCCTCTGTGGCCAAAGACCAAGCAGTATGTATATAAAAACTATTCATTATGAGTTCATACAAAGTACGATGTCACTCATTAGAATGCTATAACAGTAGAAAAGCATAACACACAAGCTAATGAATTGTCAGAAAATGAAGCGAATACACTTTTTGTAACAGCTATTGGAAAAACATAAACCAAATTTTCATGTTTATAGTAAAAGAAAAAAAGATTATCGACAGAAGTATACATGCATATATCAAAACAACCAATGTATTGATAAAATTTACAACTAATGAATAATACTATACAAATTATGGGTTGAAACATTCATAGATATTGTCATGAATCTATCACTTTCACAAACTTACAATCCCAACTATTTAATGTCATGATAATCAATTCGGCATCAGTTTTGTAGTGTTATGATAATCAGTTACAACGTCAGTTTTATAGTGTAATGATAATTAGTTACAGTGTCAGTTTATAGTGTAATGATTATTAGTTACAATGTCAGTTTTATAGTGTAATGATAATTAGTTACAGTGTCAGTTTGTAGTGTAATGATAATTAGTTGCAGCCTCAGTTTTATAGTGTAATGATAATCAGTTACAGTGTCAGTTTTATAGTGTAATGATAATTAGTTACAGTGTCAGTTTGTAGTGTAATGATAATTAGTTACAGCCTCAGTTTATAGTGTAATGATAATTAGTTACAGTGTCAGTTTATAGTGTAATGATAATCAGTTACAGTGTCAGTTTTATAGTGTAATGATAATTAGTTACTGTGTCAGTTTTGTAGTGTAATGATATCAGTTACAGTGTCAGTTTTATAGTGTAATTATAATCAGTTACAGTGTTAGTTTTGTAGTGTAATGATAATTAGTTACAGTGTCAGTTTGTAGTGTAATGATAATCAGTTACAGTGTCAGTTTTATAGTGTAATGATAATTAGTTAAAGTGTCAGTTTATAGTGTAATGATAATTAGTTACAGTGTCAGTTTATAGTGTAATGATAATCAGTTACAGTGTCAGTTTTATAGTGTAATGATAATTAGTTACAGTGTCAGTTTTATAGTGTAATGATAATCAGTTACAGTGTCAGTTTGTAGTGTAATGATAATCAGTTACAGTGTCAGTTTTATAGTGTAATGATAATTAATTACAACGTCAGTTTTATAGTGTAATGATAATTAGTTACAGTGTCAGTTTGTAGTGTAATGATAATTAGTTATAGTGTCAGTTTATAGTGTAATGATAATTAGTTAAAATGCCAGTTTTGTAGTGTAATGATAATTAGTTACAGTGTCAGTTTGTAGTGTAATGATAATCAGTTACAGCGTCAGTTTTATAGTGTGATTATAATTAGTTACAGTGTCAGTTTATAGTGTAATGATAATCAGTTACAGTGTCAGTTTTATAGTGTAATGATAATTAGTTACAGTGTCAGTTTGTAGCATACTGATAATTAGTTACAGTGTCAGTTTTATAGTATAATGATAATCAGTTACAGTGTCAGTTTGGTAGTGTAATGATAATTAGTTACAGTGTCAGTTTATAGTGTAATGATAATTAGTTACAGTGTCAGTTTATAGTGTAATGATAATTAGTTACAGTGTCAGTTTATAGTGTAATGATAATCAGTTAGTGTCAGTTTTATAGTGTAATGATAATTAGTTACAGTGTAAGTTTGTAGTGTAATGATAATTAGTTACAGTGTCAGTTGATAGTGTAATGATAATTAGTTACAGTGTCAGTTTATAGTGTAATGATAATTAGTTAAAATGTCAGTTTTGTAGTGTAATGATAATTAGTTACAGTGTCAGTTTGTAGTGTAATGATAATCAGTTACAGTGTCAGTTTTATAGTGTGATTATAATTAGTTACAGCGTCAGTTTATAGTATAATGATAATCAGTTACAGTGTCAGTTTTATAGTGTAATGATAATTAGTTACAGTGTCAGTTTATAGTGTAATGATAATTAGTTACAGTGTCAGTTTATAGTGTAATGATAATTAGTTACAGTGTCAGTTTGTAGTGTAATGATAATCAGTTACAGTGTCAGTTTATAGTGTAATGATAATTAGTTATAGTGTCAGTTTGTAGTGTAATGATAATTAGTTACAGCGTCAGTTTATAGTATAATGATAATCAGTTACAGTGTCAGTTTTATAGTGTAATTATAATTAGTTACAGTGTCAGTTTGTAGTGTAATTATAATTAGTTACAGTGTCAGTTTTATAGTGTAATGATAATTAGTTACAGTGTCAGTTTATAGTGTAATGATAATTAGTTACAGTGTCAGTTTATAGTGTAATGATAATTAGTTACAGTGTCAGTTTGTAGTGTAATGATAATCAGTTACAGTGTCAGTTTTATAGTGTGATTATAATTAGTTACAGCGTCAGTTTATAGTATAATGATAATCAGTTACAGTGTCAGTTTTATAGTGTAATGATAATTAGTTACAGTGTCAGTTTATAGTGTAATGATAATTAGTTACAGTGTCAGTTTATAGTGTAATGATAATTAGTTACAGTGTCAGTTTGTAGTGTAATGATAATCAGTTACAGTGTCAGTTTTATAGTGTGATTATAATTAGTTACAGCGTCAGTTTATAGTATAATGATAATCAGTTACAGTGTCAGTTTTATAGTGTAATGATAATTAGTTACAGTGTCAGTTTATAGTGTAATGATAATTAGTTACAGTGTCAGTTTATAGTGTAATGATAATTAGTTACAGTGTCAGTTTGTAGTGTAATGATAATCAGTTACAGTGTCAGTTTATAGTGTAATGATAATTAGTTATAGTGTCAGTTTGTAGTGTAATGATAATTAGTTACAGCGTCAGTTTATAGTATAATGATAATCAGTTACAGTGTCAGTTTTATAGTGTAATTATAATTAGTTACAGTGTCAGTTTGTAGTGTAATTATAATTAGTTACAGTGTCAGTTTTATAGTGTAATGATAATTAGTTACAGTGTCAGTTTATAGTGTAATGATAATTAGTTACAGTGTCAGTTTATAGTGTAATGATAATTAGTTACAGTGTCAGTTTGTAGTGTAATGATAATCAGTTACAGTGTCAGTTTTATAGTGTGATTATAATTAGTTACAGCGTCAGTTTATAGTATAATGATAATCAGTTACAGTGTCAGTTTTATAGTGTAATGATAATTAGTTACAGTGTCAGTTTATAGTGTAATGATAATTAGTTACAGTGTCAGTTTATAGTGTAATGATAATTAGTTACAGTGTCAGTTTATAGTGTAATGATAATCAGTTACAGTGTCAGTTTATAGTGTAATGATAATCAGTTACAGTGTCAGTTTATAGTGTAATGATAATTAGTTACAGTGTTAGTTTTATAGTGTAATGATAATCAGTTAGTGTCAGTTTATAGTATACTGATAACTACTTACAGTGTCAGTTTATAGTGTAATGATAATTAGTTACAGTGTCAGTTTATAGTGTAATGATAATCAGTTACAGGGTCAGTTTTGTAGTGTAATGATAATCAGTTAGTGTCAGTTTATAGTGTAATGATAATTAGTTACAGTGTTAGTTTTATAGTGTAATGATAATCAGTTAGTGTCAGTTTATAGTATAATGATAATTAGTTACAGTGTCAGTTTGTAGTATAATGATAATTAGTTACAACGTCAGTTTATAGTGTAATGATAATTAGTTACAGTGTCAGTTTGTAGTGTAATGCTAATTAGTTACAGTGTCAGTTTTGTAGTATAATGATAATTAGTTACAACATCAGTTTATAGTGTAATGATAATTAGTTACAGTGCCCGCGATGCAGTGTCAGCAATGTCCCCACCCCGTCGCCTCTGCCACCGATTGCCCTCACATGGTTACTTGTAAACCTACAGAGGTAAGAATAATTAAATTCCTCGTTTGTTAGGGCACAAAACACTAAAACATTAACTGAACGGTTCCCGATGACATTGAAGATAAATTAATGTTACAAATTCAAAAGATACAAACGTATGCATTAAAGGGGCATTTCGTTGTGTGGACATCAGAAATATGCACAATTTCTGTTAATGAAACATATGTCCGAACGATGATTATATGAGTGTTTGTGTCTACATCTAATGCAATTAAAGCCAAAATGTACAGGAAATAGAGGTTATTGAATGGTTTCCCGTATAATATATATTTCACGGGTATGACAAAATATCGATATTTTCACGAATGCGAAGCCCAAGTGAAAAATAACCAACTATTTGGTCATACGAATTAAATATATGTTAAATCAAACGGGAAACCATCAATTTTCTTTTGATTGCATTTTATTTACATGAAAAAAAATAATAAAAATATCGAAAAATCAGTAGTGTCGAAAACTGCGCGAATTAAGAGTAAACCTGCCGTATTAATGTAAAGGTTATTTATAACTTGTACTACTTGAAAAAGAAAATATTTTCCAATAAATCTAATTTTGACGACCTTAACTTTATTCAAATGGAGGAATGCCCCTTTAATCTGACGAAGGGGTAGGAATTCGATAATGACAACTATTGTGTATATGTTTTTCCATATTGTCGTTAATACCGCCTTTGTAGCTCTGTTACAGTGACATATATATGTATGGTGGTAGTATACTCCGCTATATGCGTGGATGCAGAGAAAAATCCGTAAGTTACCTGTAATTTTGTGGTCATAAATGAAGATTTTAAGATGGAGCTAAATCATGATTTTAAAGAAATTACTTTCTATGGTATTTAAACGCTTAAACGGGCCATAAAAAATCAATATTAAAAGCGATATATGTATTTGTCGACTAAATATTGTCTAGATTTTCATACGAATTTATCGTTTAATAACATACAACTCATACTGTGTATTACTACAACAGCTCTGTCGGAACGGTACCGCAGTCCACAACACAGGCCGGAACCTGGCTAGACGATCAGACCTAAATTTATGTTCCGAATGCTGTGATGGCGACCAATGTAATTTGACAGGATGTTACCAGCTACAGCGAAAGTAACCAGATATTAATAAAGTTCATCGTATCATACCGTGAATTTGTTAGGTTGAATGGTTATTACTGAGTTATATCTTACCGGGTATATACAAGGTACGAACAAGGGGAAGTAACTCCTGTTACACTAGCGTCACCGACAAAACACGTTTTTAGATTTTAGAGTAAAACCTTCAATCTCTATCATTCAGTATCGCAAAACGGTGATAATTAATCCGTGCTTTTCCTTGAACTTTACCATAGACAATACAGTTACGGGTAATTTCAAGCCTCTAGTCAAACAAAAAGAAAATCAAATATAACAAAGCATTATATAGAGGATATTGAATGGCTTTCCGTTGAATATACTCAGTAACATATTTCACGAGTATGACAGAATATCGATATTTTCACAAGTGCGTATCGAAATATTCTGTCATTACGAGTGAAAAATATCGAAACATTCGGTCATACTCGTGAAATATGTTATATTCAACGATATGCCAATCAATTTTTTTTTTTTTTTTTGTGTGCATTTTTTACTTTTTAGTATGTTAAAAAACTTAAATTAAAAACATCGAAAAATTAATCGTGTCAAAAAGTGCGGTAATCAGTAACATAAATCATGACGTCGTCTCTTTGTGACGTTACTCCACATCAATTTGACGGCGCCATTTTGAAAGGACTGAACAGCGCAATTTAAGCATTTTCTGCTGTTATCGGAGAATCTGTGCATGAAAAGCTAACGTTTAGTAAATATATTGTCAGATGATACTTCACTAATACTAGATGGAACCGAGAAATCAATGAAGAAATCAATTGAGGAATTGGATTTTTTTGCAAAAATTTCAGGTCTAAAAGTCAATACAGGTAAAACACAAGTTGTTTGGATAGGCAGCAAAAAATACAGTAATGACATTTTTCTACCAGAGTTGAATTTTAAATGGGGAGTAGATAGATTTACCCTTCTTGGGATTGAATTTCATGTAGATTTACATAAAATACCTAGAATGAATTTTGATAAAAAACTTACTAAGATGAAATCAATAATTAAGAGTTGGAGTAAAAGGTTACTTACTCCAATAGGAAGAATCACAATAATTAAATCACTATTAATATCACAGTTAAATCATTTGTTTATTTCCCTACCAAATCCAGATGGAAAGTTTGTAAAGGAACTGAATTCACTTCTGTTTAATTTTCTATGGAACAGTAAAACAGATAAAGTAAAGAGGGATGTAATTATTCAAAATTATAGTGATGGTGGCCTTAAAATGGTTAATTTGATAGCTTTTATTGAGTCTTTAAAGATAGGATGGATAAGAAGGATTTTCAATTCAAAAGGGAAATGGTTAGAAATTCTTAAGACCCGAATAAACCTTAACCTTTTGGCTGTTTCTGGAAGGAAATATCTTGACAAAATATTGACTTGTTGTAAAAATGTTTTTTGGGTGGATGTTTTTAAAGCCTGGAATAATCTTAGAGTAAGAGAAGAAATATATAAGAAAGATGGTTATTCTATTCTTAAATCACCGTTATGGTATAATAAAAATATAATTGTGGGTAAAAAAGTAATCTTTTTTCCAAACTGGTTTAAGAAAGGAATAATAATAATTAACGACCTAATTAAGGATAAAAGTGATGGTTCTTTCTTTTCATTTGAAGAATTTTGCGATATATATGGGAACATAGCTAACTATTTACAATATCATGGAGTAATTAGAAGCATAAAAGAGTTCCTTAATAACTATCCTATCCTAAATAGAACCCCACAATACCCGATCATCCCTTTAGATTTAGAAATTATTTTTAAACAGAAAAAGGGGTCTCAAGATTTTTACAAACTACTTATAAAACAAGAAAACATTGTTTTAGCTCAAAATAAGTGGGGAAATATATTTGATTTTAATAATGATGCATGGAAAAAGATATACTCTCTCCCATTTAGAATAACAAAAAATACAAAACTACAATGGCTACAGTTTAGAATAAATCATCACATATTAACCACTAATGCTTTTATTTACAAGATTGGCCTAACAAATAATCCTAACTGTACATTCTGTAATGGTGAAAGGGAGACAATCACTCATATTTTATGGGAATGTAATGAAGTTCAACAATTTTTGTTCACTTTTGAATCACTTTTAGAGAGCATTACTATTCCTTTTGCAATTAATAAACAAGCTATGATTTTTGGATTATTTGAACATAAAGGCATTTATAATAAAGTTGATAATGAAATTATTTTAATTTTTAAACAATACCTGTACCAAACCAGGTGCGCTCATAAATCATTAAATGTTATGGCATTGGTAAATTTGATAAAAGATTATTACAAAGTCCAAAAGTATATTGCTCAGGGAAAAGGTGAACAGTGCCTCAATGTTTTAAATAATGAATGGAAAAAATGGTTAAAACTTGTTGAACTTGCCTGATCAAAAACGTTAAATTTAATATTTTTTTATATATAAACCAAAAGTCTGACCACCTCTCACCCTAATATCCCCCTATCTTCTCTATCTTTTCCATCACCATCAACCCCCCCCCCCCCCCTCTTTTCTGTCTCTTTCTTTACTATAGCTCTTTTATATGTGTTATATTTTTGTTCTGCTGTTTCTTTGTGCTTTGTCTGATTCTGTATGTCTTCATGTTGTATGCGAGTGTGAATGTAAGGTGGGTTGGATCTAACGTAAGTATTAGTGTGATCAGTTAAACTGTTCAAATGAGAGAATGAAGAAAATTTGTGAGCAAGTAATTATATAAATGTACTTGTGAAATGTAACCTGTTTGATGTTTATCATGCAAAATGTTTAAAAAATAAAAGAAATATAAAAAAAATATTTCATTATTTCATTAAATGGCAAAACTTAAAAAAAAAAAAAAAAAAAAAAAGAAAATCAAAGATAACAAAGCATTATATAGAGGATATTGAATGGCTTTCCGTTGAATATACTCAGTAACATATTTCACGAGTATGACAGAATATCGATATTTTCACAAGTGCGTATCGAAATATTCTGTCATTACGAGTGAAAAATATCGAAACATTCGGTCATACTCGTGAAATATGTTATATTCAACGATATGCCAATCAATTTTCTTTCTTTTTTTTGTGTGCATTTTTTACTTTTTAGTATGTTAAAAAACTTAAATTAAAAACATCGAAAAATTAATCGTGTCAAAAAGTGCGGTAATCAGTAACATAAATCATGACGTCGTCTCTTTGTGACGTTACTCCACATCAATTTGACGGCGCCATTTTGAAAGGACTGAACAGCGCAATTTAAGCGTTTTCTGCTGTTATCGGAGAATCTGTGCATGAACAGCTAACGTTTAGTAAATATATTGTCAAATATTTCAGAAATACAGCAAAATTACCCATTTATCTATCTTCTCTTCGATTAGAAAAATCAGCAAGTTTCAATGAAGTGAATATAAAGGTTAGCGCTGATTGGTCAAAAACGAAAAACTTAGATCTTCGCTGCAAAACTTATAGTTTCACTGTAAAATCTAATATATTTACGTACAATGCCTTAAGATTTCGTTCATTTTGATTTCTTTAAATCCTACATAAACTCCTCTAAAAATGGCTAAACTTTTCTAAATAAACTGAAACATATAATCCTAATATTTAGATATACAAAGATTTAACTTTTAAAAAATCTGATATCCGTCTTAATTCAGTTCTAATCGTATTTGGGTCTGATTGTAAACTTAAGGCTTAGACCAAAGGGAAGGAAAGCTATATGTGTAGTCTTTTAAAATACGACCGGGTTTTAATTACAGCACAGTCGGACTAATTATTACAAAGACGGTTATTAACCGGGAATATACACCTGAAGTTAAGTAGTATTTTGGTGTCGGTCATCAAAAGTATGAAGTAGAAATAGGAACAAACTTTACTGTTAGATTTGAATTTAAGTTCTTCTGTGGGGTGGGGTGAGGTCGAGGCGAGGATTGGGGTGAGGATGGATATTAAGATGGGGTCAGGATGGAGGTGAGACGGGGGTCAGGACGGAGGTGAGGATGGAAGTTTGATGGAGGTGGGATGGAGGTGAGAAGGGATGAGGATTAGGGTGTGGATGGAGGTGAGATGGAGGTCGGATGGAGGTGGATGGAGATCGGATATAGGTGAGATGGAGGTGAGATGGAGGTCGGATGGAGGTGAGATGGAGGTGAGATGGAGGTGGATGGAGATCGGATATAGGTGAGATGGAGGTGAGATGGAGGTGGGATGGAGGTCGGATGGAGGTAGGATGGAGGTGGGATGGAGGTGAGATGGAGGTGAGATGGAGGTGAGATGGAGGTCGGATGGAGGTGAGATGGAGGTGAGATGGAGGTGAGATGGAGGTGGGATGGAGGTGAGATGGAGGTGAGATGGAGGTGGGATGGAGGAGGGATGAAGGTGAGATGGAGGTAAGATGGAGGTGATATGGAGGTCGGATGGAGGTGGGATGGAGGTGAGATTAAGGTGAGATGGAGGTAAGATGGAGGTGAAATGGAGGTCGGATGGAGGTGAAATGGAGATGAGATGGAATTGGGATGGAGGTGTGATGGAGGTGGGATGGAGGAGGGATGGAGGTGGGATGGAGGAGGGATGGAGGTGATATGGAGGTCGGATGGAGGGTGGGATGGAGGTGAGATGGAGGTGAAATGGAGGTGGGATGGAGGTGAAATGGAGGTGGGGATGGAGGTGGGATGGAAGTGAAATGGAGGTGAGATTGAGGTGGGATGGAGGTGAGATGGAGGTGGGATGGAGGTGGGATGGAGGTGAGATGGAGGTGATATGGAGGTCGGATGGAGGTGGGATGCAGGTGAGATTAAGGTGAGATGGAGGTAAGATGGAGGTGATATGGAGGTCGGATGCAGGTGGGATGCAGGTGAGATTAAGGTGAGATGGAGGTAAGATGGAGGGGAGGAGGGGGTAGGGGATGTAGGAGGGTAGGGGAGGGTAGGAGGGGTAGGGAGGGTAGGGGAGGGTACGAGGGTACGAGGGGGTAGGAAGGGGAAGGGGAGGGTAGGAGGGTAGGGGAGGGTACGAGGGGGTAGGAAGGGGTAGGGGAGGGTAGGGGGGGTAGGAAGGGGTAGGGGAGGGAGGATGGGGTAGGGGAGGGTGGAGGGTAGGGGGGTAGGAGGGGGTAGGAAGGGTAAGGGGAGGTAGGAAGGGTAGGGAAGGGTAGGAGGGTAGGAGGGGATAGGAAGGGGTAGGGGAGGGTAGGGGGGTAGGAGGGGTAGGAAGGGGTAGGAGGGTAGGGGAGGGTAGGGGAGGGTACGAGGGGGTAGGAAGGGTAGGGGGGTAGGAGGGGGTAGGGGGGGGGAGGGGTAGGGGAGGGGAGGAGGGGTAGGGGAGGGTAGGAGGGGAGGAGGGGTAGGGGGGTAGGGGAGGGTAGGAGGGGTAGGAGGGGTAGGGGGGTGGGAGGGTAGGGGGTAGGGGAGGGTAGGAAGGGGTGGCAGGGGTAGGGGGGGGTAGAGGGGGGTTAGGGGTGGAGGGGTAGGAAGGGGTAGGGGAGGGTAGGAGTAGGGGGTGGAGGGGGAGGGGTAGGAGGGGTGGAGTAGGAAGGGGTCGGGGGTAGGGGGGTAGGGGGAGGGGGGAGGGTAGGAGGGTAGGGAGGGGAGGGGGGTAGGGGGGGGGGTAGGGGTAGGAGGGATAGGGGGTCGGGGGGGGAGGGGGTAGGGCGGTAGGAGGGGATAGGGGTGGTGGGAGGGGGGGTAGGAGGGTAGGAAGGGTAGGAGGGTAGGAGGGGATAGGAAGGGGTAGGGGAGGGGGGGGTAGGAAGGGGTAGGGGAGGGTAGGGGGATGGAGGGTAGGGGGGGTAGGGGGGGGGGTAGGAAGGTGGAGGGTGAGGGGTAGGGGGGGTGGAGGGGGGGGGGTAGGAGGGGTGGGGAGGGTAGGAGGGCTAGGAAGGGGTAGGGGGGTAGGGGTAGAAGGGGTAGGAGGGTAGGAGGGGTAGAAGTTGGTAGAAGGGGTAGGAAGGTAGGGGGGGGTAGAAAGTGGTAGGGGAGGACAGGAAGGTGAAGGAAGGCATAGGAAGGGGTAGGGGAGGGTAGGGGGTAGGAAGGGGTAGGGAATGGTAGAAGGGGTAGGAAGAGATAGGGGAGGATATGAGGGGGTAGGAAAGGTTAGGGGAAGGTAGGAGGGGAAGGCAGGGGTATTGGAAGGTAGGAGGGGAAGGCAGGGGTATTGGAAGGTAGGAGGGGGTATAAGGGGTGGGGGGGGGGGGGGGTGTAGGGGAGGTGTAGGAGGTTCTCGTCCTTGATATTAGTAACAATATACAGTCTTGCGAACATAACATGTGTGTGACAGTTTCGGAAAGCTTATTGTAGACGAAGACAAAGCGAATCTGCAAATATGCGCTATAGGAACTTGGAACATCATAATGTAGTGTAAAGTAAAACAAGGAAGACAGACGTGACCGGTATTATACAGTCACTCTATAACTACCGAGAGTTTTATATTACGCAAAAAATGTTCGCACGTGTATCAAATTAATATTCCTCAGCGTCTCTGAGTTTGGTTAACATCCAAACATGCATAACAAATCGCATGGATAAATGGAAATAATCACTTTAAGATAAAAAAAAATATACCCACATGACATTGTATATCTTAACTTTAATTTAACGGATATATATAAGCGAATGATAACGAGAAATAAATCAACGAATCGCTATGATAAGTATAGCTAGATCGATATACTGACAATTCTTTAAAGTTTTTGGTCCGTTGTAAAATAATTGGATTTTTCTTCGTGGGAGACGAGGCATACGTATTGATATGAAGTACATGGTATAAAACCAAACTGCGTTAAATTAATGATCGCCGGGAACACGACAGTTTTGTGACATGTATCAATATAAAACAATTAGTCTGCTGTCAAGATAAAGATTGTGATATTGTTTTACCACTTAATTGTCGCTACTGTGTACAGGTACGGCTAACAGGTCAGACATATCCCTACTTACTAATAACGCTAATACGTATATGCAATGACAACTAAGCAATCAATACTTTTATTCCAACCCCGGCGCTGAGTGCGACGTCGACGATCGGGTACATACGTATATCATGTGTATATACCTGTGTTTTATATAAAGGGTTGTGTATGGAGGATTAACAGGGTCATATAAATACGTGCGGCCATCGTAATCGACACCCGTTTTCAATCTTTATATATACTACTCGTCGTATGAAAAAATAGATTTCGGAATCCGATATATGGTTCTAGATGATTTTTTGGTTAGCTCATAGAGTTTCGAATAACATACACGACAACACGTTATTTGTGACGTCACAATGACTACATGGTGTAATGTCATGTCATACTCCACATTCAAGTACCAGTCATGTAACGTTCATCAAGGTATATTTATATTTCCACTTGATTCAGACTCAATGAACCTACCACAGTTAACTCAAGTCATTTTTCAATGAACTATATCAAGTCCGGCGTAGGAATACATTTGTCGAGCTTGAACTATATTTCTTAATTCCTTTTTCAAAAATGATAATATTTATATGAAATAAATTCCATTAAAATAATATTTGTTTTAATTTGTTATTAAGTTTGTTCACGAAAGAAATCCTGAAAGTAATAACCATATGTAGACGAAGAGTGGTGACGTACATTTCGGTAAGTTCCGTGGTAGACTTGCACAAGTCCCTATTTGTCAAGGACAAAATATTATACAAACATATCAAAAAATATAAATAAAAGGATTGACTGAAGTTTTGTTGAGGTGTATGGGGTATAAACCTCAATAGATCTTGAGACAAATGTATTATGGACTGCTTCTTCGCACTTCATAATGAATTTTTCTCAAGACCTATTGAGGTTTATACCCTCATACACCTCAACATAACTTTATTCAATCCTTAAATATGTAATATGAGAAGATCAATTAACTGACAGGTTGATTAGGCAACATTTGATTTTTAAACGTACGCGTAAACAATGTACGAAATGATCAAATCATAAAACCAATTCATCTAAGCATTTAGAAGTAAAAAATTACAAAGTTGCACTTTATTAAGTTTGGCTATAACTGCGAAAAACGCAAATAGGACCCCTCATCTCGTTTCATATATCCCCTCTCCCCGTTACGACATATCCAGAGGGCTACTTTTACCTGCCACTTCGAAATCATTGCCCCATACTTTATTAATGGATTCTTAATTATCCAAATCAATAACCTTTCATTTGTGTGTGTCGTGACCCGCGCTTGTCAATTTATTTAACCTCGTTTGTTATCAGTCACCCTCGATACTACAGAGTTTAGGTCCACTTTCGCTCCATGTGGGGAGCGAAAATGAACGTTACTCTGGCGTATCAGCTAGGTGTCTTATCTAAACACCTCCCTGGGATTTCCTGTTTCTTTCAATGTTCGCCAAGTTGTACACCAAATGCTTCTGTCACATAATGCATACTCCCTAATATTAAACGATGCATCTCATTTCTGAATCAGTTTAACAAACCCGTTGATTTTAATTATCTTAACTGCAAAGCAGCTAAAAAAGGTCCCAAATTAATACGCGTTGATACAGTTTGATGTAGTTGTCGTTTCATGGTCCACATTGACTGAGTCCATCGAAGGAGGTCAAAGTTCAGTGATAGCAGACAAAACAAGAGGTAAATTAAACGTATCTATATCTGACTTCCACTCAATATTTATATAGATATAAGGTACATTATGTATAAAGTTGTGATATCGATCCGATAAACAGATAATCTAAACATGAAAGGAAGTCAGTTGCCAAGCATGCGCAGATGCTGCGTGAAGGAGGGGGTATAAGCCCGATTGACTCTGCGAAAGACGATAGTGTTAACCACTGCGCCACCCAGCAATCAAACTCCATATAAAGGAACACGCATACTTGTGTTACTCTTCAATGATCTCAGTGGGACAGCACACACTAAAGTGGTCATATAAGCTCAATTATTTTGAAATGTGAACTGCATCTCTTTACATGTTTGTTTAAACTATAATGAATGTTGAAAATCGGTCTTCGTGTGTCTCAGCTAATGCATTAATATGTGCCCAACTGACTGCCATAATATCTCCTCTCAATTCAATATCAAGTAATTGAATTACACACACAGACGAATCACGTGATTAGCAACACAGCTCTTTGAACCCTGAGACACAAAAGAGTTCTACATAAGTATCTGACCTAAACCTGCTTAACATATAAATACACAGGCATTTAAAGGCCTGCTAGATAATCTATACCTGAGCTGTGTGTATATGCGGCTTTGAAATAATTTAATGCTTTACAATTCCCAACTTAGCAACTAAGGCAGTTAAGCGGAACTGCGTTGACGATAGGTGTCTGTGAAATAGAGTAGGCCTACTGGATATACTGTATCAAAACAAACCGTTTTGTGGATAATTATAGCGGGATAACTTCTGTATCTATAGCTTACATCTACCCAACTGGTGACGCGATTTTACGATAGGAAATCTGGATAACTAATAATCTATCCAACGTACGGATCTTACCGCCAAACATGCCAGAATCCGGATCCGAACGCCCCAGGACAAGCCAAAAGGGGCGTCATAACAAGATCTATCGGACCCCGGCGACCCCACCCCCGGAGGATCTACTTGTTAAGGAGAAGGGGTTTGTTCTGGACTGTAACGCTGCAAGTAGTATCTCTACGGACTATTCCAAGACGAACCCCAAACTGGGGCCAGTCATACCTCCCTACAACTCACAAAGGGATTCACACGTCGACCCCTACTTTCAGTTCCAGGGCGTTCAGAAGACACTTGCTCTAACTAAACAGGTATATATTTGTTCCACTTGTTCAGATTTTCTCCAATTTATCCAAACCATTGTTGCATTGTTAAAGAGAAATGAAAACTCGCAATTTTTTCATTCATGCAAAAAAAAAAAGTGCAATGTATACATTTTTACCTTTTATTTCATGATTTTTTCCCCATTGTGTATTGAGAAAAGGGTTGATCAGAACTCAATGGAAATATTATAATCAAAAAGTCTATATTAATTGATGTATTTAGTTTTTTACCCAAATCAATACTGTTTTGATATATATGCTCATATACTGTACATTTCTTATATATTTGACCTAAAATTTACATTTGAAAAAAACTATACAAATCTCGAATATATTGCGATATTATCAAATTAAGGATATTCGACAGGTGTGTGTGTGTGTGTGAAAACAATACATTCTTTGCTTTTTCTACCGATAATTGTAATTTCCTACAGGAAGACAAATTTAAAGTGCCGTTGCAGCGGTCTATATCGTGTAGAAGCTGCAAAGGCACTCGTCGCATTGTGACGTATACGGTTTGTGTAAAGATAAACCCTGTATACATATATATATATAGATCCAAACTGGATAATTTTATTAAAGATATAAAACTTATCTTAAAGGTGAAAGTAGAATGATCAAAATTAAATTGCAAATTAAATGTGACTTTACAGACCTCAGGGGAAGTTGTTGAAGAATTTCTCTATTTTTTATCTAACACCGAAGCTCGTGAGAAAGGAAACGTAAAAAAATGTGTCGGATTTTTTCACAATCGCTTAACGTTATGTCCACCTTGTTGTAAACCGTGTTAACTCGACTGTATATGTCTGTTATATAGAGCCAAGGTTATAGGTAATCGATATCTCTTGTAGAACATCGCATTGCCTGTTAATTAGCCTGCTTCATGGCTTACTTACAAGGCCTACCATATATCCGGCCTCTAACACGTAGGTAACGCTACTGCCTGGGAACTAATAATTAATTAAGTATTTTCTTAATTGGGTCATAATACTACAATAGCACTAATGGTGTCAATCGTGGCCTTCCATCATCGTCTACACGGGCGAAGTAAATAAAATACTTATCTACAGTGATGCTAGTGTTCAATAGATTTCTCTGGATGAACACGAGTGCATTTAATTACATGTCTGTTTGAATGTAGCAAGTATCTCATGACTCGTAAGAACCATTGATAAGAACGTAAATTCACACACAAACTATAAATAAGAGAAATGCTCCACCTGTTTTTGTTTTTGTTTTTTTGTTTTATTGTTTTTGTTTTCTTTACCCGTAATCATTAGTATAAACGGATTTTTTTTTTACATAACATTTGTCAATATCATACAGTAACATATACAGTGTATTTATCTATCTAATTTGAGAGAGTTATTTAATCTTTGTTTAGGTATATACAGTGTATGTAATTTCATTTTATGAAGAGAGATAACACAATATGCACTCATCTTGTTTTATTGTCAAACTATTCATGATATTTAACGACAGATAACAAAATTTCTTACATCATATACAATGAAACAAACCATCAGCTTTGCTCGGCCTAGCATAACAACTCGACAAAATATCTTCCATATATATATATATACACTGTAAGTTGTCGGTAGGTCATATGTACTTAGCGACAAACAATACACACACTTAAAATGAAATATTATCAGGGAATTTCAATTCCATACAATTTAAACATAACCTGTCAGATTTTATTGTGAGTGCTAATGTCAATGTTTGTCACCATTTCTTTGACAGTCACCTTAGCTTTGTGGACAATAAAACTAGATCTTACTTACCACGAGCTTCCAATCACCTGATCAAAGAAAGGAATAACTTAAATCAATATTGAACCTTTTCAGTATTGCATTGTTAGCTTAACAAACATTAACAAACACTCTTACATGGCTATATTTTTTCCATAAATATTAAAAATTCAGAGATATCTACGTGTACGTAAAGGATGTTTTGATAAAATTAGTGTTTTCACGAACATCCTGTATTTGTTACAGAAAATATAAAACATACAATTTGAAATTTCCATTTGACAATTAAATGATTAAGCTTACCATACTTTAAAAACTGATCCAAGTATTTAGTATGTTGTTAGCGTGACTATTTGTACTGTACGTGTGATGTCATTTGGTGGTACAGATCATCTCACATCGTTAATCAGATCGCGATAATCCGGACAGACAGGAACATTTATATCCGGAAACTGATGTACACGTATTTTAGATCAACAGCAATCATTATTAACCATGCAGTTTATTTTCATTCCCACTACAGACAATTAATTTTCATCATCCATACCTATCTAATCATACAACGTGTGTAGATTTAATCATTTTGTCGAAATTTTGGTTAAAGATGCATAATGTCGAATTATAGTATTTTACTATTTAAGTATAAACTTCTATTATGATGATGGCTGAAGTTTGATCCTACGGAATGCTACGCTAATATGGTTCTTGTGGGATAGGCTTAAACAGAAGTTTTATTTCAAGTTGACTAGGCTCCGGTCGTAAATAATCTGGTAATTGTAGAAGCTAACAGTGTTTAAACCAGTAATGATAAAGTCTATAGACATATACAGTAGTATTTAAAGTAATGCCAGTACTTTATCTAATGACATACCTGTGGAAGGCCGTCTGGAGCGACATGCGGTATATTCAATGTAAATGTGATATATAAAGTACGAGTTTGTAGCAAGTCACGTGCATGTTTTTAAAACACGTAACTATAATATAAACTTATATATAATATATGTCTACAAATGACGAAGGAAGTCAATTTTATGATCGCGTGCCCTGACCGGGCCTGGAACTCGCAATCTACATGTAGTCCACGTTGTACATTGTACTTTAAAGTTATGACTTCATTGGACCGCTGTCTCATCGTCTCTAGGTTTATAACAAGTAACACAGGGCCCGAGACACTATAGCTCAATCAATCAATCAATCAATCAATCAATCAATCAATCAATCAATCAATCAATCAATCAATGCATCGATCGATCAATCAATGCATCGATCGATCAATCAATCAATCAATCAATCGATCGATCAATCGATCAATCAATCAATCAATCAATCAATCAATCAATCAATCGATCGATCGATCAATCAATCAATCAATCGATCGATCGATCAATCAATCAATCAATCAAATGAACTATTACAAGGATCTGATTAAAACCGTACTAAAAATCCACACATACGATTTAATTCTAATTTCATAAGGAGGCCAAATTCAATCAAGAGATATGTGCCATACTATTTATCAAAGGTAAGAGTTCACCAAATTAATCATTTTTAATCTGCGAACCAATATTCTTGTGTTAGATCTGTCTTTACATTGAAATTGAAATGTAATTAGCTTTATTCTATAAAGTAGCATTAGTTTGCATACAATGAGTTGCCTTAGAGGTACATTTTACTGTGGATAGTGTTTAAGATATTAACTGACACGATCTTTTCAATGTCAATTTCTTTATTAACTGTGGGCCATATTGCCCATTAGTACATACTGTATTATAATATACAAAATCATAATATACGTGAACAGCAATAGAAATTACAAAGTGGAGAACGAGTTCAGAGTTTGTACATATAGCCAGGATCTTATTGGCTTCGAAAATAAGATTTGCATGATACAATTCACTGACATAAGTTATATTAAATATAAAAGTCTATACTTAGTCAAATCATGTACTATTGGTTACATATAATATTGATATAATAACAGTATATTAAAAGCTATGTATTTGATCCAAATGAATGATCCCAACGGTGAGGGAGATGCGAGAGTGGTTGGGGATACCCCTACCAGAAACTCGCACATCCTCCGTTGAGATCAGGCAGATCTGATTTTAGCCCTACGTGATATAATGCTGGGTAGGTAAATCGTTTTAGACAGCAACGCGTGAGTATACATCAATGTATACCTCTCCGAATGAGATTAACAAAGTACTACACATGTAATGTAGAAAATAAACCTAAATGACACTATGACAGTACTATACTTTTTCCGATTGTGTGTAGTTTGAGCTATGACGTAACACACTCGTTTAAACATGTCGGATAAGAGATTGACAGAAATGTACATTACCCCCTGGGTTTTTCGACAGGGGGTGAAGCGATGGACTGGTCAGCTCAGTTATAGAAAAATAACCGGGATAAGAATATTTATCTACTCCCCATGTTAAGCCGTTATATGAAATATACATGGCGGAGTATCTTCATTTTGTCACCACCTCTGATAAATACTTAGGCCCTTTACAATATCTGTATGATCATGCTATTCTGTATCTACAATGTGTAACTGTCATTTTTGAAAGTTTTACTGACATGAAGTTTACTATATTGAACACGGTACCAGGTGTATATATTATCAATTCATTGTCGTAGTTGTGTTGGGTATTCATTTAATTGTTCGATCGTTTCATTTTGTATGGAGTAATCAATTTCGAATCAAATTTCTAACAAGGCAAAGTTGATTTCAGAAGTGATATTGACTACACGCAATGACTATCACCGGTATGGTCCTTTTATGATTTACAAAATGGGCATTATACATTTAAACAATTCAATAATTTAAACAAACTGTCTAGTGTTACTATGTACTGTTAAGGCCAAGTTAGCCCGAGTTTTCTCTGGTCCTGTCACCATGTCTGGTGTAGGGACCAGACATGGTGACAGGGCCGGAGAAAACTCGGGCTAAGGCCAAGTCAACCTAATTATGTGTTTAAGATTCCCAACTCTTAACACCATTTTCAAAGATGAATACTTTTAAACTTAATGAAAATAAATAAATATACCACATACAAACTAACCAAACACGTGTCCGGTCAGCTAAGATGCACTAAAGTTACAAGATGAAGACTTTACTGTTTTCATTCTCGATATATATCTATATAAGTAAACAATGTTTACATGTATAGCTGGTACATAAAGACACACTCTCTCCTATATCACATGAATTATTGAATATTATATACACAATACAAAATTGATTATTTCAGAAGACGAACACGTAGCGTGTCAAATTCATTAGCGACGGAACGTTTGTTCAGCTATGACACACAGGAACTCGTCATATTTTATTTTCACATGGTTTCGATGTAATATTTTAACTTATATTGACTCCATTGTAACCAGTACCTGGCATGGGCTATGGTGCTTTATGAGAGGAATATTACGCTAATAGAGATACCAAACCAGAACAACACGAGGCCGTAATCTCTCTTTGCCGAACAGTTATCAAACAAATTGTTTAAACATTAAATCTGAATCAATATAAAAAAAACCTCTGTCTGTGATTCCCCGAGTTTGTCATAGCGAGATTATTGGATTAGCCATGGCTACAGAGGAATGGGATCAATACGGACCAGCCCCCTTTATTGGATTAGGGACTATCTGTTGGTTTAGTTACACAATTTTAAACACTGAATATTGATAAATTGTCGTACCTGCAGGTGTTATTACAGATACACATGTAGAGTGTCATCCCCACACAGGTCAGAGACGTTTTCTATAGAGGAACGCGAATAGATGATCCCCTCACCCCCCCCCCCCCCCCCCCCCCACCACACTCTCCCCCCACTCCCCCCCCCACTCTCCCCACCCCACCCACACCCCCTCCACACTCTCTCCACCCCACACCCCCTCCCCACCACCCCACACCCCACTCCACACTCTCCCCCACCCCAACCACACCCCACTCTCCCCCACCCCACCCACACCCCAACCCCCTCTCCCCACAACTCCCACACTCTCCCCCACCCCCTCTCCCCACACCTCCCCACCCCCACACCCAACCCCCACACCCCCAACGACCCCCCACACCCTCCACCCCGAACACCCCCACACCCCACACCCCCACAACACACCCCCACCACCAACAACACAACGCCCACCCCCCACACCCACACCCCAACATCCACGCCACACACCACGCCCGCACCCACCCACCCCCCACACCCACACCCCACACCCCACACCCCACACCCCCCCGTTCCCCACCCACCCCCCACACCCTCCCCCACACCACAACGCCGTCAACACTCTGCCACACCCCAAACCCCCCCACCTGCCCACCACCCCCCACACCCTCCACACGCGCCCCACCACCCACACCCCCACACACCCCGCCCACACGCCCCACCACCCCCACACCCCGCCACACTCCCCACCCCACCCCACCCCCCACACCGCCCCACCACCCCCACACCCCCCAAACCACCTCCACCACCCCACCCCCCACACCCTCCCCACCCCCCACACCCCCCACACTCTCCCACCACCCCCACATCCCCTCCAAACACTCTCCACTACCCCACATCCCCTCCACACTCTCCCCACCACCCCCACACCCCTCCAAACTCTCCCCACCACCCCCACATCCCCTCCAAACTCTCTCCACCACCCCCACACCCCTCCACAATCCCCCCCCCCCCAAAACCCCTCCACACTCTCCCCACCACCACAAGAAATACCGGCTAGTGAATCTGGTTCAGAATAAGAATGTGAAAATTTAACCGTGGGATATAGGGTAACGGCAAACCTCGGGGACCAAATTCCACCAGCAGAGCTATATTAATAGATATAAAAAGCGTAACTGAAGTGTCGAGATGACGCAATTTTCGCGAAACAAGTTGCCTCCCTTTGAATATTAAAATGGTAAATGTAAACCAATTTTTGTTGTTCGTTTTTTTGTTTTAAAGTTCATGAGGTAAGCTATGATTTATTTTGTGTCATTACAGGACCCCCCTGGCTGTTCGATAGAAGGTCCCGTAGCAGATTATTTCAATGAGAAAGGAACCGGCTACCAATATTTATCGTTAAGAAATAATTTCGGAGCAGGTAAGTAAAGTCTATGTCAGATAGAGTTTATCTTTGTTTTCTATATATCATACGCATTCGGAGCAGGTAAGTAAAGTCTATGTCAGATATAGTTTCTCTTTGTTTTCTATATTATACACATGGAATAGGCATATCGATTAGGATGAGTGCCAATTTTCTGAAGCAAGTTATAAAGCATATTGATGACTTCCAACTTACACTACGAATATATACGGAGCTAGACATTTCAACATGAAGATATTTGTGTACATATGTATCACAAATAAACAGGAATCAAAACGCAAAATGACAAAACCAAAAGCTAGCCCGTTATAATTTAACATGACCGGACCGGTTGTCGTACTAGCTACCGTGTCCATATATCTAAGGATTAAACTGTCTGTTTTTGGTGTCTATGGTCGATATAGATGCCAGAGCTTTGCAAACAAACGTCATATTGTGTGTGCGCTAACACTGTGCAAAGCTTTTGTAATTTAGGCATGATGGTTTACGTTAGTTACAAGTAGTTCCGGTGGGTGAATATATTCATGCGCGGCATAGATTGATGTCATGTTTTGTGTGTCAATTATGCTCACATATACTGCAAATGTTTTTACTTCGTTTATATCGTGGCTTTGCCACCAAAATGTAAATAAACATGTATAGTGCGCTCACCCTGGAATGTCATACAAATATATCGATTTTCTTGTTCATTTCACAGGTCACTCCCGAGAGCTGGTGGACGGACATTCACAGTTCATGAAAGGCATTGAACCAGTAAAAGGGTACAACGGACCATACGGATACCGTCGGAATACACCCTGGCTCAGGGCAGAACCCTCACCGTTCGGAACAGCTAGTCGGTCGGCTACTCATTGATAAATCTCCATTAGATTCTTTGTCCAATGACATTTGTTATATTGATTTTCTGCTCAACACTGGCCAATGGACTTCCGCATGACATGGTTAGGACATGACTGTGATAGCCAATTGACTGTTGATTTGTATTGATTCAGCTGTGATAATTTTACATCAATATGTTTATTTATCTACATGGTAGAACTTTGCCGATAGAAGTTAGACGGAATGTTGATTGATATGCAGGCCCCTGTTTACCGTACACCCATTACAATCCCTAATAAAGTGATAGGGAGCATGTCACGTGATTAACTTTCCTTTTGTTCTTTAATGGAAACAAGACGTTTAAAAATCAAGCAATACACTACTCTATGCTATTAGGTACATGTATTCGTCTCCTTTTGTTTATTTCTAGGCGATTTTGACAGTTAGTCATTCAGACTTTGCCATTTTACTCCAAATGCCCTGTTTTTCACATAGAAGAGAAGATATTTTTTTTAAGTTAATAATTTTTTATGTTATATCTTTAAAAAAATCCCTTGTAATCTTTAGACAAAAAAACAAACTTCGTACTGGAGTATGTCCGCCTCTGTTATTATTTATCAATAGCAAGATGAAATCATATGTGTCGATTTCTGTTCACTTTGTCGGATTAAGGAGATGACGGACAGTCGAGAGTCCATAAAACTAGGTCACTGAGGCTTAATTCATTTCTGTGTATGTGTCCATCCTTAGCCGTAATGAATACTACCGATACAAACCCAACATATGTCTCAAAATGTATTTATAACTACAGTAAAAAGGGAATATTTTGAATATTTAAGAAATTAATCCCTTACAATACATATTCGAGTGATGTATTATATAAATTAATATGTTTTGAAATATTTAAGTATATACTATCATTATATTATATACATCGATATGTATTCAAGTATTATGGTCATTTTAAATAACAAAACACTGCTAGATCTTTAACCCTACTATAAAATCGTGTAAAGCAATGGTTTCAGTTAATCCGACAATTGTACCTCAATTTATGTTTATTGTCCGTTTATTTTGTCCTTTGTACTATCTAAGTTAAATGTATACCGCTGGAACTAATTCATCTGGAATAATAAATCCGGATTTGTGAATGTCTTCACATCCGGAATTGTTCCCGGAGATGTTCGGTTTAGTATTGATACATTCTAACATCCGGGTTAGTGAGATGCTATGTTTGGTATGTTTGGGAGTACGTGTACCAGGACTGTGTTTTAGACAAGCTAGATAAATGGACGATAAGGATATCCCTGTGATTGTATAGAATATATGTTTCAGTATTATGTAATGTTGTATATTCCCTCCTGTCATATTTTCCCTGACATTAAAATTTCAAATGATGATCGCTTTTGTTGTACATTTTGTAATTTTGATATATATTCGAAGGGCCATAAGTCGAGATCTGTATACACGAGTTATTTCCCTTACATTATTTTGAAACTATGTCCTGAACTTAAAACAACAACAACAAACAAACAAACAACAACAACAAAATACCCCTGTTTGACAAATGCAAAAACATATTGATGCCTGATGATGTTACTAATATACTACTTAAAGTATATAAAATATATTTGTATGGTATTTTGTTTATGAATATCAGCAAAACTCCGACTATGGAGCGCTAATACATTGCTACGAGTCTCCTATCGTGCTCCTCTTGGATGTTTTTCTCACAGATAAGTATCCGCATGGGCTATATCATGTTATGTAACCTGCGATCCGATTGGTCGACATGATTTACTTTTTTTAAATGGTAGCCGAAAGAACCCAGATATTTATCTGCGAGGAAAATATCAAGAGGAACACGAGGGAAGAGCTGTAACGATGCATTTGATAAGAAAATAAGTTTGTTTTGACTGAATGCTTTGACTACATCTGTCCATTGTTTATGAGAGTGTAGATCGTCGGATATTTTTGCTTATCGAGTAGACATTTGTATTTGTTGAAATGGTTTCAATAGTGTCCGACTAAAGGAAAGCCGTCATTTTGTGAAAATACCAGAATGCACGTGAAATAACTAGACAGTTTTGATGTGATATCTTTGTGTCATTATCACGTTAAAGTCTCTATAATCTTAATCTGAACTATCGCGAACTGACATATCTTGCCGGATGCAATTCTTACGACACTTTGAATGAAGTCACACAATTTTGTACACTGGCGAAGTCCCTCCCCCTTTTCCCTATGTTGTGTCGTAGTCATCGATCTCTGACTAATCTGCCTAATAAACACCTATATCACGTAGCACAGTTGTGATATAAGTGTTACATAAAACATTAAAAGTCAGGGGCCGGTTGTTCAAACGTCCATTAAATTAAACTTCCATTAACTGTTAATCAACCTTTGAACAACCGGCCCCAGAACGAGTGTCAAGAGGAGATGTGTGATGCTGAATTAGAATGATACAAAATGGTTTATTTCCGTTTTCTCTTAATTCCTGTTTGATTCTGATTTTTATTTCCGTTTTCTCTTCATTCCTGTTTGATTCTGATTTTTATTTCCGTTTTTTCTTCATTCCTGTTTGATTCTGATTTTTATTTCCGTTTTCTCTTCATTCCTGTTTGATTCTGATTTTAATTGCTCAGCTAGACAACATGTCCTCATCTTTCATGACATAATATGTCGTGTACAATCTGTAACTTTAAAAGCATTCTTTTCATCCATTAAAGGAACATATAATACTGACAGAGAGAACAATGGGCAGCACATTAACAACGCAAATTGTCTACAACCATAACAATATAAGCTATGTCAACAACTTCTGTGATGTAATGTATTACAACACAACTAATCAGACAACTGGCCAACAGCACGATACAACATACACTGTGTGTAAACCACGAAAGCATATAGAGGTCTGGCATGCCAGGTTTTGCGATGTTTTAAACTTTCGAGTTAATATCTCAAAAATTGAAAATTTCGACTTAGTATCTCGCAACTTGATACCTTATAATTAGGGTAAGAAGGTTAACGTAACAGAAGTTTCTCAATCCTCCCGAGTAACATCTGACGAGGTATCCTCTGTTTCCACGAGGATGCACCCTATGAGATGATTATCTGGCCTCATTGTCTCTGTAACATCACGCTGAGAACATTTTGCCATTTACATATAATAGTACCAAAATCATTTGTATTTCCTCTGAACTGCATCATTCATTTCGAATATTTTTATTTTTCATCGCCTTTTTCAAATTCATTGATGTATCAAAAAGCTATAAAACAAGAAAAATGATTTTGATCTGTGTCACAGCATGATCTCGACATGTTAAATCACTTTCCCTACCAATAATCTTTATTTTATTTGTTTGTAGCTGACCAAAAATCTAAAACCGGAAGTCATAACAAGTACACCAACTGGTGCATGACAACACTTACCATTCCCCTTGGCATGGTTTTACTTCCGGTTTCTTGAATTTATAATAATGATAATATTTAATTCCGACAAAGTATTGTAAACATTGAAAATCACATCACAAACTGATTACATAATTCAGCATGTTGATACAAATTTATATATCACAGATGATGTTTGAATGAATTATGACAGTAAAGTACGACAATTGGAAAGTATTGTTTTGTATTTCTCTATTGACTTGATATAAGCTATCTCGTAAAAGTTAAATTAAAGAGGCTTACCCGCAGACGGACCGGTAAATGGCACATCTCCGATCACAAATACACTTCAGTACACGTTTCTATGTGACAAAATTAGAGGCTTTCCGACTTTATTTCTTGAAAACAATTACAGAATATGTATTTAAAAGACGTTTTAAAACTCAACCTGAGAGGGAAATGTATGGAATATAACGGCAAATCTTCTTTGTAAATCGCCGCTGCCTTTGAAGTTATCACTGTGCGGCACTGTGTACGTGCTTGTTTCTTTGATGTGTCAATCAAATTAGACTCCACTTTATAGCGGGGACTTATTGCGGGTTGCGATTAAATAAATAATATTTAAAAAATGAGGTTTTAATATCACTTTTCAGCGTTTTATAAGGAAAATAAAATGCTGAAAACTCAACAATTCCAACAATCTGTCATGTGTAAAAAATCTTTTTCTATTAGCCAATTTTTCTGATCTCTCTGCGGGTAAGCCTCTTTAAAGCTTGTTATCAATAGGGCTCCCTTTACTAATGACTTCAGTTCCTTTATATATTTCCTTAGAACAGTAAACTGTAAAGTCTTTGTTTCTTAACCTTCATTTAACTTGGTCCGTTTTTGTCTTGTTCTAAAATTTCTTCAACAAATAGTCTTTATTTTGAGAAAGGTTCAAGATCTAGACCGTGAGAACCGTAATGAACTTTTAAGTTGATAAAAACTTGCCCTTCATGCAGGTTGTAATGAACGACCGTCATGAAGCCGGTTTGTAACAAGATATGCGCCCGGACTTTCAGCCTGAGGCCCTAATGACGTCATTAATTTACAGGTTAATGAGAGTTTAATGCAGTCTACTGGAGGGATATCCGTTGTAACGCACAATCAAACCTACAGTATTACAAGGTGATTTGTCATTCTATTAAACTAATTTCGGAAAGAAGACAGGTATGTTAAGTGTTTCACAAACTTTTTATGTTGCAAAAATAAAATGTTTACATTCGATGTGCCATTCTCTTTGTATCACAGTTATACAGTAGAAATCTGAGGCATGCATGAATTATTTTCCCTCGCAAACATGCCTTGACGACATGTAGGGACAGTTATATGTATATGTGTTGTATCAGCTCGTAATTATACCCGGAGTAAGGATATCTACAAGCTACGTATACATACGACCCGGGCCCCGGGACTTTCGGACAGGGTGCACGTGTCGCAGCGGACTAGAATCAGGAAGTCACCCTCCAGGGCAATATATCTACCTGTCCACTATCCAAGCTTGATATATAGAATCTTACTTGTAAACATGGTCATATATTCATAATTGTAAATCAAGTGCCGTGTACAATAGCCGCACTTTTCCATCGCCATGCTGCACATGGACAGTACATTTTGATGTAGTGATTGTAAACGTGGTTTACTTATAGCGCTGTACAGAAACTATGATGGCAGGTTTGAGATATTTTAAAACCATACACGTATTCCATGTGTTGCTATATTGTGTTTTATTCGGATCTGTCGCTATGCATGCCGTACCAAAGGATAACAAACTCCTTCTGTTTTTGTTGGACGGATTTCGTTGGGATTATTTTGATCGGCAGGAAATAAACCTTCCCGGATTCCGAAGAATGATGAGAGAGGGAGCCAGGGCGGAATATCTTCTCCCGGATTTTCCTTCTCTCTCCTATCCCAACTACTATTCAATTATGACAGGTATTTATTTAATTTACAAATGTAATTGCTTTCATATATTTAAATTATGAAATATACTCTGTGTTGTACGCTACACTAGTCTGTATTGTAATACGATTTTAAAATTATAAATGTAATATTTTCTTTGACAAACATTTTGGAAGAAATATTCGAAAAAAAATGGTATTTTCAAAACTTTTCTAATGAGCCAACTTGTTGTTTAAGATTTTAAACAAACTTGATATTGTCAGTTGAACATATTACGCTACAGGTTTGTTATGTATGAATCAATTTTATTTTTATTTACATTGTACATAACATACATGTACATTTGATTGTGGAATCGTGAAACTAGTTTGTACTCACTCTGTCTAAAAATAATATTTGAAAACTTTCTTGTTAAAAATGTTCTAATTATTCTTCAAAAAAATGTAAATTAAATTGTAAATGTAGGAGACTTCTAATTTCTCTTCCTCCGTTTCCCTCTTATTATCACCCTATCTCTACTCATATTTTCAAAAATAAAACCACTTTATGTTAATTCTAATGTCATCTTGTGTAAATATTTGTGTTGTATACTGTTTTTGGGAAAGGTCTTTGTATAAGTTGGAAAACTTGTGCCCGATCCCTTTGTATATTTATGATACAATAAAATATGTTTAAACTAAACTAGTTTGTACTAATTTGTTTTATTATAAAAAAATAATGAATGACGTCATCAAAGTTAAAAAAAAAAATACGTTACGCGGATTCAGAATGTAGGAGTTGATCATATTATCACAACACTAATCTAATTAAGGAAAATAATTAATTATATGATGAAAAACAACAATATTTCAATACGGGGTAGAAAAGATTCTTTATCCGCAATGTAATGATGACGTCACTTGACATTGGATATCGGGATTTTACAGATCATGAGCTAAAAAGCCTACGGACGACAGGTCCAACATAAACATAGGATCCTATATGAGTGTTAACATATACGATTTTATGAAACGAGTCATAGAAGTTCGTATTTTTGCGAACCTTCACAAGCAAATATAAAAACATCGAAACGAGTTTTACGAAACCTGATATGAAATTATATCTTTAAAATGCTTTTATCATATAACTCATTCTTAAGCTTAACTGTGACAGGCTATAATATCAAAACTTTGAAGACAAAATCAAGCAGAGACAGCCATTTTGTGGTACAAATGGCAATTTATGACGTCACGTTATTGTCCATCTTATGACGTCACAATCATTTTTTTAATGATTCAGCCAATGAAAATGGTCCAGGGTATATTACATTAAATAACATTATTGGATGTTATATGCAACATGAGTTTTATTACCTTTTTGTAGACTGCTCATACTGTTCGTGTGATGTCATATAATGTGTGTACAATATTTAATTATAGAACTAACGAGATTTGAAATAGTGTCGGCGTCAGTCTGTGGTCAGCACTACCCTAAAGTCATGCAGTTTGTTGACTAAGTGCGTTGTCTTACAAACACATTTATTTGTTCGATGTTATGTACATGAACAGATAAGTGTACATGTATGTTGCCGCTGGCACAGTTCACCCCTGGGGCAATTTGTAATTTAATTTGTCATGAGTCAGAACGTTTGTATCGAATGTTAGTAAACTATTTACCTTAAATCTATTTTATGGCCGTAAACAACAGCGACAATTTAAATATTTTCAAAGACTATAACAGCATGAGAAAAATTTCAAAGGACTAATAAGCCCCGGCAAGAACTGACCGTAAAGACAAGTAAGCCCCGGTAAATACTGACCGGAAGGACTAGTAAGCCCCGGTAAATACTGGCCGGAAGGACTAGTAAGCCCCGGTAAATACTGACCAGAATGACTAGTAAGCCCCGGTAAATACTGACCGGAATGACTAGTAAGAACCGGTAAATACTGACCGGAAGGACTACTAAGCCCCGGTAAATACTGGCCGGAAGGACTAGTAAGCCCCGGTAAATACTGACCGGAATGACTAGTAAGCCCCGGTAAATACTGACCGGAATGACTAGTAAGCCCCGGTAAATACTGGCCGGAAGGACTAGTAAGCCCCGGTAAATACTGACCGGAATGACTAGTAAGAACCGGTAAATACTGACCGGAAGGGCAAGCAAGCCCCGGTAAATACTGGCCGGAAGGACAAGTAAGCCCCGGGAAATACTGACCGGAAGGACTAGTAAGACCCGGTAAATACTGACCGGAAGGACAAGCAAGCCCCGGTAAATACTGACTGGAAGGACTAGTAAGCCCCGGTAAATACTGACTGGAAGGACTAGTAAGCCCCAGTAAATACTGGCCGGAAGGACTAGTAAGCCCCGGTAAATACTGGCCGGAAGGACAAGTAAGCCCACGTAAATACTGGCCGGAAGGACAAGTTTGCCCTGGTAAATACTGGCCGGAAGGACAAGTAAGCCCCGGTAAATACTGGTCAGAAGTACTAGTAAAGCTCGGTAAATACTGGCCGGAAGGACTAGGACGCCCCGGTAAATACTGGCCGGAAGGACAAGTAATCCCCGGGAAATACTGACCGGAAGGACTAGTAAGACCCGGTAAATACTGACCGGAAGGACAAGCATGCCCCGGTAAATACTGACTGGAAGGACTAGTAAGCCCCAGTAAATACTGGCCGGAAGGACAAGTACGCCCCGGTAAATATTGGTCGGAAGGAAAAGTTAGCTCCGGTAAATACTGGCCGGAAGGACAAGTTAGCCCCGGTAAATACTGGCCGGAAGGACAAGTAAAGCTCGGTAAATACTGGCCGGAACGACAAGTTAGCCCCGGTAAATACTGGTCGGAAGGACAAGTTATCCCCGGTAAATACTGGCCGGAAGGACTAGTACGCCCACGTAAATACTGGCCGGAAGGACAAGTTTGCCCTGGTAAATACTGGCCGGAAGGACAAGTAAGCCCCGGTAAATACTGGTCAGAAGGACTAGTAAAGCTCGGTAAATATTGGCCGGAAGGACTAGGACGCCCCGGTAAATACTGACCGGAAGGAGAAATAGGCCCCGGTAAATACTGGTCGGAAGGACAAGTACGCCCCGGTAAATATTGGTCGGAAGGAAAAGTTAGCTCCGGTAAATACTGGTCGGAAGGACAAGTTAGCCCCGGTAAATACTGGCCGGAAGGACAAGTAAAGCTCGGTAAATACTGGCCGGAACGACAAGTTAGCCCCGGTAAATACTGGTCGGAAGGACAAGTTATCCCCGGTAAATACTGGCCGGAAGGACTAGTACGCCCCGGTAAATACTGGCCGGAAGGACAAGTAAGCCCCGGTAAATACTGGCCGGAAGGACTAGTACGCCCCGGAAATACTGGCCGGAAGGACAAGTAAGCCCTGGTAAATACTGGCCGGAAGGACTAGTACGCCCCGGTAAATACTGGCCGGAAGGAGAAATAGGCCCCGGTAAATACTGGTCGGAAGGACAAATACGCCCCGGTAAATATTGGTCGGAAGGAAAAGTTAGCTCCGGTAAATACTGGCCGGAAGGACAAGTTAACCCCGGTAAATACTGGCCGGAAGGACAAGTAAAGCTCGGTAAATACTGGCCGGAACGATAAGTTAGCCCCGGTAAATACTGGTCGGAAGGACAAGTTAGCCCCGGTAAATACTGGCCGGAAGGACTAGTACGCCCCGGTAAATACTGGCCGGAAGGACAAGTAAGCCCCGGTAAATACTGGCCGGAAGGACTAGTACGCCCCGGAAATACTGGCCGGAAGGACAAGTAAGCCCCGGTAAATACTGGCCGGAAGGACTAGTACGCCCCGGTAAATACTGGCCGGAAGGACAAGTTAGCCCCGGTAAATACTGGCCGGAAGGACAAGTAAAACCCGGTAAATACTGGCCGGAAGGACAAGTAAGCCCCGGTAAATACTGGCCGGAATGAAAAGTAAGTCCCGGTTTCGATCCCTTGTGGGGGCCTGGAATACATTGAATTTATTATACGCTGTTTTACATATTACGTTAATTCTGTTCAGGTTTATAGGATCATGAACTGAACGAGTATGAAACCATGTAAAGTCATATTTGATATTCGAGATTTTTGAGAAATGCATTATGTAAAAGCGAAGTTATATATCTGACCTTTGCAGGAAGGCATAATGTCAAGGTGGAGTATTTTAACCGGACATAGTGTGTCCTTTTGAAATATCTGTAAAAATGCAGTTTACACTGCTGTAAGCGATAAAAACAAGAATCATTTCTTATATTTATATTTCAACCTGTGTTTTTTAACGTTATAAAAAATTAAATCGGCATTCTTTTTTTCTGCGTTATATAAATAGACGTAACAACGTAAAACCAAAGGAATCGCTAAACAGCCGATTCAAATTTGGCGGGAAACGTTGTCAACTACAGGAATGAACAAAATATAGTTCCACAGTAAGATCATTTTTCCGATTCCTGTACGATATTTCAAACATTTGATTTTTTTATAACTTAGTTTAATCAACCATATCCCATTTTAATTTTATTGGGAAAAGGTCAAAACAGCAATGAAAATAGTCATTGTGGATTCAAACTAATTGCGCATGTGTGCACCGGTCAATTTGATGTTTAAACACTTGTAAACGATAGTTTATTGTAATGTTATATAAAAAACACACACACACACGAAATGTAAATATTTACAAAATAGCCAGTAATGGCAGGGCAGCTTACGTCTAAACTGTATGATAAATTAACCTGTACCCTACCTACTCTGTTCACCTGTCCCCAGTTGATTCGAAATCAAAGGTCATGTTCGTATTATCACGATTGCCATGACAGATGTCGACTACTTGTGAGAAAGCTAAGAAGATTTCGTTAGATGCGGGTTGATGAAGAACATTGGTCGTTATCACCATCGCATAGGGGAAATATTTTATTTTTTGTGCGATATGAAGTCGGACGTGCTGAATGATTGTTGATGTTCCAAGTGGTTCCGTTGTCACTACAACATTGATCAGTTGTATGATGGATGTCGTCGATGTGACAGAGGACGTTTACTCTTCCGGGACACATGGTTCTTACTAAAGTTATATCATTACCACTCTGTAAACTACGGAGTTTATGGAGTGGACAATGAACATCTAATTTTGATTAAATTGGGAACACCTGGTCATGCGCTCTATGCATTTTAATCATTCTTATACTAATCTATATAATGTTTGAATTTGCTCTCGTTTTGTCGAGTTTTAATTATAGTTATGACTTCGTTTGTATGTCGGTGTTATCCGTTTTAATATCATTTTCTGTTCTTCTCTAAAATGGTAATTTAACATAACGAACTGTGACTCTGGTTTGATCTGTAATATCGCTACGGTCTACAGGGTTACACTGCGAGGATCATGGAATGGTAGGGAATTACATGTTTGACACCAAACACAACGAATCCTTCCTGATAGGGGTTAATAGGGACCAGTACCACGCCTACTGGTGGGATGACGGCGAGCCGCTGTGGGTCACCGCCGAGAAACAGGTCAGTATATGTCAAGTTAGGCCTTAATTAAGTGTGTTGTACCCATGCCCCAGTTGTTCAAAAGGTGATTAGGCTAATCACAATTTAACGACAATTTTAACATCCCGATAAAATCTTTTTTGGTGAAAATAACTTGAGAACATTGTGTGGAACTATAATACTCAACAGTCTCTACAACCTGCCTATCTTAAGGAAAACACACAATCAGGTTTTGCTGTAAAGGAGTAATGAGAAGTGTATATCGGTTGCCAAATCTCTTCTTAGGATGTTTTACTCATCGATATATTCGGACCCCCTGTTTTGGTCCAACATAGCCTGACAATAAACAATGGCGTTCGGATATTCATCTGTCATCTTACTGGTGTTAGTATAACCTCGCTAAGGTACTCTTTATCAATCTAAGTTCAAGATAATCGACTCCCAAATGGATAAATTTAATTTACGACATGCTCACGATTTAATTTACGGCATGCTCAAGATTTAATTTAACCGCATGCTCACGATTTAAGTTTACCGCAGTATTTATTCAGGGACATGCGTGTCGTAATTATTGCTCCCTGTCTGTGACTAGATAATTGGTTACGAACTTTCTGTATTTAACATCCCTGCATTTTTTTTATTCTTCATATAATCTATATCCCAGTCTGAAGTTCAAGTCTGGGGACATCGAGTGTATAAAGACTCAGTATGACTGGACCAAATGCGCTCATTGCTCATTTAAATTTCAAAATCGTCGCCAACATAGCCACGATTGACAAGAGCATGAAGCAAATTAGGCAGTAATACTATCCTCTTTTCCGATACTGTAAGCATTTTTTTCCCCAGGGAAAACGGTCCTACTTTTACTCCTGGCCCGGATGTGAGGTGACTATTCGGGGAGTGGACCCGACCTACTGTAAGAAATACCCCATGTTGTCTTACCCGAAACTAAAGGACATGCAGGCTGCTATAGCCGAGGGCCTGGAACTCTTCTCCAACGGATCCGCGGACGTTGTAGGTCTGTTTTAGTGTATATATCTATTTCACTTTGGTAAAATTGCAAAAATTTGAAGCATTGAAATTGTTACACTTTGATGTCAGTGTTTAGCTCCAGATATACTTGTAAACGGTACGATGATCTCTCTGTTCTACTGAAATACCGGTTTATCAAGAAAAACCAAAAGTTCCCTGTAAGTCATTTCGTTTTTTACTTAACAAATATGACAAAGTATCACTTAAATCCGAATTAGTCAAACATCTACTTTGACACAAAAAATTAGCAAACAAATGGTGGGCTTCGAGGCGAGATAAAGTCTTCAGGCAGAATAGAGGAGAAGGGATGAGGAGAATTTTATCGAGAAATAGATTCATTTTGAACAGTCAACACATCATATAAATACTAATGGATCATTTTCCCGATCAGGTATATACGTGGAACTACCAGATAAATATGGACACAAGTATGGACCGTCATCAGCAAAGCTGAATCAGAAACTGGAAGAGATTGACGCTGAAATGGACAAGTTATTGGACGAGCTCGAGTCACGTGATCTTCGCGATGACGTCAACATCATGATTTTCTCCGACCACGGGATGACAGAAGTGAGCGAGACTCGAGTCATCAACATTACAGATTACGTAGATATAGAGGACATCCGAGTGGTACTCGATGCGGGTGCGAACGTCTACATATGGCCTAACCCCGGTAAACTAGACAAGGTACAGTATGTACTTAATCTATAGTAAGGTACGTACATGTATCATATCTACACTGTCAATGCTTAAGGTAAAACAATAGGATCCAGCTAGCTATATGTAAATGCATCTTTGTAATGATATATTGATCGAAAAAAGCGTTATACTGTGGTTAAGGGGGTCGGGACTTGACAGCTAACGCCGCAAAACAGCGAACTGAACGATTCCGGGTGAAGTTCCGAGGTGTGCGGTTCGATCCCTTAGACGCAGTTTGCATTTTTCAGGAAATTAACGTTTTCCAGTTTGTTATTGTCAACATTTCTGTTAAGCATGCGACTGGCCCCCATGTTGTTTCATAGAGGTCGTCACCCGCTACTACAGGGAACCACCGACTGATGACCATGTGACTATTTGTCGACAACGGGATCTATCAGTAAAACAAACACACGTAGAATAAACCACGGCTATAGCCGATATATACTAAAAACATCCGCAAAGCATTTAAAGCTTCATACCAAATATTATGTAGTTCAGTTGTTTAATATTTAAACGAACATGGGAAGGTTTAGTGGCAAATTGAAGATTTTGTTATTTATCTTAAAAAAAACAATGATTTTATCGCTCATTGGTTAACTCGCGGTATGACTTTGATTTATCGCGAAGTATGATTACGTAATGACGTAACACGCAACGTAATAAGGTGTTTGCCTGTAAAATGTCAATAATTAGTCACAAACGAAGGTTTCGTTCATTTCAGAAACATTATTATTATTTTTTATAAACAAATCTCTGATGCTATTGCTGGTTGACAGGTGTATAGTGATCTAGTTGCTATGGACAACCCATACCTGACCGTTCTGAAGAAGGCGGACATCCCGGACAGATGGTATTATCGTAATCATTACCGGACGTCCCCTATCTTACTGGTGGCCGCCAATGGCTGGTACATCACTACGGTAGGTACACCCAGTAATCATACGAGTTATCTCTCTTTAAACATGAACTGAATTTTTTTTTTTTATTATCAATAGAGATAATACTGATTCCAATTTAAAGAGGCTTACCCGCAGACGGACCGGTAAACGGCACATCTCCGATCACTAAATAAACTTCAGTACACGTTTCTATGTGACAAAATTAGAGGCTTTCCGACTTTATTTCTTGAAAACAATTACAGAATATGTATTTAAAAGACGTTTTAAAACTCAACCTGAGAGGGAAATGTATGGAATATAACGGCAAATCTTCTTTGTAAATCGCCGCTGCCTTTGAAGTTATCACTGTGCGGCACTGTGCACGTGCTTGTTTCTTTGATGTGTCAATCAAATTAGACTCCACTTTATAGCGGGGACTTATTGCGGGTTGCGATTAAATAAATAATATTTAAAAAATGAGGTTTTAATATCACTTTTCAGCGTTTTATAAGGAAAATAAAATGAAAAACTCAACAATTCCAACAATCTGTCATGTGTAAAAAATATTTTTCTATTAGCCAATTTTTCTGATCTCTCTGCGGGTAAGCCTCTTTAATATTTGTAATTGAATTAATTAAATCAATTTTTTGTAAATCGGTACATTCTCGACTGCTGTTATAATGATGATCATGCCTCACCAGACAACATTTATTCTACAAGTCAACAAAACCCTTTTATGTAGGACTTGTACACAAGTCATGATAAGTTAACATTGCTTTTTGTACGGGAATCAATGGCCAGACTCACGATTCTGTCTGTCATTTTTGTTTCAGCCGTTACTTCCTCGATTTTTTTCCTACTTTGGTTCCGGGCCGATGCAGGGGACACATGGTTTTGACAACAATGAGACTGATATGCAGGGTATATTCCTCGCCACTGGACCGGGTATGTTGGTTAGTTATATCTGCCAGACACATTGTATTGTCGCGTGGGTATGGGAACACCTAAGCTTAAAACTGCAAATTAACAAATATCGGGTACACTACGACGTTGAATGTTTAAAGCAAAGATTCATGTTTAATCGAATGTAAAACGATAACGATAAAATATGAAATTAATGATGAAAAAAAGATGGAACCAAAAAATACCATGAGAGCAACTTTCAGATGTCGGCGTATTTAAATGGGGGATACTGCCGTCAAGTTATATTTACAAAATAAGGTAATTTTTCCAATTAAACTCAACTATAGGACCTATCAGAACTAATTGTACCGATAATTAATTATCCGAGGCACGTCCTAGTTTATATCTTTAATATTTTGCTGTTTCAGATATAAGCCAAAACGTGGTGGTGAAAGGGTTCGCCAACATTCATATCTACCAAATGATGTGTGACGTCTTAGGGTTAACGCCCAATCAAAACGACGGTCAGTGGGACGCTGTGGCGGGAGTTTTAACCCACAAGCGCATCTCGTCAGCTACATCCGTCGTCGTCAACGTCACCATGGTGATCGTAATGGCGGTGTTCAGTCTTATACGTCTATCTATTTGACCAAAGTTGTCGTTCGACCATATAGTCATTACTATACAACCAAAAGCATTCGGGTTATATCGTAAAACATGACGGAATCACCCGAAGATGGGAGCAGTCGGTCTTGAAATGTTATGACACGTTTGACCTGTACATGGTACGTTGTTTGTGTCGAAAGCAAAATATATTGATAAAAGAAACTCTATGGAGGTTAGAAACATCATTGATACAAGTGAGCGAATATCCTTAAAGGGTCATGGCGTACAGATACCACGTCATCATCAGATATTTGTCAATGTGACGCTTGGGAATCCATTGAATAAAACATTGTTTATAGCCGTGTATCAATCGCTCGCTTGACTTAGTCACTGTCGTTTCCGAGACAAGTATGTCTTACATAGCACAACATGACGTGGTTAAACTGAATCCAGGTCAAGGTTCACGATGTAAACGTACATTTTAAACGGCATCAATAAATAAAAATATCTGTACACTCGCTCAGTATCAGTAAAATTTGCTTATATATACATTGTATACATATATTATTGATATGCTTATGCTCAATTTAATTTCAATACTTTAATATTTAAAACCAATAACCTCAATGAATGTAAGACTGCTCATTTAGACTCCAAATAGATCATACTTATTTATCCCCTTTAATACTTTTGGGGAAATACGTGTACGTTAAATCCACTTCGTCATTAATTTGTTTATGTATTTAAATGTTATTGTATTGTATACAAAAATCAATAAATAATCGTTTGTTATCTATCGATGATTTTATATTCATTTATTTATCTACCTTTTACCATGACTTCGTGTTACGTACATTTATCTACACAATCACGGAGGTGGACGATGACAAACAATGGCGCGACATTGTCTTTACATGCGATACGAAGTTTAAACAACGAGTTTGAGTTAAAATTTGATGACAAGTAATGTAACGGTTACACATGTAGAGACCACCAATGTTGGAAATTGAGTTTTCATTTAAATATTAGTTATTTCAAAGAGAAAATCCATGCCAGTTACACAATTATTGAATTTCAGGTTAGAAAAAGTGTACACTATAGAATGATGAAAAGTTGTAGTATTTCTTACTGGTACGCAGGTGATATTTATATGTTGTATTACAATTGTTTGACAAATTGTTCTCTCCGGATTGTGACAAAGAAAATTTAAAAACTAGAAATAATATTCAAAGTTTCAATTCATTTCTTTTTGACTTAATGTAATGAGGAAAACACATAAACCTGTCATATGGTCATGTATTTTATTTTCTCATCAAAGGCGAAATATAAACTTACAATTGCGCTGTTTTAATGTCAGTTGCAGATACTTATATGCATTCAAACATAATTCAATATTTAAACATTACTATTAAATAACACACTTTTAAGACAGTACATCTATACATAGTGCATTTATTATACTATGAATGATATAGTAGCATTCCACGTGTTACTTCTTGTTAAAATTCATTGTTAGCCAATACCAAGGGGAAGTAATTCAGATAATATTTTAAAAAATACCTGGACAACCAGTTTTTCTTACAACCTTTTTTTGCACAGCTGGTCAGTATACTTTTTATGTGGAATCCCATGTCACAATTTAAGCCAATAAAATTGTGAAAAAAAATTAAAATTATTACACAGAAAAAATATTTGAAATTAAAATTATCAACACGCAACATCCTGTTTGTAAAACATCATTTTCTGATTTCCTTCTTGGAACAAACACGTGATTTTATTATCGGTTCGCAACATCAAACATGGATTCAGATTTTGTTCAGATATCTCCAAAACGGTACAAACATATAATACCAATCTTGATAGCGATATCAACACTAAATAACATTATTGCTATACAATTTGTTTTCTGATCTCCAAAAATTGTACCTACATTTATGATATAATCATTTTATTTCAATATCGGTTACAACTACATGTACATGGCATTAAATAAACGTTACATGTGATTAAATTATTACGTTCCAATCTATATAGCGCTATAAACGCCAAGATACCATTTTACATAGAAATCGAGCATAGAAAAATTATGTTATTATCGGCCAAAGCATCATCAAACCATTCTCATTCTCAGGAAAGGAATCAGTGCTCAACCCATTTTTCTTAACTCGCTTGAATCATGAAGTAGTGGTTTAAAAGAACTAATATCAAAAAATATATATATCAAATGAATTCTTTCCGAAATTCTTTAAACTCAATGAAAACATATTAATTCACATATCAGATTTATCACAAAAACATTTGAAACTGATCATACAATGAGTATTTGAGCAACATAATTTGTTAAAATTGTTCAAATTCGATATTGTTTATTATTCTGGAATATTTTACATACTGAAGTTGACCTTGTTGCTTTCTAAGAATGTTAAGGACGTGTTATTCATATCGAAATAAACACGCCGCCATAGTTGTTGCCTTCTTGTTGCACTTAGAACTCGAAAAAGACTAATAACTTTTTCGGCGTGTAACAGAGGGTCCGAATAACGACAACACGATGGGGCAACTCACTCAAGAGCAGACGATACCGTGTTTTTGTCAGCCTGATGCACGATCAATTTCATCCCATGAAAAAGACATTTTATATATAAAGGAGGTATAATAAGTATAACCAAGAGAGAGAAAAGTATTGTGTGTCAATTAAAATTGATAATAAACACAATTTTAAAACAACAATATGATATAATATGATGCTTGATTGAGTTTAGATATGTCTAAGTCTAATTTTTTACACATCGACTGACTCATCTAAACTTAGGTTTCATTTTTGCTGTTTGATGTTTGCTGTAAAGAATGACAAAATTTTGTCTGTTTTCATAGGGCAACTCAGTCTAACTTCATATCTACACATTTAGTTTTACAACAAGCGCACGTCACTGCCCGTATTTATCTAAATCAAACTGTACTTGTAAAACAACACTGATCACAATCAAATATCAAATCAAGAAAGTACACTAACATCTCAGATTTTGTGAAACATCGTGACTGTGTTGCAAATAATATCTAATAATTGGATTATGAGGCACAGTGCACATCACAAACCGCATTGTCACTAACAAAATAATCACTAATGGTATGTCACAAGGAATAGCATTACATCAGTTATGTTAACCAAAATGTCCATCAGTACTACACAGGTTTAAGATAATTCCATATGCATAATTTGATTTCAAACAATCCTGCTTGCAATATATTTTAATCCTTTAATATTGCAGTATGGACAGCTCTAACTCAGCAGTTGTTGGACTTTAAGATGTCAAAAAGTACACCTTCCTCAAATCACCTACTTTTTCATTCCTACAGTTGCTTTTTAATTTTGTTTCTATGGTTTGCAAAATATTTCTGAAAATTACATGATAAATGAATTGTTCTTCTATGTTTAGATACAAAATGAAGTTTATCATTAACATAAGTAGCAGTTATAAAACTGGGTCACCCTGACCTACTTGTTAAGATTGGACCGACTACGAATTTGAAGCCCAACCAGAAGACCCAAATTGGCACCCATCGTTTGACTGTGAACAGCAATACACAGAAAAATACATTCATTTTGTATATGAAAACACATATAATAATTATCAACATAGATCAGTCTTATTAAGATACAAAATACAGACAAAAACGTGAATTAGTAGCATTTGACTAGCATAATAACGGTAAGTAATAATATTAACTTCATGATAACTTTGATATTTTGTAAATCCAGTATCATAATGCTTAAATACTTTTTAAAATGGATTGTTATTTTAATGCAAGATACATAATTGTGGGAATGTGTTAATTGTAGTTTGACGTTATAAAAGTTCAACAAAACCATCTTAAAAACTGTATGTCAAAAATTTTGAAAATAGTAATTTGCGTGCTTTACTGTGTGCTGGACACAATGTTTTGATGAGTTCGTACCACGTACTTACACGTGGCATGTTTTCTATTGGATTTTAGATGCATCATCAAAACGCGTTGTTTTTCTTTCCTTGTAATTCAAGCACCAAAACGACCAGTGTAAGTGATATGTGAAATAAAAAACAGGCCAACATTTCGGAACTAACTTGGGTCTATTTCTAAAACAAAAACAAACAAAAAACTAAAAAAAACCTCGACAACAGATTTAGGTGAATTAGATCTCGAATAACATTTTGCATCATTTGCCTTATGCTACAAGAATTACGTTATGCAATAACGTTAACGTAGCATAATTAATCATGCATACAGTCTAAAACACTACACCGGAATATTTGAATTCTTACTCAAAAGTTTTTAGTGTGAGTGGAGATGAATCTTCAGACTTCAATGTCTCGAGAATGTTTCCAATAGGAGTAACAAAAGTTCTGTTGTTGTCGACAAACCCAATCGCGATTCCTAGACAAGCATCTGGATAATACTGTCCTCTGCCTCCCTTCATGACAAAAACTGCTGATCCAGAGTCACCGGGCTCAAAAAATTGCTTACGTCGGGATCCGGTAATGACGAACTGGTTTTTGAGTATATATTCATGAGGAGAAGCCTTTTCTATCCCAAGAGGATCGGAATCGGACATCTTGACCTGGCCATGTTTACATGTCAGAAAACCAACAGTCAGGCCGGAACTAACGCCGACCTTCATGCATCTAATTGGCCGTTCTGAAGAAGCTAAGATAGCAAATAATAGTAAATCAAAAATTAAACATACATCACGTGCATTGCCACTATAATCCATATATATGATAATGTAGCCAACTAATAAGTAAATATCTATAAATCAAAATACCTCTTCACTAAGGTTATTAGATATAAATATATCTTTGGTGTTAATCAAAAGAGAGAAAATTTCTTTTAAACAATGTGCTTACACAATGTTTTTAAAGTGAATAATATAAATTTGCTACTAATCAATTCGATCTTTTTTATATACATATTTTTTCTATCATAATAGCGATCGTTAAAGAGAAAAAAAATAAGCAATTCAATAAAATTAATAAAACCGATAAACACACCACTGTCACGTACACTACTCACCCATCAAATTAAGGTATTCCGTATCTGCTTGTTTCCCTGAAGTAAATGTCGGTGGATGTCTCCAGTTGAATGCTAAAAATATCAAAATTGATATCATATCTTAGTCATAACCTTCTGTATCGTTTGTTTAAACATCAGTTAGACATGTACTAAAATAGAAACGAACAACCTTTACTCATTGTGATTATCATTATCATTTTTCCCCCATTTTAGCCTACTCATTATATGAAAATGGGAAAAAAAATAATCTAAGAGATCGATCGTAACAGGAAGTTCTCGGTAAACACGTTCCACTTTTAAGGAAAAATTAGATATGACATGTTTAGTCACTAGACACTAGATACCGAGAATAAAGTAAGCCGTGAACAACTTCGCTTATTATATTAATGGAGATTCTTTGTTTTATGGTTGTTTTTCTGATTGTCAGTACGTCTTAAAAGACTGTTTGTATAGATCAAGCGATCTTAACATACATATTTCGGTGTGAATGTTTTTCATTTTTCATTTTTTTTTATTTGTTTATTTATTGTTGTTGTTTATTGTCAGATACAGCTGTCAAAACATTCTGAAATCATCCGATGACTGCTGATATTTAGAGAATGAGGAAACAGCAATATTTTCTTTGTGCAGAGAATATACATTCCACGAATAATCATTTCTTTCAAAATAATGTTCAACAGTTTTTAGACAGGGTTGTTTTTCAGACAGGATATTTCGAGGATATTTTATTTTGTGTGTGTGTGTGTGTGTGTGTGTGTGGAGGGGGGGGGGGGGTTGTTTTTGGTTTTTGTTCTGTCTTACAAATCAATTGTAGCAACATTTTTTACCTTCCATATCTTGAATAATCACTAAAAAAAGTAAAAATACAATGAAATTTTTTTATGCACTGGATAATGTTAATGGTAGGTTTAGACTATAACTCTAATGAATTATTAACTACCAGTTCTCGTAATTAAACAACAAGTTAAACAACCCATGTACGTAGGGTTAGTACTTCTCTCGCTCGACATTGAAAAGTGACCTCACAGCTCGAAATCAAAATCACTATCGGTCCCGATGCTGATTTGCGATAGAAGAGCATATCTAGATAGTACAGCTTAAATCTCGGGACAACGAAGACGTTTTTTCATGCAGTTTACGTTAAAATGAATTTACATTTAAAGTATTGAACATTAAATCAATTAAGGGTATATTATACATAAACCAATATATTACCAGCATGTTTGAGATGGATGTCTTTGATCGAATCGAACGATCCATCAAGTGGCACTCTCAGAGGATCGATCTCAATAAGTGCAGCATCGATGCCAGTTTCTAGTGTAGTGTCAAATACAGCCCGAACTACCTTTCCACATTCCCATGGGATACTGGTCGTAAGAAAATTCATATAGAAATATAATACTTCTGACATCATGTGGCAATTTTGACTATATAATTACAATGATATATGAATATAATACTTCTGACATCAATTTTGACTATATAATTACAATGATTTGATTAATCGCTCCATTAAATCATACTTCTGATTGACGAACAAATCTTACAAATTCTTTTTAGAATATAATACATACTCATTCGATATTCCATTGAAATTGTGCTCTGTAACTGCTAATATGTGTCATATATATCGCCTATTTATGTGATAAGAAGTGGTTCAATTTTATCAGTAATCTATTGCACTCTCAAATATCCATATGGATGAGTTGACGAATTTATCGGGATATCTATATTTCCGTGCAATTTTGTTATCAAACTACTCAGTACCACAAAATAGCAAATATAAACTTACGCGTTTGTTATAGTCCAGTTATATTCATCGACAGGTTCATCATCGACATCCATGTCTTCTTCCTGTCTTGATACATCTCCAGAATGATCTGGTTGTGCACACGCCTCAGCGCTGTGTCTTTGTTGTGGGAAATATATTGGATGCTTTCCGTTTTTAATGTCAGTCGTGTGTAACAGGTGAGCACAAGTTATAAATCCTGTTTTATGATTGCCCATGTCAACGAAAATTCCCAATGTTCCTTCATTTGCTAATCTATTCACATTATCCGATATGCACAACTCCATTCCTATTTTCAACAGAATATGTTCCGATATTCTTATCGGATATCCCCAGATAGAGCTGGAGACCGATGGTTTACTGTAAGGACCTAATTGGAATTCTCCCTCAAGTACAGCAACAGGCATTGCTCCGTTCTGACATGTCAATTCAGTCGGGAAAATATTGCTCTCAAGCGGAATGTACCCTTTATGTGAGCAGTGTAAAATGATGTGTCCAACGGGTTTCTTTCTCGGGTACTTCAATTCAACTATGCTACCAGCAGTGATGGCATTCAAATTAGAATGTTGGTCCCAAAGATAGTCAGCCCATAAGTCAATGATTGCGTTGGAAACGACTTCATCATGTTCTGTCATTTCAGTGTCTTCTGTCCAGACGCTTTCGGGTGAAATTTCCTTGTTCATGATAGCAATTTGTACTCCATGAATATCACCTTTCTCCTCTTTGTCACACACATCGTCCGAAAATCCGAGGCAAACCCTTTGAATAGGTTGACTCATATGGACTGTGTAGGTTGGCTTAAATCGGGCACCGATATCCTGATACTTTCGTTCAGCTGTTTTGCAAACGGATCCCAGCAACACTGACTCCACTTTCAATCCGTATGAGAGTTTTATACAGATGTCCATGTGCGGGTGCTTTGGGTTCCTTTCACTTAGTAACTCTACAATATCTGTTAGATTGAGACGCACAGCTAGAATTAGAGATGATAATTCCACATTTCTGTCCCAATTTCCACAGACAAAAGCTGGAAGATATTGTGCCATATCCAATGTTGAAGTAGCTCCGCAGTCAAGCAGCATTTCAACCATTTGCTTTTCTCCCAAGAGAATTGCAAGATTTAATGTTGTCCACCCTGCTTCATCCTTGACGTTTACGTCAATTGTCGTATCGCTGTGTAGTATTGTCCTCAACTCATCGATCTCGTTATAAAGAACATGATGATGCAGGGAATAACAATCTGTTGATTTGTACAATAAATCATTGTCATGTTAGTATCTAAAATGATGACTTACAACATGATTTTCAACTTGATACGACTTGAAATCTCGAAAAAGGTAGTTGTAGCTAAATAAATAAACCCGTATCCTAAACAGAACGAAAACAAATAAAGTATACAAATTATATCAAAAGAAATCTCGCAAAATTGAAGAATGTTGTTATACACCGTCTTATCAATCGAAGCTCTATAAAATAACAAACATGCCAAAAAGATCGTTCTGACTGCTAAAGAACTCATCGTCTGCATCGAGCGAATTCTTCTAATGGAAATCTTTTCCAGTAGGAGTCGATATATTTTGTTGTAAGGATATATATCGATCAATAGTAACGTACCGTAGGCTGACTTCCTCCTGGTTAGTTTGAGTTTCTTTTCCAGGAGGTTAACAGTTTTGTTCTCAGAAACAAGTACTGAATGTTGAAGATCCGACCGAATTCCGTGTAGAAAATTGGAATCTGCCAGGAAATCGCTTGTTTGGATGTGCTTGAATGTTAGAGAGTCCTTCTCAAAAACACCACGAGCTCGATGTACATGATGTTGTGCAGCAAGAGCAACCACTTTCTGAATAGACTGTTCGTCTTTAGACGGAGATACGACAACAACCAGTTCTGCTGAATGAGCGTCTTTCATCAGTGTGTTTGGTGAACCGCACTGTAAAACATTGTAATCACGTGTGTTATCGTGGCTTACAAATAAAATCACCTTAGTAAAATCCATAATCAAAGGTCCGAGACCTTATATAAACACCCGAAACAATGTATGTTTAAAAGTATACAACATATCAGTTTTAGTAGGAAGCTTTAACATATTCTAACATGTAAAAGAAAAGTTATGTATCCATGTGTTTCGGTCTGCAAATATAAATTATGCAAGTTAGTATAATTTGGTACAAATGACTTCAAAGCAGATTATGCTATTATAGGTACAATCGCACTAGCCCGTTTCCTAAGTGATATTTTAATACCCAAGTTAAAGAGCTCAGCCAATGAATTGACGAAGGAGAGGTGTGATCGAATTTTTTTTTCATGTTGATATCAACTTACCTTTCCCCAACTTACCTTTCCCCTTGTTAAAATGAATTCCTCATCATTCACTGCTTCAAAGTGAAGAACCATCATCTGCTCTCCTAATTGTCTTTGTTCATGCGATAGGATAGGCGTATCTAATACACACAAACACAAATATATTTACATATACTACAGTGATACTATTTCCAGTATCAAGTGATCAAACAAAGAGAACAAAATATAAGTCTTTGTTCTTTCATAAAATAGCTCAACACAATTTTAAGGTTAGCGAAAACCATAACAAGATGTAGCAAGTAAAGAGGAATTGCGACGAAAAAAAAAAGAAAAAAAATATTATGAAGAGGGAACAGTTGTTTAAAACAATATATTGAAAGCATGATAAAAAGGCAACTTTTTATTCTTGTCTCCGCCTGAATCGCGCATTCAGGATCAACGTCCACAAGTAGCTTGAGTTCAAAATAGAATACAAGTAACAACTAACTGTTAAACCTCAGATAGTTTAATAATTCAGCAGTGAGGTCCTATTATGCAAAACACTGGCTTTTGAATTACAAGATACATACCTCTTACATCATCCGTCAGTATATTACTATCTCGAAGCAATTCCGTCAGTGTGTCGATATTGTCTCGCTTACGTGCACATGTTGGTGTTTTTGCCACTAAAAGACCTCTTTCTTTCATGCATTGATAAAGACGATGACTCCCTGTCAGTTCAACATAACTTAACAATCGTTTGGTAGTGTCATCTGTGTTAAGGTCACACAAACTCATGATATTCCCGTCCTCTTTCAGTAGATCGACCAGTGATCCGATATCTCCAGTCAAGTTCACACAGTCAAGAACAAACAAATCCTTTTTGTTTACTTCAGAACTCCTATATCGCACTGCACGCAAAATAGCTGTTGTCATTCCAAGCCTATGTCCTACCTGGACTGCATTTTTACCGAAGAATGACCCCTGCGATACAAACGTTTTCCCTACTTTTGCACCTTGTTTGATCAGATGACATACAGCAGCATGTTTGTTAATAGATCTCTCGAACGCGTATTCCAATGGACGTTTACTGTGCTCATCGATAGCCTCTATATCGGCGTTGAATTCCAACAAAATATCAATCATTTGAGCGATGTTGTTGACCTGGGCTGCACGATGCAATGGTTGCAAACCGTCTCGATCAGGAATATCCGTCCTTGCACCAGAATTTAAGAGCAATCTACAAATTTCGGGATTGCCATTTCTTATTGCCAAGTGCAGGGTCGTTTCGTGATATTCATCTGTAGCATTGGCGTCTAGAGAGTCTTTTTCTAATAATGCTTTTAGGAAATCCGAATATCCATTGCTAGCAGCAAAATGCAGTAACGGGACATGCTTGGACATGTTTTCTAAATTTGCTCCAATGTGAAGGAACCACTTCCCCAGTTCTTCATGACCATGGAGCAGTGCTTTTTTGAGAAGAGTATTTACGGCACCTTCCAATTTTCCTGCAGACTGTAAGTATTCAAGGTCTTCACGCTTATCATTTTTGGTAGCATAGATGAGAATGGTGTTATTTGGAGTCCACGATTTGTTTTCGATTTTTTTGTATTCTTCAATTGTTTTCTGGTATATATCACTTGGCTTTGGATTTGTTTTTATCTCCTGTTTTGTGGTTGGACGTAGTATAATGTCGTATTTGTGCGTTTCATGTTTTCGATTCCGATCAACATCTTGTGTTGTATTAGACCTGATGTCGTTATCGGATTGATCTGGTTCATCTTTTTCTGCTGCAGCCTTCTCTCTACTGCTAATAGAACCAGAAGCCAGCGGATTGGTTGTAGGCGCTAGTCTGAATTCTCCCTCAAGCACCGCAACAGGCATTGCTCCTTTTTCACATGTCAATTCGGTTGGGAATCGTTCGCTTTCAAGCGGAATGTATTCCTTGTGCGAACAGTGTAAAATGATGTGTCCCTTGCGTTTCATTTCTTCGCATTTTATCCTAACTAAGCTACCAGCAGTGATTGCATTCAAATTAGAATGTTGCTCCCAAAGATAGTCAGCCCATAAGTCAATGATAGCCTTGGAAACGACTTCTTCGTCTTCTGTCATTTCGGTGTCTTCTGTCCAGTCACTCTCTGGGGAAATGTTTTTGTTCATAATAGCAATATGCACGCCATGAATATCACCTTTCTCTTCTTTGTAACTCACATCGTCCGAAAATCCAAGGCAAACCCTTTGAATGGGTCGACTCATACGGGCTGTGTAGGTGGGCTTAAATCGAGCGGCGCCTATAGCCTGATGCTTTCGTTCAGCTGTTTTACAAACGGATTCCAACAACACTGATTCCACTTTCAATCCGTATGAGAGTTTAATACAGAAATCAATGGACGGATGACCAGAGTTCTTTTCAATCAGCAGCTGTAGAATTCGGGTGAGGTTGAGGCGCACCGAAAGAATAAGGGGTGATAATTCCACAACGGCATTTCTGTCCCAATCTCCACAGACACAAGCTGGTAGATATTGTGCCATATCCAATGTTACAATAGCTCCGCGGTCAAGAAGCATTTCAACCATTTGTTTTTTCCCCAAGAGAATTGCAAGATTTAATGCTGTCCATCCTGCTTCATCCTTGACATTTACGTCAATTGTCTTACCGTTGTGTAGCATTTTCTTTAACTCATCGACCTTGTTGTGAAGAACATGATGATGCAGGGAATGCAGATCTGTAAATTGACACAATTAATCATTGTCAAGAAATTATTTAAAATAATGACTTACAACATATTCAATTTTATATGACTTGATATCTCACAAAATTAGTTGTACACGTAGAAAAAATAATTAATCCGTATCCTGAACAGAACGAAAACAAATAAAGTATACAAATTATATCAAAAGAAATCTCGCAAAATTGAAGAATGTTGTTAAAATGGGATACCCCGTCTTATCAATCGAAGCTCTATAAAATAACAAACATGCCAAAAAGATCGTTCTGACTGCTAAAGAACTCATCGTCTGCATCGAGCGAATTCTTCAAATGGAAATCTTTTCCAGTAGGAGTCGATATTTTTTGTTGTAAGGATATATATCGATCAATAGTAACGTACCGTAGGGTGACTTCCTCCTGGTTAGTTTGAGTTTCTTTTCCGGGAGGTTAACAGTTTTGTTCTCAGAATCAAGTACTGAATATTGGAGATCCGACCGAATTCCGTGTAGAAAATTGGAATCTGTCAGGAAATCGCTTGTTTGGATGTGTGTGAATGTTAGAGAGTCCTTCTTAAAGACACCACGAGCTCGATGTACATGATGTTGTGCAGCAAGAGCAACTACTTTCTGAATAGACTGTTCGTCTTTGGACGGAGATACGACAACAACCAGTTCTGCTGAATTAGCGTCTTTCATCAGTGTGTTTGCTGAACCGCACTGTAAAACATTGTAATCACGTGTGTTATCGTGGCTTACAAATAAAATCACCTTAGTAAAATCCATAATCAAAGGTCCGAGACCTTATATAAATACCCGAAAAAATGTATGTTTAAAACTATACAACATATCAGTTTTAGTAGGAAGCTTTAACATCTTCTAACATGTAAAAGAAAAGTTATGTATCCATGTATCCATGTATCCATATGTTTCGGTCTGCAAATATAAATCATGCACGTTAGTATAATCTGGTACAATTGACTTCAACGCGGATTATCCTATCATAGGTACAATCGAACTAGCCCTTTTCCTAAGTGATATTTGAATACTCAAGTTAAAGAGCTCAGCCAATGAATTGAACGAATGAGAGGTGTGATCGAATTTTTTTTTCATGTTGATATCAACTTACCTTTCCCCTTGTTAAAATGAATTCCACATCATTCACTGCTTCAAAGTGAAGAACCATCATCTGCTCTCCTAATGGTCTTTTTTCATGCGATAGGATAGCCGTTTCTAATACACACAAGCACACGTATATTTACATATACTACAGTAATACTATTTACAGTATAAAGTGATAAAACAAAGAGAACAAAACATAAGTCTTTGTTCTTTCATAAGGTTACCGAAAACCATAACAAGATGTAGCAAGAAGAGAAAATCATACCATGAAGAGGGAACAGTTGTTTAAAACAATATATTGAAAGCATGATAAAGAGGCAACTTTTGATTCTTGTCTCCGCCTGAATCTCGCACTCAAGATCTACGTCCACAAGTAGCTTGAATTAAAAATACAACACATGTAACAACTAACTATTAAACCTCAGATAGTTTTATAATTCAGTAGTGTGGTACTATTATGCAAAACACTGGCTTTTGAATTACAAGATACATACCTCTTACATCATTCGTCAGTATATTACTATCTCGAAGCAATTCCGTCAGTGTGTTGATATTGTCTCGTTTACGAGCATACGGTGGAGTTTTGGCCACTAAAAGACCTCTTTCTTTCATGCATTGGTAAAGACGATGACTCCCTGTAAACTCAATATAACTTAGCAGTCGTTTGGTAGTGTCATCTGTGTTAAGGTCACACAAACTCATGATATTTCCGTCCTCCTTCAGTAGATCGACGAGTGATCCGATATCTCCATTCAAGTTCACACAGTCAAGAACAGACAAATCCTTTTTGTTTACTTCAGAATTCCTATATCGCACTGCACGCAAAATAGTTGTTGTCATTCCAAGCCTATGTCCTACCTGGACTGCATTTTTACCGAAGAATGACCCCTGCGATACAAACGTTTTCCCTACTTTTGCACCTTGTTTGATCAGATGACATACAGCAGCATGTTTGTTAATAGATCTCTCGAACGCGTATTCCAATGGACGTTTACTGTGCTCATCGATAGCCTCTATATCAGCTTTGAATTCCAACAAAATATCAATCATTTGAGCGATGTTTTTGACCTGGGCTGCACGATGCAATGGTTGCAAACCGTCTCGATCAGGGATATCCGTTCTGGCACCAGAATGTAAGAGCAATCTACAAATTTCGGGATTACCATTTCTTATTGCCAAGTGCAAGGCCGTTTCGTGATATTCATCTGTAGCATTGGTGTCTAGAGAGTGTTTTTCTAATAACGCTTTTAGGAAATCCGAATATCCATTGCTAGCAGCAAAATGCAGTAACGAGACACGCTTGGACATGTTTTCTAAATTTGCTCCAATGTGAAGGAACCACTTCCCCAGTTCTTCATGACCATGGAGCAGTGCTTTTTCGAGAAGAGTATTTACGGCACCTTCCAATTTTCCTGCAGACTGTAAGTATTCAAGGTCTTCACGCTTATCATTTTTGGCAGCATAGATGAGAATGGTGCTATTTGGAGTCCACGATTTGTTTTCGATGCTTTTGTATTCTTTAATTTCTTTCTGGTATATATCACTTGGCTTTAGTTTTATTTTTTTCGACTGTTTTGTGGTTGGTGGTGGTATAATGTCTTTTTTGCGCTTTTTATGATCTCGATTTTGATCAGTATTTCTCCTTTTATAATGCCGCCTCGGCTTCTGAAACAAAAGACAAAAACTCACATGTATGAATACTCCCCATATGACCGGTTAAACAATTGTAATATATACACAATAAGCATATTGTCGATCAATGTGTCCCATTATTTTGCTTCCTTACATACGGTAGAATTTTCGTTGAGAGGAGACCCTTTCCTTCCATGCATTGATAAAGACCATGGCTCATTGACATATCAACAACAATCGTTTAGTTATATCAGCTGTGTTGATGTTACGAAAAAGATAATTCCGTACTCCTGCAGGAGATCGATAAGTGCTATAATATTTGATGTCAAGTTAATATAGTCAAGAACTTTTTTTTTTTAAAGTTGACCCTTTGTGAATTAACCGTTTCACCAGATATTTGTAGCAGTACATTTCGAAGAAGGATATTTTGATAACCTTCTAAGTTGCCTACATAATTTAAGTATTTCAGTTTCTGGCACTTATAATTTTTAACAGCATGAATGATATTTTCATTTTTATGATGTGTTTTTTTTTCTTTCCGATTCTTTGTACTTTTTTTTTATCCCGATTGACATTACTGTCTAATTGAAGTTTTGCTTATTTTTTTTATTTTAGTGTCTGTTTTGTGTTTTTGATTTGAAAACACGTAGGATTCCATTTTTTTTTCTTTTTAATATCCCTCCCTCCATAGAAAAAAAATTACGGTTTCTGAAAATATTTAAAATGATACTTTATAAACGTTTAAGTAGCTAAATTTGCAATTCGTAATCAATCGCATTATGATCATTTGTCTAATTATATCCTATTGACTCAGCTTGGGAGATTTTATCAGCTAATAAAGCATTAGACTAGTGAGCCACATGTCCATGGTTCGATTCCAGCTGACAAAATGAACGTAAGTGAAATAGACTAACACATAAACTTTAAAGAGTTATCAAAGGATAACGAAGGGATTAAGAACTACCACACGTGTTCATCAAACCTGCCTGTGTCGCTAACAATGTATGACACAGGTCCTTATTTCACATTAGCTATACAAATTAAACACAAAATTCGTGAAAAAGTTATTGAATTGCTAGCAAATACAGTCGATCCAAAATATGAAAGATGCCTGATCAGAATAGTTGGACAGAAAAAATATCAGCTGCTGAATATCTGGAAAGTAAATTTCATTGTTGTTAACTTTTTATCTTATTATTTCTTTTCTTTATTAGTGTCTTTTCGTACATCTCGTGATTCGTGTGATATTTTATTACATGAAAGGTGACCACGTATTATCAAACAAAGATAAGTTTTAACTATACATAATTTATGATATCTACTTTTACTCAGGCGTCGTTGGTGCAGTTTGGACTTTCCTATGTGTATACATTGTATATAGAGATAATGCTTACAATAATGTGTTGTGTATTTTAGAACACTATTAACGTGTACCGGATATTGATTGGGTGGGCGTGTTTAAGAAGTGAGACCTCGTTTGCACACAAATATTAGCTCACAAAGCTAATATATTTGACAGACCCATTGTATTCAATTAATAATTCAGTGGTTTTAATGTTGATGAATTCAAGATTATTACTGTTTTTAAAGTGATATCAGAATTTTATCACACTAGAACCTATGTCTCTCGAAAGAGGTTTCGATGACAAATAGTGCAGACAATAGGCCCAATGTTCAAAAGTGAAAATGTATATCAATATGACATAATGAAAAGTCGCCTTACTTTAGATGATCCACAGCCCTAACCATGGACCATGAATTACTATTTATTACATGATACATCGCCTTAACTAGTTGATAGAAGGACAGATGGACTGACAGGAACATGGACACAACGTAAAACTTAAGCCCCCTCCCCTGGCTCCTTGTGGGGAGCTAATCAGACCATAAACAAGAACAGATAAAATGCACTGTACATATATTGGTTGGTATACCAGCGATATATGATATTCTTATTCTAAGTTGTGGTGTTATACTTAGTGTAAAAACAAATCTAGTTTTATCCTAATGCAGTTTATTAGAATGAATGTTTTACAGGAAGTTATGACCCATTTCAATTTGTATACTACGTTATATCGATTAATATTATGTCGGTGTATGTAATACCCTACAACGGTTATATCAATCAGGATAGCCCATTTCATACAAATAACACAATCATTTAAGCAAGACAGGATCTGATAAATATCCTTTAGGCCACAACCAAACAGAAACTATTACTTACCACCATTATTACTTGTTAACTGGTTCTGTAGAGTGATTAATTCCACCTTCCTCGTTGATTATCTATGCAATTTACGTCCTTCTACTCAAACTGTCGTAGCTGACAACCTAGTTTATATATAGATTTCAATGACTAGGTCATTTTCTTTTCTTGTCATGGACGGTGTGTTTGTGTATGTGTACACATAACACTGGGTATCAAAAAATATATATATGTTAAAATAGTCAGTCTTCTGTGTTACATTATATATCACAGAGAACACGAACCGACATAAACCGTCGCATAACATCAACACAATTCGGGTAAAGTGGCTTGTCCAAGGACGCAACCACAACAGCACAGACCAGCTCTTACCTACTTTGCTGATCTTGGTCCAGATTTATCTTATAGAGATGTTCCAAAGAGTTCATAATGATTGTTGTTTTATGTTTCAAATATCAAGGTTATTAGCACAGGAGTACCACAAGACTCTGTCCAAGGCTCACTTGTCTTTTTTCTTCACATAAATGATATCATCGAAAATATTTACACTAATAATTTTACAAACAACGCCTCTATCTTTTTTACCATATATGCAGACTGAGCTCAATTAGCGCTAGCTAAAGTGATAACAGAATTTCAATTGAAGAGAACCTTTGCATCAAGAAAGGGACTCATACTAATACAGACAGCAGGCCAAAAGGTACAAGGTGAAAATGCAGATCAAGATGACATAATTCAAAATTCCCGCATTTCGCAGAATAGCGGGAATTTACTGTCCTATGTTTTTCGCGTGTAAGGTGTGCTTGGTAGGGCAGCCAATCAGAGGCTGAGTACGTGTAAGATAGTCACGTGGGGGTACACAGGTGCTCGGGTGAAATATATCGTAGTGTAGTCATTCTAGCCGCGGACTTCTAGATCGTGACAAACTTTCATTTAATATTGGTTAATATTGTTACTGAAGAGTATTATAGTTTCGTAGTTTTATAAGTGTTTGGCATTATAATGCCAGGCATTTTGTTTCCAAGAATAGGTTAGAAATCCCAGCACTTGTTAAGAAACCTGAAGAATTAGAGCTGATGCACCTCCTTTCTCCGTTAAAAAGAAAAGAAAAGAAAAAAAATGGTTTTAAGGTTGGGTGGCTCGCTTGGTTTCTCATATTGTTTATTAAGAAATGGAGTGCTTGAGAGCGTTAGGAATTTACCGATGTATACATGAAATTGATTTGTATAATTTTGAAATGTTTTGATTGATTAAACGCCGGCTCTATCGTCCGCTCGGCTCAAATGCATATGCTAGTTGTGTTGTTCTGGAGTTTGGTATACAGGAGAATATAGAGGACATAAAAAGTCGCCTTACTTATGGATCCACGGCTGTAACCATGGGCCATGAATTACTATTTATTGAATGAGACACCACCTCAACTAGTGAACAGAGGAGCAGACGCACTGATAGGAACACGTACACAACGTAAAACTAAAGCCCCACTGTTCCTTGTCGAGACCTAAGCAGTATTGGTTGGTATACGAGCGATATATGATATTCTTAGTTGTAGTGTTATACTTGTCTACCTTGTGTAAAAAAAAGAAAAAAAAAAGAAATCCAATGTATCCAAATGCAGTTTGTTAGAAGGAATGTTTTCACAGGAAGTTATGACCTATTCATTTTATATACCACGTTGTATTAATCAATATTTTGTCGGTGTATGTAATACCCTACAACGGTTATATCAATCAGGATAGCCCATTTCATACAAATAACACAATCATTTAAGCAAGACAGGATCTGATAAATATCCTTTAGGCCACAACCAAACAGAAACTATTACTTACCAACATTATTACTTGTTAACTGGTTCTGTAGAGTGATTAATTCCACCTTCCTCGTTGATTATCTATGCAATTTACGTCCTTCTACTCAAACTGTCGTAGCTGACAACCTAGTTTATATATAGATTTCAATGACTAGGTCATTTTCTTTTCTTGTCATGGACGGTGTGTTTGTGTATGTGTACACATAACACTGGGTATCAAAAAATATATATATGTTAAAATAGTCAGTCTTCTGTGTTACATTATATATCACAGAGAACACGAACCGACATAAACCGTCGCATAACATCAACACAATTCGGGTAAAGTGGCTTGTCCAAGGACGCAACCACAACAGCACAGACCAGCTCTTACCTACTTTGCTGATCTTGGTCCAGATTTATCTTATAGAGATGTTCCAAAGAGTTCATAATGATTGTTGTTTTATGTTTCAAATATCAAGGTTATTAGCACAGGAGTACCACAAGACTCTGTCCAAGGCTCACTTGTCTTTTTTCTTCACATAAATGATATCATCGAAAATATTTACACTAATAATTTTACAAACAACGTCTCTATCTTTTTTACCATATATGCAGACTGAGCTCAATTAGCGCTAGCTAAAGTGATAACAGAATTTCAATTGAAGAGAACCTTTGCATCAAGAAAGGGACTCATACTAATACAGACAGCAGGCCAAAAGGTACAAGGTGAAAATGCAGATCAAGATGACATAATTCAAAATTCCCGCATTTCGCAGAATAGCGGGAATTTACTGTCCTATGTTTTTCGCGTGTAAGGTGTGCTTGGTAGGGCAGCCAATCAGAGGCTGAGTACGTGTAAGATAGTCACGTGGGGGTACACAGGTGCTCGGGTGAAATATATCGTAGTGTAGTCATTCTAGCCGCGGACTTCTAGATCGTGACAAACTTTCATTTAATATTGGTTAATATTGTTACTGAAGAGTATTATAGTTTCGTAGTTTTATAAGTGTTTGGCATTATAATGCCAGGCATTTTGTTTCCAAGAATAGGTTAGAAAATCCAGCACTTGTTAAGAAACCTGAAGAATTAGAGCTGATGCACCTCCTTTCTCCGTTAAAAAGAAAAGAAAAGAAAAAAAAATGGTTTTAAGGTTGGGTGGCTCGCTTGGTTTCTCATATTGTTTATTAAGAAATGGAGTGCTTGAGAGCGTTAGGAATTTACCGATGTATACATGAAATTGATTTGTATAATTTTGAAATGTTTTGATTGATGAAACGCCGGCTCTATCGTCCGCTCGGCTCAAATGCATATGCTAGTTGTGTTGTTCTGGAGTTTGGTATACAGGAGAATATAGAGGACATAAAAAGTCGCCTTACTTATGGATCCACGGCTGTAACCATGGGCCATTACTATTTATTGAATGAGACACCACCTCAACTAGTGAACAGAGGAGCAGACGCACTGATAGGAACACGTACACAACGTAAAACTAAAGCCCCACTGTTCCTTGTCGAGACCTAAGCAGTATTGGTTGGTATACGAGCGATATATGATATTCTTAGTTGTAGTGTTATACTTGTCTACCTTGTGTAAAAAAAGAAAAAAAAAGAAATCCAATGTATCCAAATGCAGTTTGTTAGAAGGAATGTTTTCACAGGAAGTTATGACCTATTCATTTTATATACCACGTTGTATTAATCAATATTTTGTCGGTGTATGAAATACCCTACAACGGTTATATGTATCAAGGTAACTCATTTCATACAAATAACACACTCGTCTAAGCAAGATAGAGATCATTTAGGCCACAACCAAACAGAAAATGTTACTTACCGCCATTATGACTTGTTAACAGGTCTGTAGAGTGATTAATCCCACCTTCCTTGTTGATTTTCTATCCACTTCAAATCACATTACGTCAGTCTACTCATACTGTCGTTTCTGACAACCTAGTTTAAATATATATTTCATTGATTATGTCATTACCTTTTTTGGAGTGAGGTTATTATCTTATCGGTCATGGACGGTGTTTTTGTGTATGAAATGTATATGCTTTGTGGAACACAACAGTTCAGAATAAGTCCCTAATGATATGTTAAAATAGTCAGTCTTCTGTGATACATTATATATCACAGAGAACACGAACCGACATAAACCGTCGCATAACATCAACACAATTAGGGTAAAGTGGCTTGTCCAAGGACACAACCACGACAGCACAGACCAGCTCTTACCTACTTTGCTGATCTTGGTCCAGATTTATCTTATAGAGATGTTCCAAAGAGTTCATAATGATTGTTGTTTTATGTTTCAAATATCAAGGTTATTAGCACAGGGGTACCACAAGGCTGTGTCCAAGGCTCACTTGTCTTTCTTCTTCACATCAATGATATCATCGAAAATATTTACACTAATAATCTTATAAACAACGCCTCTATCTCTTTTACCATAGATGAAGACTGAGCTCAATTAGCTCTAGCTTTAACAAATGATCAACAGATAGTCTAGAATATATACAATTAGCAACAGCAGGAATTGGTACCGGCCATTACATCATAAACTGTATAACAGAACTCATGTTGTCAGAAGAGAGAGACACAAATAAATCATGATGTATAAATCAATGTAGGACTCTCATCACAAAATGTCTGATACATTTATTTCCTTTAGTAGCATACCTAATGAAAATCATCATTTTCACCGTCAAACTAGACTTTTTAATCCACCAATATGCAAAACTATTAACTTCTTTGACTTATTCCATTGAATTGCATCACGCAGCTACATGTGACAACATTGATAGTATTATTTTGACTCTCCTAAATTTCCAAGTTTTAGAATGTAAGATAAAATTGAACAACTGAATTTTTTCAAAACTGAGTTTAATGCAAGGGAAAGATTGTTCTTTTCCAACTTAAAAACTATTTTAGTGGATTTTTTTTTTCAAGTTTGATTTGCATCATGACTGATATTCAAATATGAACATGCTCAGATCAAATAGAAACAGTCTATCATTTGTTGAAGAAGTCACCTTTACGATAATTTGTGTATTGATTTGATTAATTCGCTCAGTAATTGAGAGATTGACCATAACTGTATCTATAATGACAATATTTCAAATGGCTGTCCTAGTTGTGAGAGTAACACAAACATACTAATGGTTCATGATATACATTCTTTTAGAGGGAAATCAAAACGTACACTTTCTAACAGATTAATAAAGCAATTACATGTATATTGACAAAAATATATTTTATGATTTTTTTGTTTGTTAAATTCCTATACAACTCTTGATGATGAAGTGTGAGTCAATTTGAACAAATATCCAAAAATAGATATTTACATATATTCAGTTTGTGCTCATTTATCGTTTAATTATACTTTTGTTAAATGCACATGTCGGGTTAGTTATGTTTATTACATATCTTCATAAATGTGAATTAATACACCTTGGAGATAGTAATGGTTACCCGCCCTTGATAACTCGTCGTTTACATTTAAATATTTTTATTTCATTATACATGTATCTATCAATTTGTTTTCTCGCTTAGGTTCTATGCTATTCTTGTAACACTCTAGCCACCTATACAGATAATCTATATAGCCTTTCCTGTTCTGTTAGTCAATTCATTTTATCATAACAGCAGATAAATGAAATCTTGTGAAATGATTCATGTAAAGGACAGAATAAAGAAGTCATTGATTGTATACGTATTAAATTACATAATTACAAAAAAAATACGCTTGAGTTGAGTGACGCGCACCCGTACCTAATCTAGTCACTGCTACTGTACATGTATGTCTGGTTATAGGCCAACGTAACCGATACACGTCCGACTGGTAAGGCGAACAAGGATAGTCTGTGTACACTCCTACCCAGTAGCATTTGTATATAAAATGATATACATTATTGTCCGCAGTCAAATACATATGGACCAGGCTTTTCACACTTGAAAGTAGTGATAAAACTGGGGGTTCTGGCGCACTTTGCCCCATAGGGTTAGTATGGGAAAATGTTACCCTCCCTGAAGTGAGGGTAGCATTGGTGAGGGTAACATATGACGTCATAGTCATTATGAATCACTTTTAATTAATGCTGATTAGATATAGCAGATGCACATGTATTGATTAATTTTTATGAAATTAATTTCATTGATTGAATAAAGAACGAGATAAGAGCAGTGTTGGATGCAATATTTTATTGTCTCTGTCAATAGAACGGACACGGGTCAGAGACCCATCCCATGTCCGCCCGTACAATTATTTCCTATTCTAATATGGACAATATATTCATATTTAGACATGGAAGTCATCTACCACCCTTGATACGGTACTGAGACGATCTGTGTATATGTACACCTTTTCTCGTATCAAGGGATCCTGACATTGGACCTTTCTAGGGTAGTTCACTCTCCTATAAATCGGTTACATCAGATGCCCTCACCCAGGAATTAAATTTCTTAGGCCAGTGAAGCCATTTTACATAATATTGTTTGTTTCGACCTCTTCCTCTGGCTTTCAAAATGGTCTCCATCTTCCACATATCGTCATCCCGAACGTCAACTTTCTGTAGCTCAGACTGGTAAAAAGTTCCTTTGATCTCGTCCTCATCATAGTCTTTGACTCTGTATATAGGTAATCCCCCTCGCAGTATCTTTTGGTAAATGGTAAATATCTCACCCGTCCATTTTTTGTCATATTCTCGAGAGAAAGGATTTTTCAGATGAGACAACCTTACCTATCTCCGACTTTCAATTTGAATGGCTTGGAAACCTTCTTCGTTTTTCGCAAACCTATCTGTTTTTTCGGCCAATACATTCTCCACCAGATAGACGTCTCCTTGTCTTTAGTTACGCTTCTTGGAGCAATACCGATTGTCCGGTGATACGTATGGTTATAGCTATCGGTAAACGTTTGTAGATTCTTAACGTATTCGTAGTTTCTTCTGTGCGTGAAATATCTGTACAGTCTACATTTGATAGTTTTGATTACACGCTCAGCTATGGCGGCTTTTGCTCCGTTTTGAGCATAGAGATGGTCAATGCCGTATCGATTCAGGAGCTTATTTACGTCCTTTGATCGGAATTCTTGGCCCTTCTCACTACGAATCCTAGCAGGTTGTCTCCCCCCCCCCCCCCCCCCCCCCCCCCCCCCCCGTTTAAAATATCTTGAAGAGCCTTTGCAACTGATGCTCCTTTCTTGTCTTTCAGCGGTCTCATCCACAGATATTTGGAGAACACATCTATCACCACTAGTACGTATGAATAGCCATCGTTTTCACTTTTAAACTTGACCATGTCCATGAGATCTGCAGGCCATTGGTCATCGATCCCTGTAACTACGACCATGTTTATTTGTCAGGACCGGAGACACTACCAGCATTGAACGGGTTGTAATATACCGCCTTCAAGTATTTCTCCCAAGTAGATATGTTGACTTCTCTAGTGAGTTTACAGTACTGGTATACATAAGGCTTATATCAGTGTTTATATAGACTCCTCATCTGAACTAACCCAATCATTTCCTCTTCTTTTCAATCTCCTTCTCCTCCATTCAACTTTTCAATCCTCCTCCTCCTCCTCCTCCTTCTCCTCCATTCAACTTTTCAATCCTCCTCCTCCTCCTCCTCCTCCTCCTCCTCCTCCTCAATGTGCTCCTGAAGTTGGTGTTTGTATTTCAACAGCGACATGCGTACAGCAGGAATAATTTCATAACCATAGGCGTAGGATATTGATGAGTGTTTGCCCGTATTGATTGAGGAATTCCATCAGATCTTTCTCTTTCATCTTTTCGTCGGCTTTACTCTCCGCTTCTCTGCTTGAAAGTCCATTTCCTTTGTACTTCTCTATCTTCTTTAGCCACAGCTTTCTGTTTTTAACTCTAGCCAGATTGCTTATTTTGTTGAAAAATGCGTCTTCCTCACCCCCCTCATCCTCTTCATCATCCTCATCCTCCTCTTCGATATCGATGGTTTCTAGGTCATCGAAAATATTCACCCTCTTCCTTTTTGACGGACGTTCATCTTCATCAAGTTTCCTTTTCATTTTGTCATTCTCTGGACACCATCGTTTAACGTGTCTTTGCAAATCGTGTGCGTCTTGGAACATAACCCCACAATCGTCGCATGCAGACATTTCGTCAAGAATGTCTTCGAATTGCACTTCAGGATATTGATTATTGCTGTTATACGTAGATTGATCCTCGAGGTTGTTTAGGTTTTTATAACACGTCTGTGCTAATGAACCTTTCTCTGCGGAATGAGATTTGGCGGCGACGTTCTGTTCTTTTATAGGCACCCCGCCAATGTTGTCATCTAAAACGTTCACGCGCATGCGCAAACCCTCTGGCGTAGTTGGTTTCAAGTCCACTAGTAAGTAGCCATAAGGTTTATTTGTAGCTTCTGAAAAGTATCGCATGAAATGTTGTTGGTTTTCAGGATACATTTGTCTAGCCAGAGTCATAATTTGCTGTTTGTCAATTGGATTGTTGAATAAAGTAAGATAGTGACCGTTCCTCCTTTGCGTTGGATCTTTGCTGTAGAAGAGGTTCTGATTGATGGCTATGACCGACAGATTCCTATGATGACTCCCCTCAGTAAACAATTCATTAATACGAGGGTCTTTGCTTGCCGTTGACATGAGATCATCTAATATGATTAGATTGCTGATGTTAGGGTTTAGAAACTGATCTCCGTCCAAATCTATCGGTATTCCCTGGATGAATTCCACCGCTGGTAATACAGTGGCCTTGATGACATCATACAGCGGTTGCCACCTCTTGTAGAGCCATACGATTCTTTGTGGTTGGGGTGAGATCCGTGAGCTATTTTCTTGCAATAACGTCTTTACAAAGAACGTTTTTCCACAAGATGTTGGTCCGGAAGCGGTCATAGTGAATGGGTGACGGAATTGAAATCCTTCTCCTCCTCTGTTCAAACTTTCTCGATATAAGCCTCCTCCTCCTCTAATCATACGTTCCACTCTTTTCACTAATATACGTGATTCTTCAGTTTTTTCAATGCTTTCATGGTTAGTCAGAACGTGTCTCTTCAAATTGTCACCTCGGGTAAATTGCTTCGTACACATCTTACAGCGATACATGTTATCTCTTCAACTGCTTTAAAGATAATAACAAAAGTTAAGAAATCGCTGTATTTATAAGCGTTTACACAAAGCATCACGGGTAATATCTTAAAACCCATTGCTTAAAGGTGTAATAAATAAGTACAATACATGGATGCATGACTTGTGTCTTGTGTAAGTCTATATTTACAACGAAGACCACTGAACCGAGTACAGACCGATGGCTATCTAGGTCATATACCACCATATTCAGTATTTGTATCTGTGTTTGTCTATCATTGCTATTAGTACTCGAATAATATCCGTATGTAAACTGAATAAACGTGCTAGCACAAAACACAGCATAAAACATATGTCTAACTTTCTATAGACCCGTGGCTTTTTGTGAAGGTTTGAAATGACACAGAAATGCCCTTCGTATGCTCTATATATGTAGTACATATATAAGGACAATGTAGTAATGTATGTATATATATATAGACACATTACCGAAACGAGTATAATCAAAACACAATATCAAAAGATGAAATCCGTCATCAAATATTCTGCTCTTGGACACAAACAAAATCGGAGAATCAATCAAAGCATAGTAATTGCACAAGAATTTGCAAATGGCGACTGACGGGGCGAGTCCATTATCAGCTTATGAATTGGGAAAATGATTTACTTTCCAATTTATATAATAATGTAATAAACACATCTAAGTTTTAAAAATACATTATACATGTATTGTACCCACTGTTTGTGATGGATACATGAAACACTTGACGATTTGACAAAGAAAGCCGATAGGTCACCATGACAATGAAACCTTTATCACCCCTCCCTTATAACGAGATACATGTTGAGACATGTTAAAGCCCAGTCTATTGTCGGCGCAGATGGAAGGGAAGTAAGGTAATATCACTGTTTTCAGAAACGCTGAATGAGTACTGTCTAAGTATATATCACAATATCGGTGGTGTTGAAAATTGCTGATCGCATTACCCATTCAAATGAAAGAGTAAAACACATATATTTTAAACATTAACATGAAATCACCATGGCAACAAACCTGCTCGCCTCTCTGACATATTGACTCTTCCCGTGGTGTTTTGTATACTACTGACACATAGATCTCTAGTCATTCTGCCGAGAGCCAGCAACTGACTAAGACGGGAATCACACAAGTCGTATAGCACGGATTTTATAGGGGAAAACCGAGCGTCGTTAAATATCAAGCAATGATGTAATAATAATTACATCACACTTCTATCGAACCTATGCTATAAAACCATAAGATAAAGCGATATCTAGATGATGTAATGATAATTACATAACAGGAAAATCTAAATTACGCATTTAAATTCTCTCCCTCATTTTTTTTTTTTTTTTTTTATTAAATTCATATAAGAAATTCAATGACTAATCAGATATCGAAATACGCATTTAATTTCCCTTTATTTTTTAAAACAATAACACTTGATATAATAAGAAGTCATACCGACTAATATATGTCGGATCTTGATAATTTTGAGACGTAATCCACGTCATTAGAGTTCCTGAGCGTGGCCCTTTTATGCTCACAGTCGGACTCTATGATAGAAATGGTAAGCCACCTCTACCATTTATGGGAAGTCTCATATAAGTTCAAATTACAAATTAAAATGTATTAATTGCCATCTTTTTGGAATAAATTATACTTATCTGAGGTGGTTCTACATGAGAATTTTGTGTGTACTGACATAGGGCGGTGGTACAAGCCTACATCGGAAAGAGGGAGTTATTAAGTACCATGTCCCCGTTATTGTCAGGAACATGTTTCCGACTCGATTCTCATGGACCCTTGAATGGGTGGATCTCCGTTTCTGGTAACAGAAACGTCGAACGGCCGTGCAACCGCCTTGAAACCTCACGGTTTCTTAATCAGATCGTATATTTATTCAATACTCTTTACCGATGGCAATTACAACTCATCACACACTTGTTCCTCATATAGACTCTTTTATCATACAATGTCATATAAACCAGTGATTAACAATATATTACGCTGTTCCAGCAGCAAAGATGGAACACGGAACAGGGAAAGCAGGACATGGATGTGACAAGTGTGGGAAAAGTTTTAAAAATAGGTCGCACCTGAGCCGCCACAAAAGTACAGCTCATACACAGAAGACAAAGTTAATATGCCCAACGTGTAAATAAAATGGAATTCAATCGGAAAGACAACTACCAAAGGCATTTAAAAAGGCATGGCGTAGCACAAACGGGAGGTGCCGACGTTCAGAATACTAGTACGCCAGAGACAGCGGGCGTAGGAGAACAACATAACCCGTGTGGTCAACAGGCTTTGGATGGTACTCTAAAGACTCATATCATAATGGGTGAAGGTGTGGAGAAGTTCGACCCAATGCTTTTCCTTAGGAGTAAATACGAGGAGGTGAAGAAGGTGCTTAAGGAAGCAATAAAGGCGAGGGGAGGACTCAAATATTACCTCGCCATAAAGGTACGGTTATCTAGACAGAAGGGAGAAACAACAGAGACAGTTGAGCCTCATTTCCACGGGAAATGTCAAACGCTGCTAAAATTTGAAGATATTGATGAGACCATCAAGGAGTCCATTAAAAAGATTTACACGTCTTTTATAGAATACCAACGACAAGGAAGTAACTGGACCGTTGACAAAGTGGTGGACTTGACCGTTCATATGACAAGATACAGGCCGTTGAAAGGTTCCAGTTACATTCCACTTCCGGTGAAACTTAGATCTTAACACGCCGTCATCAACGTGAAAAACAGAGATGAAAAATGTTTCATGTGGTCGGTATTGGCTGCTCTACATCCTGTGAAGCGAGACGCTGAACGAGTCAAAAAGTATCGGGAACACGAAGGTGATCTTAATCTCAAAGATGTGTCATTTCCGGTTAAGATGGACGACATATCTCGGTTCGAGACTCAAAACAACATATCCATCAATGTGTTCGGTTACGAAAGAGGAGACATTTTCCCCAAACACGTGACGAAACAACGCCACCACAAGCATGTGGACTTATTGATGATCTGCGATGCCAAGAAATCACACTATTGCTGGATAAAAAATCTGAATAGGTTATTGAGTGATCAACATTCACATCGTGGACAGCATTATCACTGCCCTTACTGTCTGCATGGATTTACGAAGGGAAGAATACTGCAAGATCATATAGCCTATTGTCATTTACATGAAACTCAGAAAGTAGAACTTCCAAAAGAAGAAGACAATTTTACAAGAATACGCAGAAGCAACTGAAGGTACCTTATATTATATACGCCTACTTTGAGAGTCTCCAAGTACCGATTGCAAGCTGTACTAAAAACCCAAAATCATCATATACAGAAAAGACAACAGAGCACATACCATCTGGATTCGCATACAAAGTGGTCGGTCTCACACAAGGCCATTGTAAGGAGCCCGTGGTGTGTAGAGGAGCGGATGCAGCGGACAAATTCGTAAACTGTATGGTTCAAGAACAAGAACTCATAGAACAACGCTTCAAGCAATGCGAACCAATGCGCATGGCAGGAAGAGACTGGCAGAACTTCAAACACGCCACGCATTGTCACATATGTAAAAAGACGCTCGGAGACGACAGAGTTCGGGATCACTGTCACGTGACGGGAGTATTCAGAGGGGCAGCACACAATGAATGTAACCTAAATTACAAGTTCACGGGACGGATTCCAGTAGTGTTGCACAACTTACGAGGTTATGACAGTCATCTCATTATGCAGGCCATCGGCAAAATAGGACAGAAGCGATTGAACTGTATACCAAATAACATGGAGAAATATATATCGTTCTCGTTAGGATGTATGATCTTTATTGATTCATTCCAATTCGTGAGCTCGTCTCTAGATAAACTAGTTGGTAATCTTGTCGATAATGGGTCATCTCAATTCAAGCACATGGTCACACATTTTGGTTCAGAAGTCCTCCCTCTACTGCTCCGGAAGCAGGTGTATCCGTACGACTACTTGTCAGGCGAAATTCGGAGAGCGGTTTTACCAAACAAGCAGGTCTTCAGAAGTTCATTGACGGGGATGAGTATTTCAGATGAAGACTATCACCATGCACAAACTGTTTGGGAGGCATTCAACATACAGAACTTAGGGCAATATCATGACCTATACGTCCTGACGGACGTTTTGGCCTTAGCAGATGTATTCGAAAACTTCCGCGAGCTTTGTCTCAACTATTATGAGCTGGACCCCGCTCATTTCTATACATCACCAGGACTAGCATGGCAAGCAGCACTGAAAATGACGGGTGTCAATTTAGAATTGTTAACGGATATCGACATGCACTTATTCATAGAAAAGGGACTCAAACAAACCGGATGAATACATCATGTACTTGGACGCTAACAACTTATACGGCTGGGCTATGTCGCAGCCTCTGCCGACACACGACTTTGAATGGATCGATGCCAACGATGATTTTGACGTTACCAAGATAGCAGATTATTCGGACAAGGGATATATCCTCGAGGTAGACATGGAATATCCAGAAGATCTTCACGATCTCCATAACGATTATCCTCTTGCACCCGAGAGACTAACGGTTACGGAGGCAATGCTGTCTCCGTATGCCACGCAGCTCATGGAAGATCTCAAACTCAAGGGAACCTCTACGGAAAAACTCGTCCCTAACTTGAGTAAGAAAGAGAAGTATGTGGTACACTACAGAAATATCAAATTAGATCTTGCTTCGGGCATGAAATTAACAAAGATTCACCGAGTGCTGTCCTTCGAACAAAGTCCGTGGTTGGAGAATTACATCAGCTACAGCACAGAAAAAAGAAAACGCGCCAGAAACGAATTTGAAAAGGACTTTTTTAAATTGATGAACAACAGCGTATTTGGCAAGACGATGGAAAACCTTAGGAGACGAGTTGACGTTAAGCTGGTCAACAGTCAAAAGATGGTTAGACAACTTACCTGCAAGCCATCATTTCACGCCTTCAAAATTTTCCACGAAAACGTAGTCGCAGTACATATGCTAAAGCAGAAATTATACCTTAACAGGCCCATCTATGTAGGATTTTCCATTTTAGACATCTCAAAGACCTTGATGTACGATTTCCACTATAATTATATTAAAACGAAATATGGATCCGAAGCGAAACTCCTCTTCACCGATACAGACTCTCTAGCGTACATTTAACAAACAAATGACATCTACGAGGACATGCAACAAGATGTTCGACACATCAGAATATGACAAAGATCATCCACTTCACAACTTAACAAACAAGAAAGTGCTAGGAAAGATGAAAAACGAGATGCATGGCAACGTGATCCACGAGTTCGTGGGATTGAAATCAAAGATGTATTATCTGGTTCACGATAAAGATGTTTGCAAAGGAAAACCAAAAGTAAAGGTAGAAATGAAGAGAGCAAAAGGTATCAAGAAGTGTGTTGTTAAGAACAACACAAAGCATGAGCATTATAAACAGTGCTTATTCAAAAAAGAATTACATATGTCAAATATGACTCAGATCCGAAGCTATGGACATCAGCTATATAACATAAATATCAACAAACTCGGGTTGTCACCCTTTGATGACAAAAGATATATACTTGATGATGGTATAAGTAGCCTTGCTTATGGACATTAGAGAGTAACACCGCCGAATTAGCAGTATAGTCGATAGCTGTATTTATAATATTAATTTAGATTTACAGCATAACCTGTCAATCAAGTTATCTGAAGACATTCAATACTTTTAGTAAATTCGAGTTATCTCCCTTTCAGTATAACTGAAGGAATAAATGTAGTTTTAAGTTATCTTCCTTTCACATCGAGTTACTTCCGTTAGAATACAGGGACGGGATTTCGGCGACAATTTCTAAGTGGTAAAATCTGTGACATCCACATATGATCCGGCTGAAATAATTGATGTAAACCATGTAGAAATATTCTATAATTCTTTGTGTGTGTGTAATGACGTTCATTTTTGAGTATTTATGTACTAATTTGCATTTGCACCATGTTTGTAAATTTCAATTGTTCGGCCATGCCGCATGATGTGGTTGAAAGGGCATACATTCGTTTCGATCAGGTTATATATCGAATATTTAATACGATTGTGTTACTTTTAATGCCATGGATCTTATATGTGGACGTCGTAAGCTTTTGTCCGTCGGGTATTGGTAATCACATCACGTTGACGGGTCATTAGCATTTGAATCTTCATTATCTTGTTTACTTTTGTAAGACCCGGGGCCGACTATTGTTATATAATTTGTGCTGATTATTTAATCGCGCGCAGGTGTGACAGTGTCGAGAGCCCGGGTTCAAGTAAATACTGTTTGATATTTCATTAGTTTCAACGTCTCTGTGGTGCACAACGTCGTCATCAAAATATAGTAATATAATGAGACTACACGTGTCATTCTCATATACGTGCATTTTATATAGGCGGTTTTTTTATAGCCAATATGTGTTAGTAAAATGTATAGGTTATTATTATAAGGGATACTTTCAGTCCTGTTCTATGTCAGTGTTAAAAATGTTTATCAAAATGTTGTTTTTAAGCATTACAATAATATTTTCCTAAAGCTGTACTATATCTGCATATAGCTATAGGTAACTCGAGATCATATATCTTTATATGGTAGTATATTGGATGTATATATGACAGTATGTGAATGTATTGCATTGTTTTACATTTTGAGATCATGCCTAAAGCGAAGAGCAAAGGGGGTACTGCTGCCCAAGCTAAGAGACAGAAGTTGAGTACCAGGTCAAGCAGAGGCACAGACCAGATGCCAGCTTCAAATGACGACACAATCATGCCAACAATTCAGCCAGGGCCTAACATTATTCCAACCTTGGATGCCAGTGCTGGAAATAGAGAGAACACCTGTCGGGACAGGTACGCAGTTTAGCATGCATCCCCAACCCATGATAGGTACACAGTTTAACATTCAACCCCAACCTATAACAGGGGTCTGTGATAATTTGGGCCTGCATGTCTCTGACGCAAATAAACAGAAAATTTTAAATGGGGAATATATTGACCTAAGTATTCTTCTTCCCAAAAATGTGAACCAGCCTGAGGCTTCTCATAAAGTTGCGATTGTTGAGGGCGAGTTGGTTATTCAGCCCAAAACTGTAAAAATCAAGATAAATGGCATAAACTCTTGGACAGACGCGTTAATCATATACATGAGCATATACATTGATGCACACCCTGAACAAATGCAGGGTATGCTGAAGTATATGCAGTCGGTTCGATTAGGTGCTTCTCGATCGTCCAACATGGGTTGGAAGCAGTACGACGAGCAGTACCGCCTGCGTAAATCTAGGTTACCATTAGCTTCGTGGGGATTGATTGACCCTGAACTTTGGCTTATATACATGCAGTCGTCCTCTCCAGCAGTGTCGTTGATGAATAATGCCACAACTTCTAGTCAAAGTACACTCAAGTGTTATGATTACAATTACAAGGGTCATTGTTCTCGCCCCCAGTGTCAGTATAAGCATAAATGCCTGCACTGTAATGGGAATCATTCCTCTTCAAAATGCTTTCAGCAAAATAATAACCAGTATCGTTTTCGTGCCCAACAGTCAAGTCATCAACCAAACACAGCCTCCTCCGGTGGTAAGCGTCCAGGAAACACAGCAAAACCTGTGGGCTCTGGGAAAGTCCCCAATTAACATTCACAATCTTTCAGTACTTCTTAAAGACTACCCAAGAAAAGAAGCTGCACACATATTATTAGGTTTTCAAAAGGGCTTTAGGCTTCAATATACTGGCCCTAGAGTTACCTCCGAGGCAAGAAATTTGTCATCAGCATGTTCTTATAGTCATGAATTGGGTAATAAAATAGCCAAAGAAATAAAATTAGGAAGAATTGCTGGCCCTTATCCTTGCAAACCTATATCAACCTTGCACATTTCACCCATAGGATTAGTACCAAAGAAAACGGGTGGCATGCGACTGATAACACATTTATCCAGCTGGGGAAAGTATCAATGACTACATTGACCCTGCTAAAAGTGCTGTTTGTTACACTTAATTTGATCAGGTGGTTGATAAAATATCAGCACTAGGTATAGGTTGCTTAATAGCGAAGAAAGATATACAGTCAGCTTTCCGTCTGCTGCCTGTTAACCCAGCAGATTTTGATAGGTTAGGTTTTCAGTTTCAAAACCAATATTTTATAGATAAATGTCTCCCCATGGGGTGTTCAATATCTTGTTCTTTATTTGAAAAGTTTGCTTCTTTTTTGGAGTGTGCGATCAAACATAGTTCTGGTCTTGATTTAGTTGATCATTATCTAGACGACTTCATATTTGGGGGCAAGGCGAACACAGGGGATTTTGAGATCTTAATGAAAACCTTTTATTCTGTATGTACTGAGCTAGGAGTGCCTGTGGCAGAGGAGAAAACTGAGGGGCCCATTACTGTGCTAGTATTCTTAGGTTTAGAAATAGATACAATTGAGAGGAAAATTAGAATCCCCATGGAAAACATTTTGGCTTTAAACACAAATTTAAACACTCGTAAACAAAACAAAAATAACATTGAAAAATTTACAGTCAATAGTGGGCTTATTGGTTTTTTGTGGTAGGCTATACCTTCATCTAGAGCTTTTAACAGGCGTTTTTATAATGCAATGTCTGGTGCTAAGCTCCCTCATCATTTTATTCGGGTTACAAAAGGGATGAAGGATGATGCGAGGGTTTGGTTGACTTTTATGGAGGATTTTAATGGAGTCAACACCTTCCCAGATCCTGATTGGCTATCAGATCAATCGTTGGAGCTATTTACGGACAGTGCAGGAAGCTCTGACTTGGGTTGTGGGGCATTTTACCATAAGAGCTGGTCTTTTTTCAAATGGCCTTGCTCCTGGCACAAAACCGAGATACTGCGCGATATAACTTTTCTAGAGCTAGTTCCAATTTTGCTAGCTATCCATACTTGGGGCAATGACCTTCGAGATAAGAAAGTCATTTTCCGAGTTGACAACAGTGCTTTGGCTACTATCCTGAATAAGAAAACTTCAAAATTAGACAGAGTTATGTGTCTTTTAAGAGAACTTATTCTGGTGTCAATGCAATACAATATTCAGTTAAAAGCACAACACATAGCTGGGGTAGACAATTTTATAGCGGACGCCATATCTCGATTTCAGTGGGGGAGATTTCGAGTCTTGGAGCCAGAAGCAAAAGCCCAACCAGACCTGTTCCTCCCAGATTTCTCCACTTGATATCAGTTGTGAAGTAGATAAGCTCATTCGCTCATCCGTATCGGAAAACACAGCAAAAGCTTATAACATTGCTTTAAAGCGATTTAATGAGTTCCGGGTTACATACAAGTTACCAGATATTTCCCCTTTTCCGCTATCCCATATAGTTCATTTCATTGCATTATTGTCGGCTAAAGGAGCAGCATATTCTACTGCAAAGAGCTACATATCTGGTTCAAGTTTTTACAGCAAGATTCATGACCTATTAGATGTAACTGACAAGTTTGTTGTTCGTAAAATGCTGGAAGGTATGAGGCGTCTTAAGCCAGTCAGAGATTCCCGTCTTCCTATAACTGTTGAGCTACTTCAGAAGTTGATAGGGGTTGTAGGCAAAGTTTGTCGATCTGACTACGAAGCTATTCTTTTTAAAGCAGCATTCTCACTAGCTTTTCATGCCTTTTTGAGGGTTGAGGAATTCACAACCGATGTCCAGTCTCCTAATCGAGGTGTGACATACGAGAATACAATAATCGTAAACAAAACTACTGTTGATATTTTTCTCCCTCTTTCCAAGACTGATCAGTATGGTAAGGGTGTTCATATTCAAGTGAGTGCGAATGAAGGAAACGTATGTGCTGTGAGATTGCTTGAACAATATTTTGCAGTTCGTCCCAAGTGTGGGGGGCCGCTTTTTTGTCATTTTTGGGGTTCACCACTCACTCGATACCAGTTTACATCAGTCTTAAAGAAGTCCATAAGCATTCTAGGGATCGATAGTACTGGATACAAATATCATTTTTTTCGTATTGGGGCGGCAACTATGGCCTCTGTCAACGGGGTGTCTGATGAGGACATTAAACGCATGGGTAGATGGGTTAGTGATGCTTATAAGGGCTATATAAGGACATCAGTATCGTATTAGGATAATTACACATTAAGTATGATCTCAATTATGCTTGTTCATGTTGCTAACAGCATATAAGTTTCTTATAGGTAACATCAGAATATGGATCTTGGGCTCGTCCATAGTTAAGCGTGGTTTCATCCACGCCAGAGGTAGGCCTGATGGTATCCATTTGGGACTAGATGACCTAGGGGCATTTATTTGGTGGCAGGGTCGGAGTGGCTTATCCGCTACAAGATTATCAGCAACCTTCAACAACATTAGAAAATTTGAGGATGACCCCAATATCTTGGTAATTCATTGTGGTGCTAATGATTTGGGAATTGTCCCTTTGAAAGAATTGCGCAAAAATATCAAAGATTGTGTGTCCTATTTTCACAAAACCTTCCCTAATGCATTGTTAGTGTGGTCACAATTACTTCCCCGTCTTACATGGCGTCACAGCAGCAATCAGAAAGCAATGAAGGAGGGTCTGGTTAGGTTAAATAGTTGCATGGCTACATACATTCTGTCACTTGGTGGGGGTTACATTCGGTATCCTGACATATCATTAAGTTGTCCAGAATTATTTGCTCAAGATGGGATTCATCTTTCACCAATAGGTACAGATATATTTCTCGACACACTTCAGGGAGGTCTGGAAACTTTTATGAAATCCACAACAGCTATTTTTCCTACACTCAATCCATAAGTTGATTTATTTGGCTGCAGCTTTGTCTTGGTTTGTGTAGCTTCATTCCATCTACTTTGTGGCGGTGGTCAGGCTATACCTGTCCATTGGCGGATGTTGCTACATTTACCATAATTACAGCTTCAATGGATCAAGTTTGTAGCTATATCGATTAATGATTTAAATTGGACTGTTAAATTGATATTGATCATCATCGATTGCATTGTTGATCGGTTAAATTAATTTTAAATTGCATTTCGCAATGAACCTATATTTGATTGCATTTAGCAAGCTATCTTGAATTATTTGTGCAGTTCGCACTTTCTTGAATTATTTGTGCAGTTCGCACTCGAGCTTCAGATGTCTGTTCCCAGGGTTTGTATGCTCATTATTATAATCTTCAGATGCCTGTTCCCAGGGTCTGTTGATATTTCTCAATTTTTGAACCTTTCATTGGCGGCTTGCCATATACCCTAGTTCAGGGTCGGTATCCTCAACTCTCTAGATAAAGCTGTGGCCAAATTATACCAAAAACAATGTGTTTGTCATTTGTTCGATTGAATGGTCTTTGATAACGCGTATATACATATATATATATATATAAACATTGTATATAGTCTTATGATATACCTCCCACCTCTGAGTAAGAGGGGTAGCGGTCTCGATCCCTAAAAGAGGCACACGAATAGCGTTCCTGTTACGCCTGTACACCTGTATATTGTAAGTGTCATTCAATTTTATTGTTTAAATGTTTGAGAGAACAGGTCATTTTTATTGGTTGTAACTACAAGTTTAAATACTTAATGCTCTGTAATTGATAAGACCATGTGTACACACATACCGCACTCGTTCCCGCAGTACAAACTACCTTAGTGTAAAATATTTAATCGCATAACGACAACAGTATAGATATAAATATATAGCATACATGTAGATTGCCTGATAACAACGACAGTTTACGGGTGGAATGATAATGACATAACAAAATGTATAATCTACCAGGATGTTAAACTAAACAATCTACCAGACGAGTTGACAAGTAATAATGGTGGTAAGTAATATTTTCTGTTTGTTTGTGGCCTAAATGATATTTATCAGATCGTGTCTTGTTTAAACGGTTCTGTTATTTGTATGAAATGAAAGATTGATATATATAACCATTTTAGACAATTATAAACTGACATACTATGGATTAATATGTGTGTAGTATACAAAATAGGCAATACATTTATACGGAGAGTTATTTCTTATAACAACCGTTTGGGTAAGATAGGGAAACATAATATAATATATAACGACAACACACAACATATATTACATACGATCACATATCCATATAGGGTCTAGTAAGTAATAACGACGGTATAAACCAATATAGGTAATGGATCCTAACAAACAAATGTTGGATGCGTATTACTAAAAATAGATATATGTCAAGTAGTAATAACGACAGTACAGACAAGTAAATTGTCGAATTGTCGAGGCAATCTGCCCTTTTTTATCAAGACACATGTAATTTACATACGATCAAATATAGACATAGAACATGGAACAGCAAAAAGTATCCCGTAATGTTGTTAAAACGATCCCCCTCGGCCGATACTTAATTCGCCGAGGGCCTATTATGATTAATAAGGAAACATCTTAGGTGGTGTACTCTTCTATTGAGTTCGGCCCCGAGCACATGTGCATCAACTTATGGTTTTACGACAAAGTCTCATATTCTATAACCTGTACTTAGAGTGGTCAAAGACAAGACGTACTGACTTAGCAAAGATTCTGGACATCACTTTCAACCAGGTAAGAGCACATGTTACTGCTAAAATTTTATATAATCATGGCAGCGGTCATGGTACTATGGAAAATACATCGTTGGTAACTCTGCTATGTGCTCAGAACAAATGGAATCATAATTTCAATACTGATGAAGACAAATGGGAAGAAATATACAAATATGCTTTTAATACCTGTACTAGTTCCAAACTTCAATGGCTGCAAATTTATGATTAACCACAGAATTCTAACTACAAATACTTTTTTAACTTTTTTATTCACATTCAAAGAAATTTACAATAACTTTAACATTTTATTATTTTCATCCTGCAAAAAAATAACACATTTATCATGGGACATTGGATTGTGAATATATTATCGAATTTGATAGAACATTTAAGGATCATTATTATCACTAAAAACATAAGTCTTAGATTCAATAAACAGGAAATCATCTTTGGCAAGCAAATTAATAAACTTACTAAGTTCAAGCTAGATAACCTGATATTACTCATTACAAAACAATATATATATACAAATCTGAATGATTGGAATAAGAACTTATTCTTCACAGTCTAAAAATGATATAAGATTTGAGTTAAAAGCTCACAAATTTTTTAATATCTAAATGTAACATTAAAACAAAATACATAATGAAACACAGCAATATTGACTACAAAATCTTAAACGAGATACATCATCTCTAACCTAGGTTTATTTTGTCCGCCACGTCCGAAATGGCATCCCACGTAACTTTATTCAAAAAAAAAAAAATAAAAAAATCAATACGGTGCACACCATATACGTTTATAGGCATACATGTTAGTTGGTGACTAAGCATGAACGAAATAGAAATAACAGTAAACTTCAATATCAGATTAAATTGGATGTAGGCCTGTCTTCAACAGCTCTAATAGCTGAACATGTTTGATTAAGAAACAGGTCTGAAGTAAGCAGTGTGTACTTAGTTTACATGTACATTCTGTTGTCCCTATTACAGCTATTCGGATGTGGTGACAGTCTTATTCGTGATCGACTTTTTTCATGTTATCCTGTGTTAGCAAACAGTCGAGAATAACAATTATAAGCTTTCTAAGTTTGTGACAAAAGTGTGCTATTGCATATGTTTAAATTTTCAAGTGTGAAACGCCTGGTTCATATGTATTTGACTGCGGACAATAATGTATGTCATTTTATATACAAATGCTAATGGGTAGGAGTGTTCACAGATATCCTTGTCCGCCTTACCAGTCGGACGTGTATCGGTTACGGTGGCCTATGACCAGACATACACGCAGAGTAGCAGTGACTAGATTAGGAACGGGTGCGCGTCACTCAAGCGTAGCTTTTTTACATGCAAATTATGTAATTTAATACGAATACAATCAATGACTACTTTATTCTGTCCTTTACATGAATCAGTTCACAAGATTTTATTTATCTGCTGTTATGATAAAATGAATTGACTTACAGAACAGGAAAGGCTATATAGATTATCTATATAGGTGGCTAGAGTGTTACAAGAATAGTATAGAACTTGTGCGAAAAAGATTTGATAGATATAATGAAATGAAAATAATTAAATGTATTTATGAAGATATGTAATAAACATAACTAACCCGACATGTGCATTTAACAAAAGTATAATCAAAAGATAAAGGAGCACAAACTGAATATATGTAAATACATATTTTTGGATATTTGTTCAAATTGACTCACACATCAACAAACAAAAAAATCATAAAATATATTTTTGTCAATATACATGTAATTGCTTTCTTAATCTGTTAGAAAGTGTACGTTTTGATTTCCCTTTAAAAGAATGTATATCATGAACCATTAGTATGTTTGTGTTACTTTCACAGCTAGGACAGCTATTTGAAATATTGTCATTATAGATATAGTTATGGTCAATCTCTCAATTACTGAGCGAATTAATCAAATTAATACACAAATTATCGTAAAGGTTGACTTCTTCAACAAATGATAGACTGTTTCTATTTCATCTGAGCATGTTCATATTTGAATATCAGTCATTGAAAAAAAATCCACTACAATACTTTTTAAGTTGGAAAAGAATAATCTTTCCCTTCTATTAAACTCAGTTTTGAAAAAAATTCAGTTGTCCAATTTTATCTTACATTCTAAAACTTGGAAATTTAGGAGATTCAAAATATTACTATGAATGTTGTCACATGTAGCTGCGTGATGCCATTCAATGGAATAAGTCAAAGTAGTTAATAGTTTTGCATATTGGTGCATTAAAAAGTCTAGTTTGACGGTGATAATGATGATTTTCATTAGTATTGCTACTAAAGGAAATAAATGCATCAGACATTTTGTGGTGAGAGTCCTACATTGATTTATACATCATGTTTTATTTGTGTCTCTCTCTTCCGACAACATGAGTTCTGTTATACAGTTTATGATGTAATGGTCGGTACCAATTCCTGCTGTTGCTAATTGTATATATTCTAGACTATCTGTTGATCATTTGTTAAAGCTAGAGCTAATTGAGCTCAGTCTTCATCTATGGTAAAAGAGATAGAGGCGTTGTTTATAAAATTATTAGTGTAAATATTTTCGATGATATCATTGATGTGAAGAAGAAAGACAAGTGAGCCTTGGACACAGCCTTGTAGTACCCATGTGCTGATAACCTTGGTATTTATAACGTAAACCATAACCATCTGTACGAACTCTTTGGAATCTCTCTATAAGATAATTCTGGAACAAGATCAGTAAAGTAAGTAAGAGCTGGTCTGTGCTGTCGTGGTTGTGTCCTTGGACAAGCCGCTTTACCCTAATTGTGTTGATGGTATGCGACGGTATATGTCGGTTCGTGTTTCTCTGATATATAAGATAACAGAAGACTATTTTAACATATCATTAGGGACTTGTTCTGAACTGTTGTGTTGCACAAAGCATATACATTTCATACACAAAAACACCGCCCATACCCGATAAGATAATAACCTCAATTCAAAAAAGGCAATGACATAATCAATGGAATCTATATTTAGACTAGGTTGTCAGCAACGACAGTTTCAGTAGAATGACGTAATGTGAAGTGAAGTGGATAGATAATCAACTAGGAAGGTGGGATTAATCACTCTACAGACCTGTTAACAAGTCATAATGGCGGTAAGTAACGTTTTCTGTTTGGTTGTGGCCTAAATACTATTTATCTGATTGTGTCGTGTGATTGTGTTGAAATTGGTTACCTTGATAGACATAACCGTTGTAGGGTATTACATATAACAGACATAATATTGATTAATATAACGTAGTATTCAAATTTAAATGGGTCATAACTTCCTGTAAAAGCATTTCTTCTAATTGACTACATTAGGATAAAACTGGATTTGTTATTACACAAGGTAGACAAGTATAACACAACAACTGATAATAAGAATATCATATATTGCTCGTATATCTACCAATATGAGTAGTTTATATGTTCTTTTTTATGATCTGATAAGATCCCGACAAGGAACCGGTGGGTATTAGTTTTACGATGTGTCCGTGTTCCTGTCAGTCCATCTGTCCTTTTGTTCAACTAGTTGGGGCGGTGTCTCATGCAATAAATAGTAATTCATGGTCCATTGTTACGGCTCTGTATCACCTAAGTAAGGCGACTTTTTATTTATGTCAACTTGATCTACATTTTCACCTTTGACATTTCGGTTTGCTGTCTGTATTAGTTGTCATTTGAACCTCTTTCTTGTGACAAAGGTTCTCTTCAATTCAAATTCTGATATCACTTCAAAAACACTAATAATCCTGAGTTCATCAACATTAAAACCATCGAATTCTTAATTAAATACACTGGGTTTGTCAAGCACTTCAACGACAATAGCTTTGTTAGCTCATATCTGTGTTCGCCCACTCAATCCATATCCGGTACACCTAACTAGTATTCTAAAATACACAATACATTATTGTTAGCGTTATCTCTCTCTATATATACAATGTATAGGAAAGCCCAAACTGCACCAACGACGCCAGAGTTAAAGTAGATATTATAAAGTATGATTTTACGTGGTCACCTTGCATGTAATAGAATATCACACTAATCAAGAGATTTACGAAAAGACACAAACAAGATAAAAATAATAATTAGATAAAAAGTTAACAGCAATAAAGTTTACTTTCCAGATATTCAGCAGATAAAAGTTTTTTTCCTGTCCAACTATTCTGATCAGGCATCTTCTGATTTTGGATCGATTTAATTTTTTAACAATTCAACAACTTTCTCCAGAACATTTGTAAGTGTATCATTCGTGTAGATATTGTGAAATAAGGACATATGTCATACATTGTATGCAACACAATCAGGCTTGATGGAAACGTGTGGCTGTTCTGAATCCCTTCATTATCCTTTGACAACTTTTTAAAGTTTATGTGTTAGTCTATTTTATTAACGTTTGTTATTACTATGGTTTATGGTATATCTTACTCCTAACAGAGTTCATTGTGTCAGCTGGAATCGGACCATGGACATGTGACTTACCAGTCTAACGCCCTACTAGCTGACAAAATCTTCCAAGCCGAGTCAATAGGATATAATTAGACAAATAGACATAATGCGATTGATTACGAATTGTACATTTAGCTATTTATACATGTATGATGTATCATTTTAAATATTTTGAGAAACAATTATTTTTCTATGGAGAGAGAGATATTGTTCGGAATGGAAAATGCATGGGAATTAAAAAGAAATAAAATGTAATCCTACGACTTTTCAAATAAAATTAAAAAAAAACAAAACAGGCACTTAAATAAAAATTGAAGCAAAACTTCACTAAGACAGTGATGTGAATCGTGATAAAAAGTAAAAAAAAAAAAAAATGGAAAGAGAAAAAAAAATATTAAATCAAAATTATCATTGATGCTGCCAATAATCATAACAGAAGGGAGCCGAAATACTTTAGTTATGCAGGCAAATTAAATGGCTACAAAAAGCTCCTAGAAATGTACTGCTTCGAATATCTGGGGAAACGGTTAATTCGCCAAAGGGTCAAATTAACTTGACATCTGATCTTAGAGCACTCATTGATCTCCTGCAGGAGTACGGAATTTTCTTTGTGACTTACAATTAAACGATTGAATGTTGATATGTCAAGAAGCCATTGTTTTTATCAATGCATGAAAGGAAAGGGTCCCCTAGCAACGAAAATTGAGGACACAATGATCAACAATATGCTTATTGTGTATATATTGCAATTACTTAACCGGTCATATGGGGAGTATTTATACATGTGAAACTTTTCTATGGTTTCAGAAGCTGTAGTTGCTCTATGAAAGGAAAAATATGGATCAGAATCGAAAACACACAAACATTGAAAAAAAGAAAAACGACATTATACTACTTCCAATCACAAAACCGGTGACAAAACCAAATCTAAAGCGAAGTGATATATACCAGAAGAAAATTGAAGAATATAAAAAAAACGAAAACAAATCGTGGACTCCAAATAACACCATTCTCATCTATGCTGCCAAAAATGATAAGCGTGAAGACCTTGAATACTTACAGTCTGAAGGAAAATTGGAAGGTGCCGTAAATACTCTTCTCAAAAAAGCACTGCTCCATGGTCATGAAGAACTGGGGAAGTGGTTCCTTCACATAGGAGCAAATTTAGAAAACATGTCCAAGAATGTCCCGTTACTGCATTTTGCTGCGAGCAAAGGATATTCTGATTTCCTAAAAGTGTTATTGGAAAAACACTCTCTAGACACCAATGCTAAAGATGAAAATCACGAAACGGCCTTGCACTTGGCAATAAGAAATGGTAATCCCGAAATTTGTAGATTGCTCTTACATTCTGGTGCCAGGACGGATATCTCTGATCGAGACGGTTTGCAACCATTGCATCGTGCAGCCCAGGTCAAAAACATCGCTAAAATGATTGATCTTTTGTTGGAATTCAACGCTGATATAGAGGCTATCGATGAGCACAGTAAATGTCCATTGGAATATGCGTTTGAGAGATCTTTTAACAAACATGTAGCTGTTTGTCATCTGATCAAACAAGGTGCAAAAGTAGGAAAAACGTTTGTATCGCAGGGATCATTCTTCGGTAAGAATGCAGTCCAGGTAGGACATACGCTTGGAATGACAACAACTATTTTGCGTGCAGTGCGATACAGGAGTTCTGAAGTAAACAAAAAGGATTTGTTTGTTCTTGACTGTGTGAACTTGACTGGTGATATCGGAGCACTCGTCGATCTTCTGCTGGAGGACGGAAACATCTTGAGTTTGTGTGACCTTAACACAGATGACACTACCAAACGACTGCTAAGTTATGTTGAGATGACACGGAGTCATCGTCTTTACCAATGCATGAAAGAAAGAGGTCTTTTAGTGGCCAAAACTCCACCGGATGTACGTAAAGGAGACAATATCAACACACTGACGGAATCGCTTCAAGACAGTAATATAATGACGGATGATGCAAGAGGTATGTATCTTGTAATTCAAAAGCCAGTGTTTTGCATAATAGTGGTCCACACTTATAAATCTATATTATGTGTAATGGTTAGCTGTTACATGTGTTCTATTTTTAACTCAAGCTACTTGTGGACGTAGATCCTGAGTGTGAGGGTCAGGCCGAGTACAAGAATAAAAAGTTGTCTCTTTATCATGCTTTCGATATATTGTTTTTAAACAACTGTTCCCTCTTCATGATCTTTTTTTTTTTTTTTTTGCCAATTTCTTCCTCTTCACATGCTACATCTTTTTGTGGTTTTGGCTAACCTTAAAATTGTGTTTAGCCATTTTGTCAATTTTATGAAATTTTATGAAATTTTATGAAAGAACAAAGACTTACATTTTATTCTATAACTATATACTTGAAATAATATTACTGCAGTACATGTATATATATATGTGTGTGTGTGTATGTGTATTAGATACGCCTGTCCTATCGCATGAACAAAGACTATTAGGAGAACAAATGATGGTTCTTCACTTTGAAGCAGTGGATGAGGATGAATTCATTTTAACAAGGGGAAAGGTAAGTTGACATCAACATGAAAGTTATGTATTTTGAAAAAAAACTGCGATCACACCTCTCCCTCATTCAATTCATTGGCTAAGCTCTTTAACTTGAGTATTCAAATATCACTTAGGAAAAGGGCTAGTGCAATTGTACCCAGGAAAGGATAACCCGCGTTGAAGTCAATTGTACCAAATTATACTAACTTGCATGATTTATATTTGCAGACCGAAACACATGGATACATGGATACATAACTTTTCTTTTACATGTTAGAATATGTTAAAGCTTCCTACTAAAACTGATATGTTGTATACTTTTAAACATACATTGTTTCGGGTATTTATGTAAGGTCTCGGACCTTTGATTATGGATTTTACTAAGGTGATTTTATTTGTATGCCACGATAATGCCTGTAATTATAATGTTTTACAGGGCGGTTCCCCAAGCAAACTGATGAAAGACGCTAATTCAGCAGAACTGGTTGTTGTCGTATCTCCGTCCAAAGACGAACAGTCTATTCAGAAAGTGGTTGCTCTTGCTGCACAACATCAGGTACATCGAGCTCGTGGTGTCTTTGAGAAGGACTCTCTAACATTCAAGCACATCCAAACAAGCGATTTCCTGGCAGATTCAGAATTTCAACACGGAATTCCGTCGGATCTTCAATATTCAGTACTTGTTTCTGAGAACAAAACTGTTAACCTCCTGGAAAAGAAACTCAAACTAACCAGGGGGAAGTCACCCTACGGTACGTTACTATTGATCGATATATATCCTTACAACAAAACATGTCGACTCCTAACGGAAAAGGCTTCCTTAAGAAGAATTCACTCGATGAGGACAATGAGTTCTTTAGCAGTCAGAACGATCTTTTTGGCATGTTATTTTATAGAGCTTCGATTGATAAGACGGGGTATCCCATTTTAACAACATTCTTCAATTTTGCGAAATTTCTTTTGATATATACTTTATTTGCTTTCGTTCTGTTCAGTATACGGGTTAATTATTTTAGTTTAGATCATGTTTGTACCTTGTTTATATCTTTGTTAATATGTTTACACTTATGTTACGGGATTATCTCCTTCACATGAATTATATTGAGTTATAACAACATGCTACATCTTGTTATGGTTTTGGCTAACCTTAAAATTGTGTTGAGCCATTTTGTCAATTTTATTTCTATAACTATATACTGGAAATAATATTACTGTAGTACATGTATATATATGTGTGTGTGTGTGTGTATTAGATACGCCTGTCCTATCGCATGAACAAAGACAATTAGGAGAACAGATGATGGTTCTTCACTTTGAAGCAGTGGATGATGATGAATTCATTTTATCAAGGGGAAAGGTAAGTTGATATCAACATGAAAATTATGTATTTTGAAAAAAAATACTGCGATCACACCTCTCCCTCATTCAATTCATTGGCCAAGCTCTTTAACTTGAGTATTCAAATATCACTTAGGAAAAGGGCTAGTGCAATTGTACCCAGGAAAGGATAACCCGCGTTGAAGTCAATTGTACCAAATTATACTAACTTGCATGATTTATATTTGCAGACCGAAACAAATGGATACATGGATACATGGATACATAACTTTTCTTTTACATGTTAGAAGATGTTAAAGCTTCCCACTAAAACTGATATGTTGTATACTTTTAAACATACATTGTTTCGGGTATTTATGTAAGGTCTCGGACCTTTGATTATGGATTTTACTGAGGTGATTTTATTTGTATGCCACGATAATGCATGTAATTATAATGTTTTACAGGGCGGTTCCCCAAGCAAACTGATGAAAGACGCTAATTCAGCAGAACTGGTTGTTGTCGTATCTCCGTCCAAAGACGAACAGTCTATTCAGAAAGTGGTTGCTCTTGCTGCACAACATCAGGTACATCGAGCTCGTGGTGTCTTTGAGAAGGACTCTCTAACATTCAAGCACATCCAAACAAGCGATTTCCTGGCAGATTCAGAATTTCAACACGGAATTCCGTCGGATCTTCAATATTCAGTACTTGTTTCTGAGAACAAAACTGTTAACCTCCTGGAAAAGAAACTCAAACTAACCAGGGGGAAGTCACCCTACGGTACGTTACTATTGATCGATATATATCCTTACAACAAAACATGTCGACTCCTAACGGAAAAGGCTTCCATAAGAAGAATTCGCTCCATGAAGACGATGAGTTCTTTAGCAGTCCGAACGATCTTTTTGACATATTTGTTATTTTTATAGAGCTTCGATTGATAAGACGGGGTATCCCATTTTAACAACATTCTTCAATTTTGCGAAATTTCTTTTGATATATACTTTATTTGCTTTCGTTCTGTTCAGTATACGGGTTAATTATTTTAGTTTAGATCATGTTTGTACCTTGTTTATATCTTTGTTAATATGTTTACACTTATGTTACGGGATTATCTCCTTCACATGAATTATATTGAGTTATAACAACAACAACTTTTGTTTGATTTCAAGTCATATCAAATTGAATATGTTTTAAGTCATTATTTTAAATAATTTCATGACAATGATTAATTGTGTCAATTTACAGATCTGCATTCCCTGCATCATTGTGTTCTTCACAACGAGGTCGATGAGTTACAGAATATGCTACACAGCGGTAAGACAATTGACGTAAATGTCAAGGATGAAGCAGGATGGACAGCATTAAATCTTGCAATTCTCTTGGGAGAAAAACAAATGGTTGAAATGCTTCTTGACGGCGGAGCTATTGTAACATTGGATATGGCGCAGTATCTACCAGCTTGTTTCTGTGGAGATTGGGACAGAAATGCCGTTGTGGAATTATCACCCCTTATTCTTTCTGTGCGCCTCAACCTCACGCAAATTCTACAGTTACTGAGTGAAAAGAACTCTGGTCATCCGTCCATTGATCTCTGTATTAAACTCTCATATGGATTGAAAGTTGAATCAGTGTTGTTGGAATCCGTTTGTAAAACAGCTGAACGAAAGCATCAGGCTATAGGCGTCGCTCGATTTAGGCCCACCTACACAGCCCGTACGAGTCGGCCCATTCAAAGGGTTTGCCTTGGATTTTCGGACGATGTGAGTTACAAAGAAGAGAAAGGTGATATTCATGGCGTGCAGATTGTTGTTATGAACAAGGACATTTCCCCGGAGAGCGACTGGACAGAAGACACCGAAATGACAGAAGACGAAGAAGTCGTTTCCAAGGCAATCATTGACTTATGGGCTGATCATCTATGGGAGCAACATTCTAATTTGAATGCCATCACTGCTGGTAGCTTAGTTAGGATGAAAAGCCAAGAAATGAAACCCAAGGGACACATCATTTTACACTGCTCACACAAAGAATACATTCCGCTTGAAAGCGAAAGATTCCCAACCGAATTGACATGTGAAAAAGGAGCAATGCCTGTTGCGGTGCTTGAGGGAGAATTCAGACTAGGGCCTATAATTAACCCGCTGGCTTCTGGTTCTATTAGCGGTATAGAGAAAGCTGCAGCAGGAAGAGATGAACCAGATCAATCCGAGAACGTCAACAGGTCTAATTTAACAAAAGACGGCAGGAAATATCCGATGAAAACAACAGAACATATTCCGTTGAAAATAGGAATGAATTTATGTCAGTCCGATTCTTCTAACGAAAGCCCATATGAAGGAACATTGGGAATATTCGTTGAAATGGGCAACAATAAAACGGGATTTGTAACTTGTGCTCATTTGTTCTACAAGGATAAGATTAATAAAGGAGAGCATCCAATATATTTTCCCTGTCCACAACAATTGAGCGGTGATTACGTCATTGCTCCATTAGATGCCTTCGAGGAAGAGGAAATAAGGCAGGTAGAAAAAATGGATGTCGAGGATGAGCCTGTTAATGAATGCTGCCGTAATGTAACACATAAGTAAGTTCATGGTTTATATCGTTAGAAAAAAACAACATTTTTACTGTATTTGTTCACTAAATTAGCCTGTAATAACTATAAATCCATCCTAAGGGATATTTTGAAACCCATCAATAATAAATGCAATTAAACATTAGTACATATTGTTAAAGATAATTTGAATCATACCACAGCAGCCAAGTAATACATACTTGTTCCGAAGACGCATGTCTTTTTTTTCTTTCGAATACCTGATATCTTATATTTTGAATCAATAATATTTTCTTTTTTTTTGCAAACGGCTGAATGATTAAGACAGAATGGCCAACTGATTAATGATTGTCGTTATTTCTACGTTATAAATCTTATCCTTACTTTTTACGAAAGTGTCTACTGGGAATGTGGAAAGGTAGTTCGAGCTGTGTTTGACTCCGCTCTAGACGTTGGCATAGATGCAGCACTAATAGAAATCGATCCAATCAGAGTGCCACGTGACGGCTCTTTTGATTACATCAAGGGTACCCATCTTCGACATGCAGGTAATATGACGCTATTAATCCCATATGATGACGTGTCCCATTACAAGCAACATTTCATTTACCATTTCCACAGGACTACCAGAAGAGTTCACTTGATATATTAGATATATCTGTTGTATTCGTCAGGCTATGTGTCGCGTGCCTAGGTTTTATGTTATAGAACATGCCTTATGTTTAAGTCATAAATATGTAACATATCAAAAGTGGGAGAGTATATGAAATTTTACAAATTATCAGTGTTCCTCTCCTTATAGAAAAGATAGTTTCACTCATTTTGATGCTTCGTTTACTTCTATTAATTTCACTCCTAGAAATGCCCAATAACTAATCCCAGTACAGGATCGAGCAGTGGTATGATGTTTATGTTCAGTATATGACATATACTGCCTGGTTTTTCGTGTCTTAATGAATAATTATATTATTGCTTATTTCATTTTTGCACATGTTGTTTTCTTAGTAAGGAATTTAGTAGCCTTCCATAAATATTATTTCTAAAACAATAGTTTATCCTTTTATTCGGCGATATATGATTCACGTTTACCCTTTCAAGTTTGTTTGCATACAGTGTGCGTAATTGTTAACTAGAAAAAAAATGTTCGCTTTAATTTTGTTACATCCCAAATTGGCCTCTGTTGATTAAACAAATGAATGAATAAGTTTAGGCATAATATTATATATATATCATTTGAATATTTGTAGGCTTCAACTGGAGAGATCCACCAAGATTTATTTCGGGGAAACAGGCAGATTCTGAATACCTTCGCATGCTTGGTGAGTAGGTTTGGTGACAATGGTGTCATCATTTATCTAACTATCGTTAAATGACGGAAGCTATTTCAAAGAAAAAAATAAACATAGTAAAACGTATAAGAAGTATTAATAAAAAGGGCCTAAACTAATGAAGTTTGGATCAAGACTCATCTAAAGGCTATTGATGTTGTTCTTATGAATGGCATCAATCCATCGTGATGGTATAAGTTTCAGCCTAAATTTTCAGGATGTTGTTTACCCGGACGAAGGGCTAATTGTGTTCACATGACTGACCATGATATTTGTCTAATTGCATTCTAGAGTTTTTGACCATTGCGTATGTTAATATCATAAACTCGACCTACTTTTTAAAAGAAATATGTTAATTTTTTTCCCTGATTTTCCGTGTTCATTAATTGGTAAGAACGGTGTCACGTGGACGTCTGTAAAAAGTATCTTGACTTTATAGATCAAAACACCGGATAAAAAAATGCATTGCACGGTTATAAATACACCCACCGGGAATACCTGCCGTAGACTTCTTTAAAGCTTGAATTGTGCATCAAAGTCATCAAAGTCAAGCGCTCTGAAGACGTAGTTACGAAGCGACGCTCTTTTTGCACAGTGGACGAAACAGAGGTCAGCAAACAGCTGAAAACATCGCGATCTCCCTTGCTCAGTGGAGAGTGAATTGTATCCACTTGATAACTCGGATTCAGCCAATACTAAAAGAGCTAAAATGACAGCGGTGAAAGTAATCTGACGTCAACGTCGAGTTCAATCATCAGTGTTTACAATTCTGATATGATAGTTTCGTTTTTAAATTATTCTTAAAATCAATGTCTCGATTTACATTTCAGGGACAAGGAAATACATTTTGTTGTTTTCTTTTTTGAATTTTTCTTTCTTTTTAAAATGTTAAATAAAAAAGCAACAACAATAAAAAAAGTAAAAAAAAAGTAATAAAAATAATAAAGTAATTGTAGCATTTTGATTTTGTTCCAAACATGGTTATATCGACCAAAATTCCTTGGACTTCGTCTTCGGTCGATATTTTGTCTTAGGTCAATATTGACCATGTATCGGCGTTAACAAACAATCCATATTGGTATAAGAGCATTTCTTTATGACAAGAGTTCCAGGCCAATAATATTAACAGTCACATGCTAGACTGACGGAAACATGTTTGTTCAAATATATATAACTTGGACATACCCCGGTACTTCGAAGGTCACGTGGTGTTTCAACAGCGATACAAATTTAGGATCGCATTATTAGGTCATAACAGGTAGCAAATGTATTGTAATGAATGAACGTGATATGTTAATCTGAACATAAAGGCTTCTGCTAAACAAAGAAACCTATAGTTATGATAATTGGTATGTTGCATGCTCAAAAGAAATTGATCATTTGATTCATTTCTAATTATTCTGCGTCATTATCATTTACGTCTGGAATTAATCATGCACCGTATTATTGCTCTGATTTATGATTCATTCCAATTCTCTGTTATTTTTACTTCTGCAGAACGGCCAATAAGGTGCATGAAGCTAGGCGCAAGTTCCGGACTGTCTGTTGGTATTCTGACATGTAATGGCCAGGTCAAGATGTCCGATTCTGATCCTCTAGGGATTGAAAGAGATTCTATTAAGAAATATATTCTCAAGAATCAGTTCGTAATTAGTGAATACAGCAAAAAGCAATTTTTTGAACTCGGTGACTCTGGATCGGCAGTTTTTGTCATGAAGGGAGGCAGAGGACATTATTATCCAGATGCTTGTCTAGGAATCGCGATCGGGTTCCTCAACAACAAAACTTTTGTTACTCCCATTGAAAGTGTTCTCAAGACACTGGGATCAGACATTGCACCAAAACTCACTCTGAAAAAGTTTTAATCAATAATTTAAAATTTATGTTACTGTGATACTTATCAAGAATGTTTATGTGTGCATCTACATCTGATCACAATTTATCACTATACCTCGACAAAAGTTGTTTACATATGTATTTTAATTAATTTAATTATCAATTCTATATCATTTTAGCATTACAGTCACATTGTGAGACTTTTCTCAAGGTTGTAAGATCAACAAGAATTGTCAAATGTTTTTTTTTTTTTAGAATTCGATGACATTTTGATGGACTGAAATTTAAGTTTCTAATTTGATGTATGATATGTATATTTTTTATAGTTCATTAGTATACGGGTTGTGAACATAACAGAGACTACGAGCATGATAACAAAGCCCTAATTTGTATTCAAAGTAATAAGAACTAGAGCAAAAACGAACAAAACCTATTGATTTGTATGGATATCCTTGAAAAAGTACACGCATAATATGACAAGATGCTTCGGGACGATAAGTGTCATCATCTTCATCAAGGTTATCCGCTATGGGTATCTCATTAACAAAATGTGATGATAATGGAACTAGCAGGCATGGCAACAACTATCGAACACGTCTGATATCGCATAATGAAATAGAATATTTCCAATTTGAACGGCCATGATCAATTTCAATCTTTTTAGACCTTTCTTGTTTATTTAACGTCAATAGTCACTAAATAAAGTCGACCCTATATAATATTACTTGATTGTAATTTTAACAAATATTACATGTATCTAAATTATGTTGTAGTCAGCATTTTACCCTACTTCAATTTATTGTTATTAATGTGTTTAACCATTTGCGATGCATACAAATAATGAACCGTGAATGATTAGTTATCATTACAGTGATAGTCGTAGTGGACCTCCTTACATAACAATAAGTTGCGTGAAGGGGTCAGCCTAACAAAATCGTAAATAATGTTCACATGCTTATGTGGATTCGAAAATAAATTATAATAATTGTCATTGTTTCAATTTACAATTATCTCTATGCATGTATCTTTATACATTTAATTATAAAAAGACATGAAAAATTTGTACAAATTTAAAATGTGTACAGTATTGTCAACTTGAATTAATATAGCCGTAATCACAGTCTATATTTCATTCTTTTTAAAAAAAACTTTCAATTTATATATACATGTACTTTCTAAAGAATCAATTTGAAAAAAATTAAAACCGTTAAATTACTTTTTAAGCATGTCAAACAAGTCCGATGACACTTTCCTGTAATCATAAATATGTTATTATCATTGATTTTGTTTTAAATATCGATTTAGTTTATATTTTTCTTTATTATAAAACATCTGCATTATCGTATCCATGAATTTTAGTTATATACAACAGTAATAACTCACAAATATGCATTCGGTCGAATAATCTATCCTCCGAAGCACTACTTAAGGTTGAGATGATGTTATGATAAACATTGATGGTAATATACATATAGATATTTAAATTGTCTGTACATTATGTAGGTTGTTGAAATCAAACAGAATAATAATTCATTGTTACATTATTGTATATAATGATTTAAATCTAAAGCCTTATCTGTTTTGTTCAGATTGTTACTGAATTTGAAAAAAAATGTAGACCATTGCTTAAAGTGAAAACGCATTAATTGCAATATTTTTGTATTAAAGTATGACGTTTTTTCAACTCAAATATCACTAAACACAAAATCATTATCATATGTATCTGTAGTTATCATATTCCATACACAAAATGATCCATATAAGAGTAAATGAAGCGACATGATCCATATAAACAAACCATAGCAAAATAGCAAATGACAAAATCGAAGTCTTTGCACTGCCCTAAATCAACTTATTCTATACAGAATGTATATTCTATCCTTATCACAGTGTTGTTACTAATAGTGATATCCGTGAACTCACGCATGAAATTCAACTTATAGCACTTTTAAATTTATCTAAAGGAACATTCACAGTTTTACCAGGAATTATCAACTTGATTATATATTTTATCATGGATAGGTGAAATTATTGTCACGTGATTCCTAGTAAAAGGAACAAGACATTAAGCGTACAGTGATTTCAAACAGAAGGGTACATTGAAAAGAAAAAGAAAAAAAAACTGACAGAAAAGCTGGTCATATTTTTTTATGATAAACTGTTATAACTGTTTGATTGCAGTCAGTGCATGACTTTGTTTCCCTAAGAAAACATCGTCCTCGACTGAATGCATGAACAGATTATGAATACGTTATTCCGTCCTTGGTCGATATTTTTTCTCGCGTTAATAAAACCATGGATCGACCTCATCAAAAAGCTGTTGTTGTACACTATTATCACTAGTAATGCATTGTACTTATATATATACATCATGCAATATTATCCTGTTTGTGAACATCATCTTTATCAAAGGAAAATGAAATCAAAATTCCATTTCAATGCTTTGGTCGAGAATGGCATAATGCCGATATTTTATGCATGCCACTTTTTTATGTAAATTGTTATTTTGTGATTGTATTGCTAACGTGAGGGAAACAACATTACTGAACTACATTTAATGTATGTAGTGGTAATGAGAAATAAGATACTTATCTTTTTGGTGAATACTGTCTACCAATTTAGAGATCAGGAAATATCTTACAGCATGTCAGTGATCGGATCCGTAAGTTTTTTTTTACTTTTACGGTAAATTGTGTATCGCGTTTAAATATCGGAATGAAATCACAGTTCGAAGTTACAAACAATAATACATTAACATGAATATTTTAACTCATTTGTACCAATTTCTAGTTCAAACTAGATTTGTACAGATATTTTGTTACATGTTAAGAACGTTATAGATTAAAACGTTACTGACTTCATTTTTGGCTGAAATATTTCTCCCGACTTCAATTACAAAGTCATATTGATTGACGGAACAAAGAAACTTTCTAAAATCTGGTAGGGCACTGAATTACTTCCTTTTGGCTTTGACTGATCACATCCAATGTCCTGAACGCAATTTGCAGGATGTTTTGTTTTTAATTTTTTATTGCTATTTTTTTGATTTTGTTTTCTTATTTATTTATTTATTTAAAGTTAATGTTTCACGACAACTTTGGAACTAAGTAATTCCAACCGATATTAATCATACTAGTTTGTCCGGGAAGACCCACGTAATCGGGCGGATAAATTCCTACCTTTTTACTTCCCTGTCGCCTAGATTAAAGTTAATACCAACAGACCACACATTCCAAACTAGACAATAAATAATAACCACTTGAAATGCAATTATATTGATTAGGAACAAGTCAAATGATTGCATATATAATGCATAATTTTACGGTTTTAATTTAAGTGACTTTTTACAAATATGATTAAATATTTTCAGACGTTTAATATATTAGCACTTTAAGTTCGACTGTTACACTATTTTTTCTTTAATGGGATTTTGTTGAGGAAATAAAATAAAATGCGTTGTTACTCTATATACAATACATTGTGTGCTGTTTTCATTATATCAACGACATAACCAATCGACGATTAAGAAAGTAGACTGAAAAATATTTGAATATATGTTCTGATTCAGGGTTTGAAAAACTAGTATGCCTTGTATTTGTATGGACAAGCCTATAATATCAATATTGATAACATCCTGATTGTAAGATCGTTATTAAAACATTACAACAGTTAAATATAAATAATGAACTTGAAAAAATAGTCCCCGCTTCATTTCCTTTGCGTTTTCTTCTCCATCTATACTCATACAATTATTCTAATTTAACACGAATTACTGAACATTAGTATTTGAGCTTATTTGAAGGTTTTTTGTTAAGTTGTTTATTGTTTTTTTTTGTTTTTTTTTGTTTTTTGCTTGTTTTTTGTTTTGTTTTTCAAATCACCCTAGTTTAAATACATGTATATGATAACGTGCACATGGGGTATGTAGATAGTTAATGCTATTCATAGACGCCACGCATGTGGGTTAATGTTGTATATATAATTAAAAAGAACTAAAATCGTTATGTTTTTTAATAAATGCATTATTTAATAATTTCCCCGTCAGTTCTATTTGTTTCCTTGACCGGATTGTAATGTTAGGTGTCCAACGTCCTTATCGGGAAGTTTTCGTCGGTCCTCGTGTTGTCCCGTGGTCACGTGACCGGCACGAAGGACTACATTAACACTTGGTCGGTAAATATGGCCAGAGCACCCAACTAACGTATTTTGCCATGCAAACAAACGTGATACACTTGTTCATCGTACTTAGAAACCGAGGAAAAGTGCTGTACATTCTTCTATTTATTCACGAAAAGTTACATAACGGCGTTATAAACTGGTATTAATTGACGAAGTGCCGATTAATTGACTACTTTTTTGATAATTTTGACAATGTTTGTCATTTTCGTAAGAATGTACAGCACTTTTCGTTGTTCTCGTACAATTACCTTCACACTCTTGTCTCTTTCATAAGTATTAATTTTGGGTAGTCGGGTGCTCTAGGACGATTTATAGAGCAAGTGTTAATGTTCACGCTTCAATATTGGAACTCTTCAGTGTTTTAAGTATCGAAATCGGCATATAGAAACGAATAAACGTTGATAGACGAATGCAATGGATCGTAATTAATTCAATTAATTATTTACAGACGATTTCCAAAGACATAAGGTATAGTTAGAAATGTTCGGTTGTACAAACAAGTTTGTAGATTCGACACTGTGGTAAAACCACCGTCCTTGTCGTTGCCATGACAGCCGATCTAAGCCGCGATCACGAATGCACTGACAAAGTAAAAGTTGAAGTCTTTTGCGCAACGTGCCGTTTTTTCTTAAAACTACATTCACAGCTCATATCGATTGAGGTTGTTATACCATACCTGATCAATTGAAATAAAAGAAAACTAACAAAAACACTAAAAAATAAAGAATGAAGCTTTCGTGTCAGGCAGTGCAGACACAACGCGGGATCTGTAAACAATGTGACGTCATCGGAATGTACAAGTTGCAACAATGTACAACAATGTATATTTTACATGAATACAATAATGAGCAACGAAATGGGACGCAACATTAACCCACATGCGCATGAAAATATTAAAAAAAAAAAATCATTCAATACGACTCATCTCCATTCATCAAAATGCAGATGTCATGATGCGTACGGTAGCATATACCACTTATTTTTAAACAAGTTACAAGTAAAATACGTAATATAGGATACACCCTTTACTCAGAAATGTTAGCAATAGACTAAAGGTTGTAAACTGGAATGCAATATTGAGGTGTTTTTTTTATATCTGAAATAATTTTTATAACTAATTCTTATATACCTCATGTTAAAAAAATGTGTAAGACAATTTCCAAAGCCCCTGAACCCGACTGAATTCATAAAATGCGTTAAATGTTCAGTTTGCTGTTTAGAATGAGTGGTTTGTTTCGATTCTATAGATAAGCTATTAGATAAGCTGTTATCTAATTAATATATTAGATAGCAGGTTTTCTGATAATAGAAAGCAAATGTAATCTAGCCTTATCTAACAGGGTTTTCTTCCTCCAAGTATACCTTTTACTGTCTGAATGTAACTTCCTATAAATGAGTGAGTTTTAATAATTTCCAAAATTGCATGTCTTTCTGACTCTCTGGTTATTGATGGATATGTAGCTACAATGTACTAAGACTAGGTTAAAATCTCCACATATTAAATTTTCTGTCGGACTTGGTAGAATGCCTTCTGGCTGTAATTCGGACACTGATATACAGAATAGTATTGTAAATATACCTAGAAAAGCATCGAAATAGCGGAGGATAGGGAAGTCCAGATATCGATTGTTTAGAGGAACAGGGACGTATGTGCTAGGAAGTAAAGGGTCGTATCTCAAATTTATCTTCTTTTTTTTTAATTTTGATAAATTACAATTCCGATTAAGCATTTCTTATAGAATATGTACTTGATATCAATGGAAATTGTCTAATTCTTTTAAATCATATAGTATTTTAACATAATTAGACCATTTAAATTGATATAATGTACAAATTATATAAGTAAATCTCACTCGTAGTTGTAATTTATTAAAATAAAATAAAAAAAGATAAATTTGAGATACGGCCCTTTACTTCTAAGCACTCCATTTTGGAGATACGCCCTTGTTCATCTAAATGTAGACCAGGGTTATACCTGTGGTATAACACCCTACGTGTATGTGTTGTGTGAGCGAGATACGTGAGTAGTGGTCACACGTGTGTGTATGTGTTGGAATGTGAAAGCGTCCGACTGACCGTTGACAGACGGACTGTATGACTTAGCACGCGTTTTTCCCATCACACCCCAACTGGTTTTCCCTCCTATTTTCCGCCTAACTATCACTCGGCGCCGGCACTTTCACCAGTCCGGACGTGCTTATGATAGATACTTGCATGGTTGCGAGACCATTGTCAGACATCTACTACTTGGGCCTGGGACGCCTGGTAAGTTATACACGCGTGAATGGTTTGTACTTTCGTTTCTGTGTACAGTCCGTTTCGTAAATGTCTGTATTCGTCGTTGTATTGTTTCTGTTTTAGGTTTCCTGTACGTCGAATAAATTATATTTGGAAGAATCTACGGCAGTTGTGTCTTGTATAACGACCACACCCTACATAAACAATCGATATTATAAGTAAAATCGGCAGACAATAATGACGTGAATATAGTATTATACTAGTCATGTCAGTAATGATAAATGGAAAGCTTTATCATTGTCGTATTTATTGTTGTTTTATTAGATGTGTATCTTTTGTCGTGTTCATTATATCGCAAACAAGTATATACATATGTATGATGTATTCTCGCCTTAACGATAACTTGTGTTAACTTCTACAATTAAATAATTATACTTTGTACGGAGCATATATTCCTTTCACTAACAAAAAACAGATACTCATTTAAGTGAGACAATAATATCTCAATCCTCATTCGTACAATGTTTTGGCTAGACGTTTAAAGATGTAGAAGTATATCATTGATTATGTTTGGTTGATTGTAATGCCCTCGCGGCCATTAAGGAGTTGATCTCGACCATATGTATTCGCTAACTTTCCCTCTGATCACCATTCGTGCTTTATCTCTCACTATCTGTTTTCTGTTTGCAAAGAAAAACTTGAAGGACATTGAATCATCAGATTCGCTATTGTCTGTCACGTTATTCACATGTGTCCTAGTACACATGTATATGTCTTTTGAACATAACAATTTTGAAAGCATTATCAAAAGCTTGGAGGATATAACCTTCTTTCATCAAAGAAGAATATAAACGACGAAATTTGATTACCGATATCTTTTATGAATATGTAGCGGACAACACATCTGCGGTATATATTAGTATGCATGTACTTATTTATACCAAATCTTGGGTAGCATAAAACCATTGAAAGATACAAAAAAAATCCCTGAACAAACTCGGCACCCGTTAGGGAAATATGTTTGTTTTAGTCAATTATTTGCTCTACCTCCATCAAACAGTTATTACGATTCCTTATTCAATACCGAAAGTTAGATACTTTCCGCTTGTACCATGGTTGCGGCTATTTTTCTTTGAAGTTGACTGTTGTATAAATCTCGATAGTCCGAGAAGAGGCGGAGCCTAGGCATACACTAACTACCCCGATACATTGATTGGGGTGGAGCCTAGCTGTGCAATAAGTTCCATGTTATTTTTCATTATCCAATGACGCCTCGGTTTTTCTTTGATCTTTTGTTGGCGATATATTGCATACTATGTGATATTTCAAATATCACATATGTGATATCTGAAATATCACATGGCATTTCTGATTGGTCCATGCCTCAGTCTTGAGGCGGGGCCAATTTCAAATGTAGGCGTGACAAATGAACAAAGACAGGAAATGCATTTCAAACAAAATTTAATGAAATACGAGTGCCGTTTAGAAATTTTCCGTCTTCTTTCTTCACCTTGTATGCACGTACAGCCCTGCTGCGATGTACCGTTCTGTCCATAATGAGTTGTTCATCAAAACCTGACCAAACAGAATATAAAACCCTGTTAATATTTTATTAAGTAAAATCCATTTTAACAGGTCAGTAAAAAAAAGCATACATTACATGATTACATATAAAATTTCAGTCATTTAAAAAAAATGGTTATACAGATTACGCTAAATGTAACAATATACTTTCGTTGCACAAAAATCCTATCATAAACAAAATAGTGATGAAAATGATAACAAGACGAGTGGATAAAAATACCGATTAACCGATTCATTGATTTCTTTATGAACAATTTCACGGATTTTGAAAGGATTTTGTGACATTGTGAAAGTCGAAATTTACGAAAAATATTTCATTTCACAATTTGTTCAAACGATATGATTTTACACTTACCTGCTTGGTAAAGGGAAGTAGCGCAGGTCCTCTTTCCGGAATGGTTTATGTAATTTCCCTCGAATCCTGCAGCCTTTCACATGTTTTTCACATTACCATTCAGTTCATTAACAACAATTGGCTGAGTTAATTCCTTGGTATCAACTATTCCAATGTCAGTAGCTACCGTGTCACTATCTTCAAGTTCATACTCATACTTATCTACGGCCTGTGATAATGTTATATCGTCGAGGTCAGTGAACACATCGACATCAGTGATCAGTACCTGATCCGTCATGGTTGACAGTCTCACTAGAAATGAATGGGCTACTGTGACAGAAAACAAAACGTGTCAGAAATTGGCGGGAAACATATCACAGTGACAGGTTCTGATCAATTTTATAGCTCCACCCCTAGGCACGTGGGTGACAAAACCTCGACTGTCATTGGATAAAACAGATACAAAATGGGTACTCGTGACGTATCGCATATATCACACTCGTGCTACGCACTCGTGTGATATATCCGATACATCACTCGTACCCATTATGTATCTATTACCAGTTAGACTGAAACAATGTTTATGTATCGATTAACAGTCATGTCCCAGAGAAAAATCGCTACAATCAAGATGCAAATTTCAACACTGTTCACTTTGAAAAACAAACAAAAAATCTGTTTATTTCATTTTTAATACATGTAATATTTTTTACAAAATTATAAACAAACAATTTAAAGGTTATAAGACTATACCCGATGTCTTCTTAAAAATCATAAACACTAATGTCACTATGCCACGTCTTCAAAAATCGTTTAAAAGGTCACTTGTTTCCGACATTAAAAGTAACTTGACAGTTGTTAAAAAGACTTCCTGTCGGGAGATTACTTATATCACTGAGAGGCACTGTAGCACGTTTGGCAGTGGGCTCTTCTTGGTGAGTTTTGTTTTCGGGACATTTTCTTTTCTGTGGAGGATCTAACACTGAGGATACTTTGCGTAACACCGATTCGTCAGCTGACTTGTATTTTCTCACAGCCTTTTCTGACATATGTCCAGTTCTCTTCATGATCTCCTGCTCATCAACCCCGGCGATGTAGAGTTGTGTTGCGCATGTGCGTTTTCCCGAATGATTGGTATAATTTCCACTTAATCCCGCGCGTGCACAAATTATTTTCATAAGATTTCTCAGTTTATTAACTCCTTCCGGTTGGTTCCCAAACCTCGGAGGTGTGCCAGGTAATGCGCGCCTGTAGAATTTCCCAGAGACTAGGACCTGCAGGTACTTCTAGCTCATACAAATCGACTATGCAGCGTTCACCTACAATGGTTAAGATCTAAATATTAGAATACTTCATTATAAACTTGTGATAATAATAATATACAGTTAAAATTAAGCGGCTGTTTTTTCTTTGAAAGCTTTTAAAAGTGCATTGATGGTAATACAACTATTGCGAGACAGTATAAGCAGTACATTTATAATTAATGAATGCGGACTGCGGATTTGAGGATTAACACATTAGTGAATAGAATAGTTCACAAATAGTCTAATATTTCTAATTCTTATATATTTTACTCACCTTGGTTACTGTAGTGTATGATATTCTTTATGTCGATCTCTCGCTGCGCGAGTCCTCCTTTGAATGTCTTCGAAGCTCTTCCCACAAACACGAAGTACTTTCCTTTAGAGTCTTCTCCAATGATGAACTGATCACACTCAAGTGCATGGTGTTCGTCATGGCCCCTCATGCCAAACAATTTACAGTTATAGAAAAACTTCGAAGTCGTTAATGGCGGACAGTTCTTGCAAATCGAGTCCGCCGTCTCCAATTATAAATTGCCCAAATCCGACATCTTTTCTAAATAACAACTCTCCTATTGGAAAGTTAATGGTACTGTGTCGCAACGTGGGAATTTGACAGATGATTTCCGTACTGCAGAATCTCACCGTGGGAAAGCGGGTGCGGTCGAATATGATTGGTCAATGAAAAAGGAACTAGAATTTGATTGACACAAAGTGGGAGGTGCCATGGTACAAGCCAGTTATTGAAATCATTACTCGTGTACCCGAGTTATTTGTTGAAGGGGCGGGGGACTCGGCGCTGACGCGCCTCGTACCCGCCCCTTCAACAAATATTTCGGATACACTCGTAATGCTATTCAATAACTATAACTAGTACCACCATTCGAAAATGGGAATTTAAAGTGGATACATTATTCATTGCATCCTGATGCAATGATATCATATTTTTTCTTGATATTTTCTGGATAACGTTTGATCTTTTTGTTAGATCTGCCTGTCGAGCCATCATCAATATGCCGCTTTGTATTAATATTTGGCAGTATCTATCTCTTTGTGTTGATGCTGTATAATGTAACAGCTATTGAGTACAAATACCCAACTACACAGACTATGGATATATACTGTTTGTACTCGATAAAAAAACCATGCATGGAATCCAGCCAACATGAAACGTTTCTTAATTACGATACATTTACAAATGCGTAACATTATGGGTATGCATCGACAAAAATGCATTCTTTATTGTACGTAACAACTGTTTAGATGTTTAACCAGCCGAAGCAAACTGTGGACTGTGAAAGTAAATGGTCAATCGATAATTTACCTGTGCGGCAATTACAACTGTATAAACACTCGTCGGGAGCCCCTGAAGCAAACAAATGTTGTGTTCCTATCGATTCCACAAACCGACATATTCCATAGCCTTGCATTTTGCACTGTAACTAAATTATTGAATACATTCAACAAGATTAAAAAAAATAAAAAGTGATTCATGTCTGATAACGGTTCCCTGTTTATTGTATCGATCGATACCTTCTGTTACACTAGGATATACAATTACTGGTTGCCTTGGCTGTTTTTTGATAATTTCCATTGGGATCTCATTTGTTGGATTTTATGGGTGAGATATTAGATACTTAATAATAATTTTATCAAAATAAAAATAACAAATCGATGGTTTACAAAATAGACCGATGGCCATCCAACACTATTAATGAATTATGAAATATTGTGAATACTATATTATTGTTTTGATATAAACTCGTGTTTTGTAAAGGAAAATACCCCCTAGGCAAATATGTATTGCCTCAAACAAGTGACCGTTTAATTTAATAGATTTAAACCATCAGATGGTAAAATATGTAAAATCTATAATGTTTCATGTACGGTTAAATTATTAAATTATATTTCTAGATAAAGGAATTTAGTAATAATTTGAAAAAGATGACAACTCAACCTAGCTATCTACATACTATGCACTTCAACACAGGTCACATGAATAATGTGTAAGGTAGCTTATACCTCTAACTTCAACACAGATCACAGGAATAATTTGTCAGAAAGCATATGCCCCCTCACTTCAACACAGACCGAAAGAATAATGTGTAAGGTAGCATATATCCCTCACTTCAACACATATCACAGTTATGATGTGTAAGGTAGCATATACCACTCACTTCAACACAGATCACAGGAATAACGCGTAAGCTAGCATATATCCCCTCACTTCAACACAGATCACAAGAGTAATGTATAAGACAGATTTGCCCCTTAGTCCCCCTTTCTTCAACGCCTATTACAGGGGTGAGGTGTAAAGTAGCACATAGGCAATCAAATTTTAACACATATCGCGATAATATTGTATTGTGCAAGGTATACTCATATTATACAAAACATAATATTTCAATTAAATTTATAACATTTACAGTGTGAAAGATGTAGAAAGCAATCACTGATTATGTGTAGTTGAGCATAATACCCTCCAGCCTTGTAGTTATCGCTCCCGAATCATCATACGAGCTTTCTTCATCGGCACCTGTTTTCGGTTGGCAAAGAAGTATTTCCAGGACATGGAATCATTGGAGTCGCCATTGTCTGTTCTGTACTTGCCATTCAGATTCGCACGTGAACATTGGTGGTACCACCATGCTCCGCCACATTCAACGGCACAGTTGCCGGTGGGCTTTCCATCATGGTCATTATCCTTTGTTGTGAACGAACTTCCATTTATCAACGCCATCCCGTCGTCTGTAGAGAAACACATTTACATATACTGAGGCATGCCAAAACATGGAAAGTACAAAAGCATAGACACATAGAAAAGGACGTAGGCATATTCCAAAACTTTGGTTTGGTTTATTTAACGTCCTATTAACAGCAAGGGCCATTTAAGGACGTGCCAGGTTTGGAGGTGGAGGAAAGCCGGAGTACCCGGAGAAAAACCACCGGCCTACTGTCAGTACCTGGCAACTACCTCTCGAAGGTTTCGAACTCGCAACCCAGAGGTGGAGAGCTGGTAATAAAGTGTCGGGACACCTTAACCACTCGGCCACCGCGGCCCCCTATTCCAAAACATAGGCAAATGAAATATGATGGGGTTTAGGACTAATGCATTACTGGTTTAGTTTCTTGTTTATAGTTTCAAAGTTTTGTTCAAACTAATTTGAAGTAAAACTGTCTCCCTTTTGGAAACCAAATAGATAGTTTAATTTTCAAAAACATACCGTTCATTGGAGATGAATATGGGAATAAACAACACATTCAGTGATGAAGCATGTTGTACCCTCTTAACATCAGAAAATGTTCGGTATAGAAAATTACTAGTATATTTAGAGAGCGTATTCCCTACAAGAATTCCCGATATTGAGAATAACACAGTATATCTAAAGAGACTAGTCCCTACGGAGAGAAAAAAAATGTGGAAACTATTCAAAATGTTTGGCATACTATCTCAGCAAAAAGGGAACTAAAATACTAATACATGTACCTATAAAACATGAGGTTGTGCCTTACACGGCTATACCAGTACACTGGCTGACAATATCTTATGAAATTCATTACAAAGTATGCATTCGTCTATTACATGAAAATACCCATTGCGCTGAGAACAGAAGGGAAGCATCCGCCATATTGTTCTTGGAACGAAGTCATCCAAACAACACTGTGAGATGGTTTGATTGGTTAAACAAACTAGGTTTACTTTACCAGCAACGATAGGTAAATCATGAAACAAATGAGAAGTTCTCAGACCGTTTTGAATCTAAAACAAGTTTTTGGACAACAAATTAGTCCGAAGAGAGCTTGTTGTTGTTGTTGTTTTTTTCTCGTTTTTTTCTTTTTTTTTTTTCTTTAATGTTTTTTTGTTTCTTGTTTTCCTATTGACCATCTTGTGTACAATAATAGTGGACAGTGAATTATACTCGTATCAGTGTGTTGTATACTAGTGAAACATCCTGTTTAAGGCATTCTGGGAAACAGGTCGTACAGACATGTTCGTGTTGCAAGGTTTTTATTTAAAGACTTACTGACATTCCCGGAGAAACCGTCGTATATTAATCTATAGTTGTCGGATTCTTTGGCAATCTGGAACATCGAATACTCTGCTACCCCACAGTGCCACCCAAGCCTCCAATTCGATTCGAAGTCTGTATGGTGAAAATTTCACCAGTGTGTAAATGTTGTCATTTCCTGTAAAAAAAAAGTATAAATAATAAACGTCATGTCACTTTTTAACCAAACAATGGCGGGCATTTGTTTATTTTATGAATAAATTAATGATTTGACACTTTTCAGTTAAAAACTGGTGGACACATTTTTATTTTATTAAACAAATATTTGACATGATAAGTGTCAGGTGAAAACTGGCGGACACATTTTTATTTTGTTGAAATTATTTGACATGTCACTTTTCAGCTAAAAATTGGTGGACATATTTTTGATTTTTAATTGTAATATTTTTCTCTAGCTATCAGAATTCCAAGCATGCTGCTAAAACCAGTATACGTAAAGCAGCTAAGCATGTATGTTAGATGATAATATTGTCATATCTATTGTTTCTTTGCAAAGTATTCTACAGGATCTGACAATAGGTTGTGTCTATTCGAGCGTTTAATAAACCATTAAGTACTTTCTGAGAACTACCTGTAACAAAAGTCAATGGTCAAAATCCAAGAGGCCACCTGTCGGCTATGCTGTTTACTGAGTTGTCCCAAAATAGAATAAGCTAAACTAGTAACCAGGACAAACCAATGAATGGAATTTGAGAAAGATTCCTTCGGCATTTCTGAGAAATAGCAGTAACAATATTGTTTACGGTCGGACCACGGGCCACGAATGTAGGACGATTAGAATAGCCTAGCATCTAATGTTGGTGGGCTGAATATGTAAGATCTAAACACATGTTTCGATATTCAATACACCGTATACTATGCAAATAATGTAAGCACTTTTATTTATTATTGCATGGGAGCTACTTATTATCAAACTTAACAGAAAAGTGTGTTATTGGTATTGTCGACGTCTCCCATTTTGTCCGAGTACTGACATAGACACGAGCTTTTGGGGACATAATTTTCAATTCCATTCATTCCAGTTAGTTCTAAAACTTACCAACACTGACGTAATAGTGAAGTATAGACGGTGTATATGATGTGATGCCAAAGTGACGTTCAACCTGAATACGTCATGACGTCAGAGAAACGTTTTTCCTTTACAGGTAACGACGTCAGAGTGGCGTTTCAAATGTTTGGCTGTATATATTTTGACGTCAGAATGACCTTTGACCTGTATAAGTTACGACGTTTGAGAAAATTTTCGCCTATATAAGTAAAGACGTGAGAGCGATATTTTGACGTTATAAGCTACGACGTCAGATTGACATTTTGTTTTGTTTCAGTTATTCCACCAGAGCGTTTTATTAACATACGCTACGATGTTTGAGTGATAATTTACCTGTTTAAGCTAGTATGAAATAGTGACGTTTACTTGCGTAAGTTACAACGTCATAGTGACTGTATCAACTACTAATTCAGAGTGAGTTCTGATAAAGTGTACATTTAACGCCTTAAGTGATACTAGGGTAAAACGTCACTCTGACGACCTAAATCATGCAGCCATCACGGAAGTCTTACGTCGAATTTTGAGCATGTAAATCTCAACCCTTCTGTCGTAAGTAAAACTTGAAATAAGTCACCCTGAATTCGTAACGCTCACAGGTAAAAACCTCACTATATCATCATCACCTTTATGGCCAAAACGTCATTCTGACGTCGTTAGATCTACAGGTAAAACTTCACTCTGCCGTTTGAACATTTGCAAGTGAAACGTCATTCTTACGTCGTTATATCTACAGGTAGAACTTCACTCTGCCGTTTGAACATTTGCAAGTGAAACGTCATTCTGACGTCGTTAGATCTACAGGTAAAACTTCACTCTGCCGTTTGAACATTTGCAAGTGAAACGTCATTCTTACGTCGTTAGTTGTACAGGTAAAACTATAAGAAAAAAAATGTCCGACACTTTTTATTCGAAAATGTATTGTCATATTATTTTTCTCACACTCTTTAGCTGGAAAGTGACACGTCAAATGTTCTTTCATAAAATAAAAAAAATGCCCGCCAGTTTTTAGCTGAAAAGTGTCGGGACGTGTATTATTTATGGAAACAAATGTGTTGGCTGCTATCGGCCATCGTAATCATTAAAACAATTGCGTGTCATATTATGAACTATGAACTTCCTTAACATATCAAGAAGCACACCTGGCAATGCTACCTGAATATATCGTGTTTACATACATTAATAATGTTACCTGTTTTCTAACAGGCGTTTTGAACAGATATTTACGTGAATATACAAGCTATATTACCTAGCCAATAATTTCCAGTAAGATCACCACATCCTGATTTGTACTCGGTCCAGTTTCTGTAGAAGCTGACGACGCTGCTCACTCGGTTGTGTATCAGCTGTAACAAACAAAGTGGAGTATCAACTGAGTTATACATTTCTGCTATTACAACAGACTCAAACATAGTTTATGTGTTCTATGATCTTCTATATTCTAATAGAATAGGCAATACTATGAACTTTATAACTTTTGATAAGGGCGTCAAAATAGAAAACGTATAGGAAACTGAAGAACATATTTAGACGGAAGGGTTTGAAAAAATATTTTGAATGGATATTGTGTATTGTTTGATATCCTAGAACACATGTAGGCCATACAACGGATATTTTGGTGATGTTTGAAGCTTGGGTGAACAGGTCTTTACAGTCTATTTTAAACAGGGCTTTATGCATAGGGCAGCATGTCTCGACTAGGGGATAGCCCTAATGACCATCCTCACTGTCACAAGGTTTACCCCAAAGAAGACAAAAGGCGAAAAGTGAGTCAGTGTCCAGGCATTAGGACACGAGGAAAGAAACCTTGAGGACAGATACGGTAAAATACTATATCACACTTTTATTTGCGTTTCAAGAAACATACAAGGGGCAGTCATAATTGCTTTGCGCCTATCGGCACAGCATAAGACTGATGAAATTCACATAAAATTAAATTGTTCTTTTAAACTCACCCAAATCAATAAAGGAATAAAACACTGTTGACACACCAGACTTACGTTCCAATGTCTCTGTTTGTCGTCCTTGTAACAAAATATATCGAAACGTTCCCCGTGAATCGTGAATTATGTAGACTTTTGAACTGCATTTAGGGTCAAGGTCAGTGCAGTCGCCGGAAACTGACAAAGCATATCAACCAATTCAGGCTAGAAACGATCTTGATCAGTGAGGTCTGGAGAGAAATTGCTTGATAAATATTGAAAGAACCGGATAATGAGTAGCCGGTTTAGAAACCTCCAGATTAACGTATCATCGGATTTATGGTACCGAGTTCATTACATTTGCATTATATATTTTAAGATGAAATAATTTATTATCTGATGTATGAGCAATGACTAAAATAATCAAAGGATGTAGTACTCAGCACGTAAAGATCCCCGGATGTATTCGGGATAGTCGACTGGTCGTGAAGAGTACAGATCCCTGAAATTGCATCGTATGACGCAGCTTTTCTTTGATTGGTCATTCCAGACATCAGGCAATCCGATAACGAGGCAGCGGTGGTTTGGCTTCCTCCAATCACGGGAAGGTAACACATGTCAGTTGTTGCAACTATGACCCAATATTGTTTAAATGCTGATGATGCTGTTCCAAGTACTAGTAAAGCGATGTAAATATATATGTTCATTATTACATCACAAGGACAAGCCAGATTCCCATGTCGCCATACATATCAACTAACGATATTGATTGAATGTTTGTCCTGTTTTGATTTATAAATTAATACCATATTACAACCACATGTATAAGACCTTTATATACGTAACTAATATAACAACCATAAATATCACTTTAATGTCTACTTCTATGTTTGCCTCGGAATAACAGAGTCAAATGTACCGATGTTTTGGGAGATATTGAAGATATGGGGGTGCATGCTTACTTGCAAGTGAACATTTATTTTTCTTAAGCCTACCAATTCTAAGATGGATGTAATGATTGCGTGTTTCTTTAAAACATGGAATCCATTCACAATGTCCATTAAATCTGCCCCTCAAACCTAAAAATATAGGACGAAGCATATTCAACATCTGCTTCTCTCATTCATTTCCAATAAAGTAAGCAAGATAGCAGCATCCGGTTTTCAGGCGTTTAGATATAATAATCGATTCAATAATGTCAAGTTCGAAATAACACCCCCGTGAGAGTAAATGGCACTTTCCGTTTCCAAGTATGAAGTTCGTCGATATACATGTTTGTTTCGTTGTTACAACGCGGTTCTCAGCATGACAATATGAAATTTCCCCTGGGTTAACCTTTGTTGTTATTGCGAGGGTCTATGGGATTCACATTGTTATTTTAACTTTTTAAATATTCATTTTGTATTCCTGTTTAAATGTTTCAACATATTTACATGAAAAACAACATATATATACACTTTGTAGAAAACATATGATATTAATACATTCTGATGATACTTGATTCTATTTTTTTCTAAAATGTTTATAGATCATGATATCTATACATGGTGATATTGTTTATCACCATGTATAAATATCATGATATATAACCTTTGCTGTCGCTTCAGCTCGTAATATTTGTAGGAAAAATACATGTGTATTGAAACCATACAATCTGTCATGAGGTAAAATTAAAATATAAGGCATAAACAAATAAACAAAAACGACACAACAAACAAAAACTAAAACAGAAAACAATCAGAACTTTTATCTGCACGAAGACACTAACATTACACAGGACAAATGTAGACCAGTCAGTTAGCTATTTGTATAGTTAAATATTGTTATCAAAATTACTAAATCCGCTGACTTCGGAAAAGCAATCGAATCACTAACGAAGATATCAAATTTTATTAAAAACAAATGCAAAAAATAGGTCGGCAATACTGATTTTTCAGGAAATAAGTAGCTTTGGAAAACATTTTGTTTTATGTTTTCAGCTAAACATTTCAGATTGTAACTACTGATTTAATTGAACAAGTACCTGACCTTTATTGCTATAATCATTAGTTGAAATAAGAACTTCATGTGTTCTTAACTCAAATTTAATATGAATTTTTAAATTACCGGAATTTTGTATTTTTGTACTTGTAATTAAACTTTCCAAAGACGAATTCCAAAGATGAGTTCCTGTTTATCAAATCTTAAACCAAGGTTCTCACTTATAATGCTTTTTCTTAGACTTTCTTTCAGGTTTTATACACTATTACAGTCTATAAGTATATGTCTTATTATTACTTTGAGTCAATCTGTTAAGGTGTCCCGTCACTTTATCACTAGCCTTCCACCTCTGGGTTGCGAGTTCGAAACCTACGTGGCGAAGTTACCAGGAACTGACCGTAGGCCGGTGGTTTTTCTCCGGGTACTCTGGCTTTCCTCCACCTCCAAAACCTGGCACGTCCTTAAAATGACCCTTGCTGTTAATAGGACGCTAAACAAAAACAAACCAAAACCAAAAAGTCAATCTTTAACATATCCTTTTTTATAACTATGTCTCTTTTGGTATTATCTGGTTTGTCATTCTACGAATATTTTGTCTCCTTTTTTAAAAATATGCATCATCAGAATTAAGAAGAGAAAAAAAAACAAATTCGATTCAACTGAGATATTAATTAAGTTTTGATTACAGTTATTTTGCCGATTGGTGTTAGTATTCTTTTCTGTGTAGATTTCAGCTTCGCATTTTTTATCAAAGTTTATTTAGTGATTCTATGAATATCAACATTATAACCAATGCCTAACAAAGAAAATCGTGTGGAACTCCATTTTAATTTTAATTCAGTTGAGTAAGACTCATCACTGATTTTTACTGACAATCTAAACTGCCTAGGTCTCGGAGAAATTATTTTTAATACCACAATGTTTAGCAACATATGTCAGGTTTTTTAAAGCTTTAACTATTCTTATTATGTAAATATTTCATTGGTAGAATTTTGTCACCATTCACTAAATCGATTCTGATTTAGTTTTCATTTTCACGTTGAAAGAAAATGTTTGAATTTTATCATATATCGCTCTACGGTTGCTTATGTGGATTGATTGTAAATATCGAACGTATGACCCAACAACAACGAAATAATTCATATCTAACACACTTATAGCAGTCATTTAACATATTACTTTTTTTATATTTTTTAATATTTGTTAGGTATTCCCATTCGGGTACTGATGCCAATCTTTCTACTACAAAGTATTTTTCATACAAGCTGAAGTCAACGTCCTCGCTTCATCAAGTCAGAAACAAACAATACGATATTTACATTTAATATATAAGTTAATGTACAACATTTGTGAACCTAAAACTCTAATTGAATATATATAACACATCAAACTTACCTGATACTACTAGCAGGGTTGTGTCCACCCGTGCCATGTCTTCTGTGACAGGAGGGACAAAAGTCACTGCCTTTGTTGATCTAGATTTGGTATAATGTGTATTGACTGTTTGTAGTGCTGTTGAATACATTATGTTTATTTAATCACTGGTATGTGCCTTTCCTGGAGTATGGTAGCACAACTGATTAATCATTTAAGGTATGTGTCAATATGTCGGTTTTTTTTAACTCGACATACGATGGAAAATGCTATTGGGAATTTTTGATTGTTATCACCGTTGAAAAGGATTTAGAGACTGACATATAATCGTGCGTTCAGTCAGAAGTAATGTATCTTATTACATTTTTACCAGTGAAATATCAAAAATTATTCATTGTATAAAAGTGATATTTTTCATGAAAAATATCATATTTTTCACACTAGTGAAAAATATCACTTTTGCTGATTTGACCAATCAAATTAATGATTAGAAAATACCAAAATAATTGACCAATTAGAAAGCCCGACATATATGTCAGCACCTGGACAGGGGGAACTACTTTTTTAGGGAAATGTAGGCCTAGTTAGCATACGGGGTAGGTTTTTCGTTGATATAAAATGTAATAAACAGAATAACTAACGGTGCCTTCAGTAATACCAAATATATTTCACTCGTGTGGCTAATATTTTGATATTTTTCACTCCTGCTGCGCGCTCGTGAAAAATATCAAAATATTAGCCCCACTCGTGAAATATATTTGGTATTACTGAAGACACTGTTAGATATCCTCTATTTATTTATTTAGTTTACGTGATGACATACTCTGCTTAATAACCCAGCACCGATAACAGTTGGTGTATAATTCCCTCCCCTGTAACTGCCTTGATATGACAGGCTCATAACTGTCAAGGCGACATCGCCAGACACAGTGTTATAAAGCCGAGTGTCAGTGAAACAAGAATTAAGCAGAGCGGGACAGTGAGAAGAAAAAAGTCCAAATATCAACTAAGATATAATTACCATGATGATAACACATTTGTTTTTTTATAATCGTAAAATACATCCCGTACCGGCAATTTGTTTTGAACCATTCATTTACATTAATACCGTGTCTAGAAGTTATTCAGTACAGCTGTTATATGTTGTGTTGGTAACCAATACCGGTTCACAAATTAAACGATGTTGACTCTTATTTGCGATTATGTTTTACACCGAATTAGGTCGAGCAACATTAGCAAAAAAAGAACATAAATAACCCCGAACCGAAAGTATACGAGCAGGTCACCCAGGCGTCTACTTCTTTATCGACGATACTGCTCATGTAAATGTTGAAATCAAATAACAAAACCGAAATTAGAACTAGTGGTGGCAATAGAACAATTAGGTATTTCAGAAAAAAAACCACACAACAAACCTAACCTTTGGTCTTCATCGACCTCCATCTCTCAATATGCTATTATTTTCCCGGCAGTATTCGACCTATATATATGTGTCATGGAAATCCTGATAGTCGGATGGAGTCCCTATCATATCAAATCAATTTTGTTTGTCAGTTGAGCCTGCTAGCTACGTTGTAAGCAACATTCGGGATAGGCAATTGATGTTGAAGAGTCCTTAAGGCCCTAGGTTCTGGTTCCACAAGATAAACCAGCAGTGTAAAAAGACCCATCATCAGTATAGGTATAATTTGAGAACTTTGCAAGATAATTTTTACTGTACTTTAAACCCAGAACGAAGGCGCTCCTTTTGTTCGGAATTGGAATGGTAGTGTAAAGAGTTGCTGGAAAATCACATATTTTGATAGATTGATCCAACGACCAATGAAGTTAGATCCTCATCGTTCCCATTAGCCATAGGAAGGACGGCAATAATTAACCATGATTGGCTGGTGTTCCGTATTTAGAAAACAAAAATGTCTCGTCTGTGCAGCATGTTCAGAATAGTAAGTTTAAGAAATAAAAAATAAAAAACCTCCAAAATTCACTAAAAGTTTGGTATGCTGTCTCAGAGCAACAACAACAAAAATATTCCACTTGAAAGTATGAAAGTGAAAAGAATAACATGATTTAGCATATAATTAATTCCATTTTGGCAATTTATTTACAAAATGAATTGAAGAAGCAATACAAATCTAATATTATCACTTTTATATGTAATGTTTTCAACCAAAGAATACAGCAAAACAAAAAAATGAATACAAAAATAAAATGTAATCTGTTAGGTGTGTTGAGATGTCTACACTACTATGCAACCATTTTTGCATATTTGGTTGAAATAACGTCTACGCTTTTTTGAGAAATTGAAATAAAAAATGAAGAACTCCATTCTCTTATTTTTCTAATATCTTATTGCAGGGTCACTGGAACAAAAATTCTGGATGATATTCCGTAAATGAAGGCCTTGTGAAAATGTCCACTATTTGATCTAACTATATCATATATTCAGTCAAGTTGGAATTATACGAACAACGAATCTAAATGCAAAACTTTAAAACAAAATGTTGACCACTACTCTAGAAATTTTGTTTTGATATTTTTCACTGTAATTTTTTTAGTGAGTGTTTCAGTGTTTTTTTGTTTTTTTGGGTTTTTTTTCAAGCAATGATATGAATGCAAATATGTTTTATGAAACAACAGTAGTTTTAAAACCAAACACAAATAGTTAAAAGATGTAATTATTTTTCATGGTAATATATAGGAGATTAACAGAACTAATATGTTGATCTCCTATATATCACCATATATCACCATTATTGGTTTAAGCATGAAAACCCGCTTATATTAGTTGTGATTGGAAATTATGACCAGAATTGAAGAGTAAATTTAATTTCCTATTTACCTTTGCGAATTATGTGATCTACATTGTATTTCAATCGCGGCCACAACCCTTCGCCAGAGAATCGAATGCTGAACAAGGGGAGACAACCATTATTTGTTTAATCGTGCATAACCAAAACAACCTGCTCGGCACATTCTCTTTTCATAGGTATAAGATTTAACATAAGTTTTACTGCTACATAATTGATAATGCGCGATAGTAATTTCTGTAGACCATAAAAAAGTCACCCTGTCAATAATGAAAATAGGAAAGGTCGACTGGGATACTGATCAACGCACCGCAAAGGTCCCGTGACTAACAAACATGCCATGCTAGAGCCGACATGTTCTGTCAAACGAGATAAGATCACCTTTGTGTGCACAATACTGCTCTTGATTATACGGTGAACCGCGCAATAAGCCACTAGCAGCCATTGTCGCTACCTGATTATTTATATATGGACCAACCAACCAATTGTTCTTTCTATTGACGTTAGTGTTAATGTTCTGGAGTTTCTAATTAGCATTCTTGAACTCATTTTCCAATTACGATTTATAACAAAAGTTTAGGCTCTCATTAAACACCTAATAAAACAAGTGGGTTCTTCAGGTCATCTCTTTCTAGGATAGCAATTTTGAATTTGGGTAAACTCCGCAGTGAAAATTCTAAAATATATGAATTTTAACCTACTAATAATTATGACCAGCATATTTGAACAAACAATTGTGTAGTTATTACTATTATTTAATTGTTCTCCTTTTTCTCATCCTCTTTTTTATTTATTTTATTTGTTTATTTATTGTATTTTTGTAATGTAACGTCTTGTCTTTACAAATATTTTACTCCCCATGCAAGAATGAAACTGAAGACATATAAGTTATATTTGCAAGTACAGTATGAGAGCCCTCCTGCGTGAGGACAACACTATTGTTGGGGGAGATGAACCCAGGGCTCCCCAACCCTGGCAACTCCTATCAAATACAGAAGTGTGTATACAATTACTGCTTAGCCATAAGTGTATACACACATCTAGGATATTTCCAGCTGGGGGAATAAAAGTTATGTACCGTAAAAACAAAAAAAAAACCAAAAAAAAAACCAAAAAAAAACACTCATTCTGATTTACTAAATTTATATTAACATTACGTTTAAATGATTACATACAAAGCTGTATATCTAGTTTTGAACTTCATAATACACTGGCCATTCAGTGAATGTCAAACATTTTAGCTCTGACTCATTCCTGTACGCACAGGGGGAAATTTCAAAAGTCTATATTTTTTTGTTCAAATGGATGCCTGTTTCTTTAAATGAAGACTCTCTGTCTTTCTGTATTAGTCGGCACTCCCTCGTCCATAGCTACAAAACATCACTGTCTGAATGTCAACAGACGCATTATTTTAACATCTCATATCATTCAGACGTTTCCTGTAATTCGAAAATTAAAATTGTCTGCAACTGTACTTTGTAAATACCTTAATCAGCGTGACTCCATGTGACTTTCTCCGTGTAATATTCTTTACTAACATAAACCGGAATAAATAGAGGCTCCCTAACAAGTGATGGTTGCTAATGTTTATCTTACTCGAGTTAGTTTATTTTCGGATATGGAAAATACAGCAGCTTTACCTAGTGTCTTTCCTAAAGTAAATTAACCAAAATGAGTTAGATAAACATGATATTCCAAACGTCACTCTTTGAGGATCATGCCTATCATCATAAATTATTAACTTACAAATCTAAGCTTTGTGAGTTCCAATTCTCCCAACGTAGCAAATACATTCTCTGAACCTGAATTACTACGCGACAAAATTTAGTTCGTAATGAATGAAAATTGATCATCAGTTTTTATATCAACGACTCATTTCTTTTGTACTCTATTTGTAAATAATATAATTTAAAAGAATGAAAAATCAGGTTGACAATCAATTTGTATGTGTGTTTAATTAATGGATCATTTGTTTAAATAACTTCGCTGATATATCCAAACACGGCACCCAGAAGTTTAACGTCTCGGCTGAATATCAGTCTAATTAGGTTACTGTCAGATTCAATTATAATTAATTTCCTTGATTTTATAGGAATGCTATTATTAGTGATTGTGATGTTAAATGTTCATCTTGAGATTTATTAATTCAGGAAACAATGCATTTCAACAAATATTTCGGAAACCGAGCTGGAGTTTGAGAAATGTGTGTATTTCACGTATGTCGGTGTTGTTGAAATATCTTTATCAGTTAACTCACACGAGACAAGTGGCTGTTTTGTTTGTCACACTTCCGTTGCCATCATCAAATCAATTATATTTCGAGGATATGACTCAAAGCCCCTGATCACTCTATCTTTCCACGACGACATCCCTCTAATTCAATTGTACGCTATTCGAGACAAATCGAGAAAAACGATTATGTTGATGTTTTGGATTGACCGATAATAACAACACTTATAAGTGATGGCAAAGGTATTCCGTGATCAAAGGCAGGAGGTTAGCCAATCAGTTTTGTATGGGATCAGAAACGACCAATCAGAGACTTTGGTCACACACTACGGCGCGAAAACAAAAACAGTGACACACTGTATCGAATTTTATCCTGTACCATGTCAGTTGTGAAACAAGTGTAGCTTTGGGAAACAAACAGTTTTAAAACTAGAAACCATATACGTATAGAACATTTATCATGGTATAGGCTCGGTTATAAGTATTTCTTAAACCGATTTCACTATCTATAAGAAATCACCGTAAAATGAGAATGAAATCTACAGATTTAGTCGACTGTTAACACTTAACAGCTGTAAGGTTGGTATACCATGGCCCGTTTTTCATCATTACTGGATTACTGAAAAGTATTCATATGCCTACGTTATTAATGAGCGCTGATACACATTAGATTTAATGAGGAAGTATGTTGGGCTGTGACATCAGAAAAACGACAGAAGAATGTGTTGAAATGTATCTATAGGGTATAACTCCTCTTTATATGATAAAACACCTTTTCTTCCATAATTTACATTTTTTCATATTCTATCACTGCAAAATGTTGTATGATTAAATTCATGACAAGAAATGTTGTTATTTTGTCAACACTTTTGAATTATTCGCTTTTTTGAACAAGTGCTTTTTTCGAATGAGTCTAAATATCGAGACTTCTCATATTTCTGCGAAAAACATAAATCAAACTCCGCCCACTTGACAATTATTGCAGGAGTCAATGGCAACGTGCCCTCTAGCGGAACTTTGAATGGAATTCCTGTTTACAATAAGTACTATTGTTAACGGATCACTATACCCTTGATGCTGTTAAAAAGCGAACTAAAACCGCGCTAGATATTTAAATACATCTCATTTTAAAACTGGTTTAGAAAATCTGTCAGAAAGAAGAAAAGGTGCATATTGAGTGTTTCATATCAAAGGAAAATAATTTATCCCGAGCTTTTTATCGGCCTTTTTGCCAAATTCCATGGGAGTATAATTATAATGTTTCTTCTTTCAGACTTTCCTCGAGAAATTCATCCTTTCTGCCATCATCGAGGTTACGTCTTCGGAAGCCATTTAAAAATGGGATAAAAGCACTATCTTCTTTAAATACTATCAAATCTGCTATATCCGATGGAGCTAACTCGCCTCCATCATCTTCTTTTAATTTTGGCGACAAAAAAATAAATATAAAACACACGATACTCAGGCATCAGTGTAGCTCTTTAGAATACAACTTGTTTCGTGTTAGGTTGCAAACAAACCCTTCGTGTAACTGTGGACATTCCTGTGAGAATGTTACACATTTTTCTTAGAATGTAAGCTTGATAATGCAGCAGAAACCGTGCTTTTTCAAGGCACGAGGTCTTTAAATATATATCCAGTGAATCTATACTTCTTTTTATTTGGAAATGAAAATTTGTCCGTAGACATCAATACACAAGTTTTTAGACACGTGCAAATTTCCATCAACACCAGCAAAAGGTTTAAAGTAAAATGTATTATTTGTACATTTGTATATTATGGTTTGTAATGTTATCGTGTAAATATCAATATATGAACTATATTAGAGGAAAAGGCGTTAATTAGTTTAAATTTTTTTTTTTAAATACCTGATCCTCTGCTCCACTTTTGGTAAAAAAATATGTAAAATCAAATCATTATCAAAAACCAACTAGAACTTTTACCTGTTGAGAAAAATACAAGATTTGCATTTACTTTTGTTTTTATAGCATACACTAATTAAACAGTTGGAATGTCCCTTTAATATAGGCAAGTATGAATGAACTGATGATTGACTAATTTTCGCCAATAATGTTAAGCAAGATTTACCAGAAATGGTTTATCATATCGTATTTCATTGAGTGTATCTCGCATAGAAATGGGTCATTAATTACCTAAAGCTTCCAGACATGCAATCTACGTGTGTGAGTTCAAAAGTTTTAGGCCTGAATTTGTCCCTAAAAACAAGAATCAAATGGAAAGCAGACTGTTGATTTCAACCAAAAATTAAACTTCATAATGTACCTGCGGAAACATACAAAAAAAAAAAAAAAACACACAAAAAAAACACAAAAAAACCCACAAAAAAGCAACCCTTATGCTATGTACATGAATAAGAAATCATTTAATTATCGCTCATCGATTCTATCAACTTGAACACGCCCACTCATTTATCTTGTCGAGCTTTTAAAGCATGTCAGTCAGTGCTTTTGATTATTTTGCATGGTTCTGGGATAACGGCATCTAACAAAAGACGAGGATTTCCGAGTGCAGTTCTCTCTCAGGGGATCCCATCTTTTCACTTGTCACTAATAATGAATATGTCTTCACTGTAAGAGCTGAGGTATATTTTGATAATTAGAGACAGCATCCTATCTAATAATCATTGCCGTTCTCGCACAAAGATATGAAACTATCGGTATGTAATGCGGCATAAAAGTACCCCGCTTTTACTTTGTCCCTTCAATTATTTATTCCGTACCATTTCACTGTACCTAACATAGTTTATATATAGTTAGTTTAACGACTGTATCCTGACATTGATCAAGATAACTAACAAGACAATGCAATGCTGATACACCGTCAGTATTAATGTTTAAACAATCTAGTTTTCTCCCTACACGTAACAGAAAAGTACATATAGAAGCGTTGACTTTTATTTCAAATGTTCAATACTGTGATATAGGAGTCGGTAAACAAAAGAAAAACAATTCTGATATATGAACACTATTTTTGTCCAAATAACGGCTTCTAGAACACAGTTTTAATTTGTTCAAGAAATATTATCTCGTTGTTAAGACTGTCATTTTCCTATATCGCCCAGCCTTTCTGAAATTAGTTTAAGTTGATCTCGACTAATCTTATCCTCACTAGTAGTATTACTACCACTGTACACACAGTCTGATTCTCTAAACTAAACTACTGTTTGACCAGACAAATTTTGACTTCCTCTACTGCCTTTGCCCTATTCAACAACTTCTGACAGCTATAATAAAGGAAGGGTCCTCTGTCTTTATATGAATAAATCAGTGACGGACAGAAGCATTGTAAGACATATTGTGATAGACAAGACCGTCTGTATTGTAATATACAGACAGAAGAAGTGTTAAACATATTGTGATAGAAAAGGCAGTCGGTGTTGTAATATACAGATAGAAGAATAGTCAAACGTATTGAGATTGACAAGGCAATCTTAATTGTAATTGACAGACAGAAGCGGTGTTAAACATTTTGCGATAGACAAGGTAGTCTGAATTTTAATATACAGAAAGACGCAATGTCAAGCATGTTAAGATTCACAATGGGGACTGTGTTGTAATATACAGATAGACATATGATCAATCCTTACTTAAACCATTACTCTCGAAAAAAGATGATATATTGCCGGCATGTAAGATAAATGTTGGAGGAGGGGTCGTTCAAAGAACAATGTTAAGACAAGGTGTTTCAAAAGGGAAAGCATCTTCTGAGAAGCGTGCCGCTGAGTTTGTTTGATGAGTTAATCGCCATGTGAACAGCCAGGGTCATTAAGAGGCGGGGTCATTACCCATGGGAATAATAATCCCGTTACCCATGGGAATAATAATATCGTTACCCATGGGAATAAGAACCCCGTTAACAATAAGATTGGGAATCCCATTAACCACAGGAATAAGAACCACGTACCCAATAAGATTAGGAATCCCGTTACCCATGGGAATAGGAACCCCGTAAACAATAAGATTAGGAATCCCGTTACCCATGGGAATAAGAACCCCGTTATCCATAAGATTAAGAATCCCGTTACCCATGGGAATAAGAACCCCGTAACCAATACGATTAGGAATCCCGTTACCCATGGGAATAAGAACCCCGTAACCAATAAGATTAGGAATCCCGTTACCCATGGGAATAGGAACCCCGTAACCAATAAAATTAGGAATCCCGTTACCCATGGGAATAAGAAACCCGTTACCCATAAGATTAAGAATCCCGTTACCCATGGGAATAAGAACCCCGTAAACAATAAGATTAGGAATCCCGTTACCAACGGGAATAATAACCCCGTTACCCATAAGATTAAGAATCCCGTTACCCATGGGAATAAGAACCCCGTAACCAATAAGATTAAGAATCCCCATACCCATTAGAATAATAATCCCGATACCCATAACCATAAGAACCCCGTTACCCATGGGAATAAGAATCTCCTTACCCATGGGAATAAGAATCCCGTTACCCATTAGAATAATAATCCCGATACGCATAACCATAAGAACCCCGTTACCCATGGGAATAAGAATCTCGTTACCCATTGGAATAAGAAACCCGTTACCCATGGGAATAAGAATCCCGTTTCCCTATTGCCACAAGAATCCAGTTACCTATTGGATTAAGAATCCCGTTACCCATGGGAATAAGAATCCCGATACCCATAGCCATAATAATCCCGTTACCCAAGGGAATAAGAATCCCGTTACCCATGGGAATAAGAATCCCGTTACCCAAGGGAATAAGAATCCCGTTACCTATGGGAATCAAAATCCCGTTACCCTTGCGAATTAGAATCCCATTATCCATGGTAATAAGCTTTTATGAAATAGGAAAAATGATATTCAGTGCAAAATGTGATAATAGGAATGAATAAGTGAGCCAAATATCTTTGGATGAAAATGTATGGTATAAAGTATACATGTGTTTTGTTAACAGTTAAGCCTTTAAAGTACAACATGGCAATATGCCTCACTAATAATTAACGAAACAAACCTTTATTACCGTCGCTCCATGTGTTCTTCCATATTTAACATCCAACCAGGGTTACACATAAGTTGTGTCATAACTGCAGTACACACTATAATAAGCATCGTCCTATCTCATCTAAAGCGAAGTATTCCAATTGGAACATTAGGCAATACACTTTGTGAGAGAAGATACATGATGCACTTGGAAGTTTCATTACTAGTCCTATCAGGTAAGATGATTTTATATTAAAATTTTAATTATTCTCTGTTCCATTCTAGATTTTTTTGTAGTATAAATGATTAATGATCAATGAGCTGAATAGGCTTAAACATCGAGTAAACAAAACAGTTTCAGAATCAACTATTTTTGTTCCGTCTGCTTCCAGTAGCATCCCTCGGAATATTTTTCCTTTCAGTTTCATGTTGATCAATATTCCTAAATTGAAACACAAATTATCCTTTATGTTAAATCACGTAAGCTGCTTGTTCGTGGCCAATAATGAAATGACAAAGACGTACTGAATGAAAAAGGTCGTTTATTAAACTCCAAACGACGTCAGTGTCACCCAGAGACCGATAATCCCATGGGTGACCAAATAAATGGTACAATTCAATTACAAAAAAACAAATACCTAGCTATTGAAGATTTACAGTTCTCCATAGGTATTTGCCATTCACCCAAAGACCAATGATCCCAAGGGTAATACAACAAAATGTGTAATGAGTCAAATGATTGTAGTAGCATCAATTATTACAAAAATTGACTAGACTTATATGACTTAGAAGAACTATCCAGTCACCCAGAGACCAATAATCCCAAGGGAGACACAACATTTATGTAATCATTCTGGTTAACAAATTACTAGCAAATTGACTAGATACCAAATTGACTAGATATTTCAAGAAATATATGCATTTGCCACGAAGGTGGGGTTCAATACCGCCACTGTACATCCGGAAAGGTCAGAGCAGATGTGACCGAGCCGATACGGAAACTGTGTCCTTTGAATCTAGCACGGTCCAGATCCGCCCAAATGCGGGCACGGTTAAGGTGATGGGGAAAATAAGGCCGAGGAACTGGTATCTGTCCTGGTAAGACAAAAAGGGGCCCTGAATTGGCCCCACGCATCTTTACATAATTTAACATGGCTTTAACAGGAGAGTTAATGGAAGAGTTGGCCAAAACATTCAAGGTCACTGGGTTGCCATAATGACCTTTGAAATGTTGTAATGTAAAACTAAACTGGGAAATAATCCCCTTGGATTTGGTAAAAATGAGACCGGTTGATGTGATGCAGGGATCATCACTTTTAGACCTCTGGGTTATCTCCCCTTTTCTCAGGAAACTGTGGAATGCTAAGAGAAACATGGCTTGCAGCAGAGTTCGTTCATACCGACTACCCGTAGTGTGTTTCACACCTGTTAATAACTTGCATAAGATATGGTAAGTAATGGGCAGGCGTAAATCTGTAGCTCGATTTAACTTTGAATAACCTTTCAACATCTTGTGAATAACAAAATTATTGCCAGGGTCAGGGTGACCAGCCAGTTTGTTATAATACCCTATGGCTGATACATATGTTGGTATTGTTGATGCTGCCAGGCCTCGTGTAGAACTGTAAGCAATACATAAGGATAAACACTGAACACTAGTGGGAAACAGTTCAAACTCTAAATCGTTTGAGTTAGCAAAGTTCTGTAACTCACTATATGCTTTCTTGTAAACTTTACGTGACCGTGGAGCAAGCGCACTGGTTAGAAACAATTCCTTATGCATCAGAAGATTGTCCAGAGATGGCCTAAGGGGAATTCCGGCTCTTTGTTGACTTGGGGATGTTCCCTCAGAAAAGCACTGATCTGAAATCGTGAGAGCATATCCGCAGCAGTATTTTGGATACCAGGAATATGGCATGCTTTAAACAGAATGTTATTCTTTAGGCATATTAAAACCAATCTGCGAATTAGGGACGTTAGGTTAATGTCCTTAGCTGTTTGACGGTTAACAACTTCTACTAGAGCCAAGTTGTCAGAATGGAACATAATGCATTTATTTTGGAACTTGTACCCCCAGGTTTCTTTGGCCAATACTAATGGGAAAAATTATTGCACTGAAATATGGCAAGGAAAAACAGATTCAGCCCATCTTCCACAAAACCATGAGTTTTGAAAAATTGCCCCAAAGCCAATATTACTGGAATCAGTGTAAAGGTGGAGCTGGTTTGAATTTTCCCATATGTAATCTAAAAACATGGTTTTACCATTGAAATCTGTGATAAAACTTAACCACATTGCTAAATCTTTCCTAGCCTCTTGAGTGATTCGAATCCAGTGATGAGGGCGTTTAAACCATTTTGTCAAGTTTATCAAACGTCTGAGAAATACTCTACCAGGGACGACAACTCTGGACGAAAAATTCAGGAGACCAATCAAGGATTGTATTTCCTTAAGAGTAACTTTTTTACGAGTGATCATGTGATTGATGTTGTTCCTGATCTTGTTTATTTTGTCCATGGGTAGCCTAGCTTCCATAAGAATGGAATCCAGTTCAATCCCTAAAAGTACCATAATTGTTGAAGGACCTTTAGTTTTTTCTGATTTAATAGGAGTCCTAATCTCTTTGCAGAATAAAAAAAACTGTCCAACTGACTTTGGCATTTTGCTGTTTCAGGGGAGGTAGCTATTAAAAAATCATCTAACACATGAACACAATAATTTATCCCCAATTTATGCTCCGCCACCCAGTGTAGTGCAGTACTGAAACTTTCAAATAAACTACATGATACAGATGCTCCCATCGGTAAGGTTTTGTCAAAATAATATTTTCCATCTACTTTTAAGCCTAATAATTCATGATCTTCAGGACTTATAGGTATTAATTTAAATGCAGATTCAATATCGGTTTTAGCCATTATGGCACCTACTCCTATGCTACAGATATGGGATATTGCATGATCAATGGTTTGGTATTGAACTGAGCATTCCTCCGAAGGAATACCATCATTGATAGAAGAACCCTCTGGGTAACTAAGGTGATGGATTACTCTAAACTCATTAGGGGATTTTTTGGTACTAAACCTAGAGGAGAAACATGCAAGTTCTCAAATGGTGGGGTATCGAAAGGCCCCTCAATCCTGCCCGAGGATTTTTCATTATCTATTTTAGCTCGTAATATCTCTGGATGTTGTTTTACTGAAACTAAGTTATCTGCATCTCTAAATAATCTTGGACCAGAATAATGGAGATGAAAACCATTGGTAAGCCCTTCAATGAGATTGTCTGCTAAATGTGATGGATAACCTTTTAGCCAATATTTAAGCCTAGGTACATTGATAGGAGTAACTACTGGGGCTGAGCTGTATATACCAGTATTACGGTTATTTGTTTTTATTTCCCTGGGAGGAGGAACCGCTTGACCCCGCCTTGCCAGTGGACCCTGGACAGGATTTTTTGGAATGATCTCCCCCACACTGCTCACATTTGTGAAGGAATCTGCAGTTTTGTCTGGAACATACTGCTCTGTTGAATGGGAAACAAACTTTACGCATGCGGCTGTTGGTGTTTGTGGTTCCGTTAGCTTGTTGGCCTCGAAAATTATTCGTTTTAGTGAACCCTTTAGTGATTGCCTGGGTATACAACTCAGTATTTAAACTACCCCATTGTAGGTTTTCCTGTGCCTTCCATTTCCTAAAGTAAGTGTCATAGAATTGCCAATCCCCCTTATCAGTGGCTATTGTATTTACCATGGCACTATACTTCATTAATTGTGGGGTATTATTTGGATATTCCTGTGCATAGATTGCAACAAAGACCCTGAAAGCCTCGTTCCATTTCTCTATGGTGTTGATTCTATACGATTTATACCTAGGGACAAGGCCAAACTTCCCTGAGGTACTTTAGATATCCAAGACCTGGGGTTTAGCCTCAAATACTAAAGTCCCCAAATCTACATATTGGTTTGCCCATATCTGGCTCTTAGTTTTGGGGTCAATGTTGCAATCTAGCGGTCGATTGCTACCTGTCACTGTTATTTCGGGTATAAGGCTCCCAGGAGTGTCCTCTGTGGTCTCCTCTAGAAGATCGGTTACTGATATCTCCTGGTCTTGTGCTAGTGGTTGGGCAGTTGGTGTAGGGGCTGGTGTTGTGCCCTTGCTGGGATCTTGCATGTTATTTGTCATTAAGCTGTAAATAGCTCTAATAGCTGTTAGTACGGGCTGCGGCTGTGGTGGCTGCTGGTTGGCTATGGGTATTGATGAGTCTGTACGTCGAACCCTGGGTTGCTTTGTTTGTTTGGTGGAGCCAGATGGCTGCTTTCTGGTAAGCATTGTACTTTGCCTATGTAATTGAAAAATGCTTTTGAGAAAAATGCATGCGACATTAATATTGACCAATGGATTTAATGCCACAAGGTCTACCTGGTGTCCTACAGGTATAGCTAATAGCCCCACCATGTTACCTCTGACATGACCCAGGGGCTACCAACTGAACTAGAACTGCATGGCTAATAGCCCCATCATGTTACCTCTGACATGTCCCAGGGGCTACCAACTGAAACTTGAATGAATGATGTGACTAATGGCCCTGTCATGTAACCTCTGACCTGACATAGGAGCCACTTATTAACTTAAAACATGGATGACGTAGCTAATTGCCTTGCCATATTTTCCCCTGGATATATTTTCACCTACATGTTGTGTTAATATATTGTTATAATCAATACCTGCCCTTTTCCTTTATTTTTTTTAAAGTATTTTTTATCAATCCAAATACACCTCAGATTGTATTTACCATAGTTGGGAGGCAGGATCTTGTCACGACTGAAAATTATTATAATTAAAAAATAAATGAAAAAAATAAAACCGAATCCCCGTGAAGCGAAATTACACGGAATGTAGTCAAATAGGTGTAACTTGTTTAGAGTTCGAGACAATTTAAGCATTGTGGACTTACATTAGTGGAGGAGTTATGCGGTAATCTTAAAATATAGCTTTGTATTGTCACACTGGCATTTTGAGATGTTAAATCGGATAAAAATTAATAGAGAAAACCTTTTTGAAATTTGGCAGTATTTTGAGACCCGAAACTTGTGTCCTCCAGTGCCGTAGATTATGTAAATGTATATTTCATTTATTTTACAATAATTGCGAAATAACTTTTTTTCGGCTTATATTCATCACACTTGTTTAACTAGATGAAAGAGTGCGAGGGGTCTTACTGTGAGAGTCAACCAGAGCACGCGAAAAACCTCACTTGTTCGGGAAGGTAATCCCATAACTTTTCACTTCCGATCAGGGAATCGAGCCCGAGCCGCCTAGGTGAAAGCAAGTGTGCTACCACTATGCAATCAGACCACTTTAATAGTCACGTTTTTGTCGTGGATTAGTGGCGCGCCCATTCTTTATATAGTGACTTACTGGAACTAGACATGAGATAGTGACTCACTGGAACTAAACGCTAGAGAGTGTCTCATTGGAACTAGACGTGAAATAGCGTCTTACTGGAATAATACTAGACGTCTCACTGGAACTAGGCGTGAGAAAGTGTCTAGCTGGAACTAGACGCGAGATTATGTCTAACTGGAACTAGACGTGATATAGTGTCTTAGTGGAACTAGACGTGATACAGTGTCTCATTGGAACTAGGCGTGATACAGTGTCTCATTGGAACTAGACGTGAGACAGTGCCTCAATAAAACAAGACTTGAAACAATGTCTCAATGGATCTAGTCTTGAGAGAGTGTCTCAGTTGAACTAGACGTGAAATAGTGTGTCAATAAAGTAAGATAAGAGATATAGTATCTTTCTGAAACTGACGTCAGATAGTGTCTCAAAGGAACTAGACCGAAGATAGTGTCTTACTAGAACTAGACGTTAAATAGTGTCTCAATAGAACCAGTCGTGATTCAGTGTCTTACTGTAACTATATGTGAGATAGTGTATCAAATGAACTAGACGAGAGATAGTGTCTTTCTGGAACTAGACTTGAGAAATAGTTTTTTACTTTAATTAGACGTTATATAGTGTTTTTCTTGAACTAGACGTGAGATAGTGTCTAAAACGAAGAAGATATGAGACAGTGTCTCAATAGAACTATACGTGATATAGTATATCTAAGGAATTATATGTGAGACGGTGTCTCAAAGGAACTAGACCGAAGATAGTGTCTTACTGTAACTAGACGTGAGACAGTGTCTCAATAAAACTATACGTGAGATAGTGTCTCAAATGAACTAGACGAGATATATTGTCTTTCTGGAACTAGACTTGAAATAGTTTCTTACTACAATTAGACGTTATATAGTGTTTTTTTCTGAACTAGATTGGAGACAGGGTCTCATTAAGACTATACGTAATATAGTATATCAAAGGAACTAGACGTGATATAGTATATCAAAGGAACTAGACGTGATATAGTATATCAAAGGAACTAGACGTGATATAGTATATCAAAGGAACTAGACGTGATATAGTATATCAAAGGAACTATACGTGAGATAGTGTCTCAGTGGAACTAGACGTGAGATAGTGTCTCAGTGGAACTAGACGTGAGATAGTGTCTTATTGGAACAAAACCTGATATAGTGTCTTATTTTAGCTAGACGTAGTGTCTTTCTGGAACTAGATGTGAAATAGAGTCTTACTTTAACTGGATGTGAGATAGTGTTTCTTTTCACATGTAGTTCCAGTAAGATCCTATATCAAGTCTAGTTCCAGTGAAGGTAAATATTCGCCTTCAACTTATTTTTAACTTTTGATGTAAATCCACGTCCAGCAGGGAGTTTCCTAAATATGTACAAAACCTGTGTATTTATTAGTAACACACGTAGTAAAACGACTCCCGTGATCCAACTTCATTCATGCAGTTGGCTGAAAAGAAAAATGCATTTCGGGAGATTTTTGTCACGTGATTTTATTATCAATTCCATATACAGTGATCTCCCTGATCTGTTGTTGTTATGCAAAACGTATTAGCACGGGGATATTGCTGTACACAGATAGCGACATAACTGTTGAACACAATCAAAACATATATTGTAGTATATTGATATTTCTACTTTTCTGTTTTATTCAAAGCTGTCAACCGAGAAATGATATTTAAATGATTCGAATATTTAAATCGACAGGTGAATGAGATAGATAGCTCATTAAGCATGGTTGTTAATGCTTGCCATTAAAGTTATTGTTGCTTGTCAACATTGTAGGCTGGATACGATTTGTTTTTAAGTGTTGATCTATATGCAATGTAAACAACGACAATATGCATTTATGACATCATCAAATTTAGAGACATATCTCACGAAATGCAACTAGAGCTTTTTGGAAAATTTTAATTGTACAAATACAGTCATGTAAGTTAATGATTATACTAACAAAATATAGATTGTAACGTTAACAGTTGAAAAAGTAAAGGCGTTTTAAGCTTTAGTGACAACACGGCTATGTCACGTCCTAGAAATGAGAACCACGGTAGTGACAATGGAATCCCCAGATATGTTGATAAATGAGATCATATTGCTCCATTAAAAGTATTGAATGGTATCATAATTGGGATCATATAGCTCCCGGATACGTTTTTTTTTTTTCAAAGTACATCACTCATAACCGTAAAGTACATTTGTGTCAGGGAAATAACGATAAAGGGAACAAGCCGTTGACTATCGAAACAAGTTTGACACGATACATTGATTTTTCAAATTGTACGTGCAGCTCTTATATAACCTAGCAATAATGCATATCCTTCGATATTACAGTAATTGGAGGAGCAGCGTCAACAAAACAACAGTATTGGGCCCGAGTAGCTACAGTTGACATGTGTTTACTTCCGGAAACTGGAGGGAACCAGACCTCAGCTGTCTCGTTATCGGCGTGTCTAGCGTATGGGTTGACCAGGCAACGAGAAACTGTGTCATACGATGAAATATCCGGCGTCTGTACTTTCCACGACCGATCGAACATTTTCAATGTGTCCGGGAATCTTTACACGCTGAGTAATATTGTTTTAAAAAATACTATATATGAATATTTCACAGCATTTAAAATCTGCTTTCAGCAGTCATCTATTTGACCGTAAACATAAAAGGATATCAAACAGATACATGTAACATGGTTTTCGTAAAGCGCTGTTTGGATTTCACCATATTTCTTTCCTGTCAGTGAACACTGACATATATATTCATGAACCAGGCACACCAGACCCGGTTCAGTTTCTTCCAGTCTTCTGTCAACATTTCTCTCTTGGCTTTGCGGATTACAATGCGGCAAACAGAAAGCGCAATATCTAGATGTTAAAAAAGAGCTCTGTCACCATTTGTGATGATATGAGCGATGATTATTATGTATTTTATCAAGTTGATAATTTCGTACATTTCAAAACTATATTGTTATAAATATTTCTATTTTGAAATGTATTTAACTTTACCAACTTTATGTTCTTTAGAAGTAACTGATCTGAGAGACTGTACCGATGTCGACCCTACATGCGGTTCAAAAGTCTACAGAATTACCCCGATTCCTGGAGAAAGTTTTGACATATTCTGTTACAGGGACACCGAACAGAGACATTGGAATGTAAGTCTGAAATGTCAATATTATATTACTTTTCTCCATTTGATTAAAGATTAAAACAGTTAGGCAGACAATCAAACGTAGCAGCTGTATTTACAAAGTTGAAGATGTTGATTAGAACTTATCTCGTCTTCCTATTGTTTTTTTTGTTTTTGTTTTTTGTTTTTTGTTTTTTCTTTTTGTCGTGGTTTGATGCGGTTTTGTATTGTTTTACGTCCTATCAACAGCTATGGTCGTTTAATGACGGCTTTTCTTTCGTGCGAGAAGCGTGAGTATTGTGAGTGTGTGTGTATGTGTATGTTTTGGGAGGCTAGGTATGTTTATGTTTGTCTCCCTTTGATTATTATAACGATTGTTACTGCTATCTACCTAAAGAATACTACCAAGGACACCAAGCAGGACTCCCCCACCCGGTCTCATTATACTGACAACGGGCTAGCCATTCGCCCCACTCCCAAAATGCAAAGCACTAAGCAGTGAAAAAAAGATAGTATCCTAAATTTAGTCGCGACCTTCCAATGGAAGAGACAGGTACAATTCTAACGTCATTCCTTATTTTATCAATTATTATGATTACATTATCAAACAAATATCTATCTAATCTTATAATGTATTTTTCACTTACAGCTGATACACAACCGGCAAAGTAGTGCTGTCGACTTCTTCAGAAAGTGGACCGAATACAAAACCGGATTCGGGGATCTTACCGGAAATTTTTGGCTAGGTACATGTAATATGACATTTTTAAATACCCATAAGCTAAGTGTAGTAGGTAGTCATGCACAACACCTTGTGAGATTCATGTATGAAATAGTCAGGAACAACTACCACTTATTCATGTCCTTACATTAGTGCTGTATTTCTTCAATCTAATTTTTCAGGGAATGATAAGATTTATTCACTGGTCAAGTTAGCGCCGTACAGACTTCGGATTGAGTTGGAAGCTTGGGATGGCACTGTTGGCATAGCCGAGTACTCCGACTTTCAGATCGGTAGTGAGGCAGATAATTATCAACTGTATGTCACGGGTTTCTCCGGCAACATAAGTACGTTCTAATACATCACACTACACCACAATATTTACCCCAGAATACTTAAAACAAGACTTTTTGTAATATGGCTAGATTGTTTCAATAATTTTCATTGGCCAATTTCCTGTTTTCCTCACATGTTCCCATCAGTGAGTAGACCTGTTCGTGCTAAAAAAAATAGATCAGCATGGAAAATTCCCAGGCATTGCCGACCTGTTTGTTATATTTATAGCACAAATAGGTCGGCAGTATTTACCTCCAATCACGCAACCTGTTACTTTGGACAACAGCAAATCATAATTCTGGAAACAAACGATTTTTTGGCATCACTCTGATGGCAGACGAGAACCCAACAACGTTTCGCTACTTCAAATGACGAGGAATTACAAGATTTTGAAGAAAAAAGACTTGTTCAACACCCAGAAAAATACATCAGGTGCAACAGAACTATTTCGACCATATTTAAGTGCAAAAAGTCAGTCTGCATGCCGACTTTGAAAACTTTAGTCAACATGATTATGACAGAATATTGCCTTGGGATTTTTTCATTCATTTTAGTTTGCCATATTACAAAACAGTTATTGCCTTTTGTGTTCGGTGTACACGAGACTATACGGACCTGGTCAAGGGTATGTTCGCCTCGGCCTGCGGCCTCAATGAACAAACTCTTGATCATGTCCGTATAGTCTCGTGTACATCTCCACAAAAGGCAATACTTGTTTAATATTAGATGGCAAATATAAACACAGAGTAGGGTTGTAAAAGGTGTTTATCAGATGAATTCTCGGGTATCAAATTGTGTTTGTCCTGTTAATTCTCAGGTATAAGATGGTGCTTATCAGGTCAATTCCCAAGTGTTAAATATAGGTAAAGCGACTACTAGTCGGTTCTTCAGTTATGAATGTTCAATAGAACTGTTAATAATTGCTTGAAGATAATTACTTTGCCCTAAAACATATATATATACATTGGTTATAAGACAGAAACAACCGGGAATACTGAAGTACAGCCTATATATTAACTAACACAAAAACCGACAAAAGAATCGTTTGTCCAAGTGTTCCGTAATGGTATCCGTCATTTGCTTCAACGGAACCAACTGCTACAATGTACAATTCTAGGTGAAAATCGGGTTATCACTTTCTCAGAATTAAGTCGGTGATTATAGAACCACAAAGCATATCAACAAATATCGGGCACGTCTGCCTTCATACTAGTGTCTTCATTAACATGCAAACACTGTCTTGTTACGTTCCTCATGAGTAGAGGACAGCTGTTAGGGAAATGGTGATAGCGTAAGTTCTTCATCTTTACGGTTTAACACAAGCATGCATTATACACAAATATTGGCAACACATTGGCTTGATTTGCATGGCAACCAAAGTCTTCTGCAAGCAATGCTTTCACTGCCAACTTCTTCATAAATTGGGCGGGGAGGGGAGATATTAACTTTGGAAGGAAGCCTTAAATAATTTTGAAAATGAATGCATGTGTCTTAATTTAATCTCAATAACACAACATAAAAATACAGAAGTCAATATTGTTATTTTAATTCTTTTTCTGCAGGTGATGCGATGCATAAGCAGAACGGCGAAATGTTCACAACAAAGGACCGCGATCATGACCAACTTAGCAACAACTGTGCTATTCGACGACATGGTGCGTGGTGGTACACCAGCTGTTCGGCGGCGAATCTTAACGGAAGATACGAAATCGATACTGGTGACTCCAATGAAGCTATGGCTTGGAGGTTTTTCTTTGTAAATAGACAACATGTACCGATGAAGAAAGCTCGTATGATGATTCAGAGAAAATGAATACCGATTATTTCTTTGCTGTTTGATACAGCTAAGATTGTAATCAAACACACACATCAGCAGGGACAGTCTTTTAACTTTTAATATCGATAACGTCTTGGAAGTGCTAGACATGCCTTATATATTGTAATATGACGTACGGTTGATATTACAGAAGCATCTTGAAATATATGTAGCTGGTGACTTCCACAATGTAGTTAAAAATGGTGTAGCCACTACAAGGTTATCGCGTCAGTACGGCTTTGACTGTTCATAGTGCTATTAATTAAACAAACAAAAAACAAATAAAATAAAGAGGATCATCGTTGGTACTAATAATTTATGATGTCTTCAATTTAACGTACAGACATTTGCCTTCGGTAGGACATTTATTGTCACCTCACTACAAGACTTGCTGGTATTTTACTTCGTTTTGACTCTGCCACCTCATTACCAACTAACTGACATTTACCTTCGGTATGACACTGATTGTCACATAATACAAAACTTACTGAGATTTGACTTCGATATGACATTGATTGTCACCTCACTACCACACTTATTGATATTTGACTTCGGTAGGACACTCCCACCTCACTACTAAACTTACTGAAAGTCATCGATATGACACATATTGACACCTCACTACCAAACTTACTGGCATTTGACTTCGGTATGACACATATTGACACCTCACTACCAAACTTACTGACATTTGACTTCGGTATGACACATATTGACACTTCACTACCAAACTTACTGACATTTGACTTCGGTATGACACCCTCACCTCACTAACAAATTTACTGACATCTGCCTTATAAAAAAAATATACCGTCGGCCTTGTGCAATAGAAAGTAGGTCGATTAATATTACCTCGTGTCAAATATTATGGATTTTTTCACGAACACCTTATATAATTATTTGTATAATACAGACGTCAAACGTATTGAAATAATAATCCTAACTCTCGAAAGAAAGTGAAATAGTGTCGGCATGTAAGATTACCACGGGAGAGTGAACCTTAAAAGTACGATGTTAAAACCTTGTGTTTCGGAAGGAAAAGCGTCTTATGGGGAGCGTGTCGCTAGGTTTTGTTTGTTTGATAGGTTTATCGCCCTGTGATCAGCCATGGTCATTTTGAGGCGGGGTCCCCTTGCAGTAGAATACGTAAACAATAGAAATAAGAATCCCGTTACCCATAGCCATAGGAATCCCGTTACCCATAGCCATAGGAATCCCGTTACCCATAGGAATAAGAATCCCGCAACCATTTGTTTGGGATGTTTTGTTTACCATCCTATTAACAGCCAGGGTCACTTAAGGACGTTCGAGGTTTTTGAGGTAGAGGAAAGCCGGATAAACTCGAAGAAAAACCAACGGCTTACGGTCATTACCTGGCAACTGCCCCACGTAGGTTTCGAACTCGCAACCCAGAGGTGGAGGGCTAGAGATAAAGTGTCGGGACACCTTAGCCGCTGGGCCACCGCGGCCACTCCCATAATCCATTGGAATAAGAATCCCATTACCACAGGAATAAGAATCCCGTTACCCAAGGGAATAAGAATCCCGTTATCCCCAGGAGTAAGTATCCCGTTACCCAAAGTAATAACAGTCCCGTTACCCATGGAAATGAACTTTTATGAAATCGGGAAATGATATCCAGTGAAAAAAGTGTAAATAGGAATGAATAAGTAAACCACACATTTTGTTTTATGGAAATGTCTGGTATATAATAGGCGTATGTTATGTTAACAGTTAAGCCTTCAATGTACAACGTGGCAATATGCCTCACTAATTATTAACGAAACAAACCTTTATTACTGTCGCTCTATGTGTTCTTCCCGTTGTAACATCCTACCAGAAGACATCAGATGTGACAGAACTGCAGTACACACTATAATAAGCATCGTCCTATCTCATCTAAAGCGAAGTATGCCAATTGGAACATTAGGCAATACACTTTATGAGAGAAGATACATGATGCACTTGGGAGTTTCATTACTAGTCATATCAGGTAAGATGATTTTATATTAAAATTTTAATTATTCTCTGTTCTATTCTAGAAGGTTTTTTCACATAATTAATTCCGCCATAGAATACAGAAGGTGATAATGTTGTTAAGATTATAGACTATTTAACATGTGTTTGCCTCTATTATTACCACTTTTTACCTGTGGTAAGTAAGAAACTGGCTATGATTGGTTTGCGTTGACCTTACAAAACCATTGCATTTCTTTGTTCTCTTAAACGTTGAATATTTACGTTAAGAATACATATATTCGTGGCAATATGTATTATTTATTTGCATAGGTCTATGCAGATAATTAAAATTTCGTATGTTAGTTAACACGGACTTAACAATTTTAAGTGTGTATATAGTATATACAGATGTATGTATGTCATTTGACGACATATTCTATAGTTTTGTCTTTAAGCAAAATTGATAATTCAATTTTAGGAAACCGCGCGGCGGATCCCTGAATTGAACGCATAATGTACCCACGATTTGTGAACGACGTGTTTTTTTTGTGTTGTGCTATCCAACATATGTACCTTTCAATGTGCGATCAGAAGTCGAACCTTGGTCGCTTTTGTAAAAGGTGAATGCGTTGACACTATGTGTGACTAAGTGAAAGAGTAGGATCCGGTTACTCAAATACTATTCACCATCCGTTTGCCTTGATATTTACTTACAACATGACAACCAGGGACAGTTTACAAATAATCTATATGATAATGAATGAACGTATTGATTTTATTGTGCCGATTTCTTTTTTCCATTTCTTAACAGCAACATTCCAGATTACGCTAATATGACCAAGATGATTTGAATAGCTTGTTTACATAATTATGATTAATGTAATAAATATCGACTATTGAAGGAAAAATTAACACTACAGATACATATTAATTAAGACAATCTGAGAGTGTTATGGTCGACATCACGACAAGGTTTTGACAAAAATATGTTTTGTGAGATATGACGGTAGGCGCGTTTGATTCTTGTTTATATATACTTGTAAAGAAAATGCCTTGCTCGAATTTGAGCCATATTTGTATTACTAGTGTTGTGGATGAAGCAGAACGCCTGGTCTTATTCTACTTGTACTTTGTTCAAAGGTATCATGCAGTTTTATTCTCTTGATCGTATTTACCATAATATAATCGATATTGAGTAACATTTATGTAGTATGTCGATAACTCTGTTCTTTTGTTCGTTTCTGGATGGAAGCTAAGAACAGCTTACTAAGGTCCATTATTGTTTTTTCGAGAAGACACAGATAGAATATACTTCAACACACATTAAAAATTCACACGACGACACTTGACAACACATTAAATAAATACAGCACATCGAGGATAACCATAACATTATGCTATCTTTGGAAAAGTACATCAAATATATATGACAGTATATGATATTTCATCACAGCCGGACAGGCCAGAGATCGGGTGACTGTGACAACACCTATCTTACAAGCGATCTGGCTGTTGTGCATAATTTATGTGTTTTTCTGTCGTAATTGCATCAAATGTGCCTTGATGAAATACTTATTGTACTTCACCCTTCTAGTTCAAAAGTGGAGTATATCAAGAGTTCGGGAGGTCCATACCAATACTGTGACGGTTGCCCCGGCAGCCGGGATCGCTAATGCACTAGCTTCAGATCACTCTCCCGGAGAACGTGGGTTCGAGTCGCGCTGGCGGCTGGTGATGATGTCTGTCTGTTTCGTTGTTTCTCCATCGATAGAACGTTTGTTTCATCGTTGGTTTTCCTCAAATATATATACAATATTTGTTCCTTAGCGGCGTCGTAATAACAGCTCTTCAGACATAACATATTAAAAGACATCTGAACTATGACATCATTGAAAGTTACCTTTATATATTCTGTGGATGAAGTCAAAACAAAATTGGTTTTCAGACAGTATTATCACATAAGAAGCTTCCGTTTATAACTAGTCAAATGTTTCTAAACAATATAAATTCTTGGAGCGTTCGTGTCCTATTCCAGTTAGATTACCATATGTCAACACATTTATACCTTATTCCAGTCAGTGGGAAACGAACGTGTTTCTGAATTTGTAAAAAGAAAATACGTAAAAAATCAATAATTAAGTCCTCAGCAAATTGATGATTCGTCAAAGTTTCATTATTACCAATACGTTCCCATTGGGTACCTCTGTTTTGTTCCCACGGAATGTGTGATAAGCGAGATGGAAAACTATATTCAAACCTACGTCCTTTATCCACACTTTTTTTCATAATTATATTCTATATATATATTTTTTTCGTTTCAACAAATAGAAACCACATATGTACAAACCAAAGTGAATAAAGTAAACTATAAATATCATAGACACCAAAGTATGTATATAAAGAGAAATAGATTCTGAAATGTAAGCATTAATGGTTTCTATCTCAGAGGTATATCTTGTATCCGTGAATGGAAACATCCATTGAATCAATGGAATTATCTTTGACGAGAACTCTGATCAGCCCAGAGATGATATGCTGCTCTCTTTGCAATGATTGCGATTTATTTCTTGTCTTTTCTTCCTTCCATGTCTGATCTTTCTTGGCTTTGTTTATCTTTGTCGCTTTGGTGTCTGGGCTCATAGTTCATCTACGTTTTAATTTTGATATCGGATTGATATTCTGTCTGTAAAAATACATTAGTATACCTTTATTCATAAACAGCAAGCGTTTAGGCTTATAATATGGAGATGGTATGTAGATGTTATGGAGATGGGATGGTATGGAGATGGTATGGAGATGGGATGATATGGAGATGGTATGGAGATGGTATGGAGATGTATGGCGATGAGGATTAATCTATACTTATCTTGTAATATTTCGATATTATATTTGAACTATTTTCCTGTTCTTTTCAAAGCTGTCAAACAAGACATAATATTTAACCGATTCGAATATTTAATTCGACAGGCAAATGAGACAGATGACTTATTAAGACAGGCTTGTTAATGCATCAAAGTTATTGATGTTTGTCAACATTGTAGGCTTGATACGGCTTGGTTTTTAATGTTGACCTATATGCTATGTAAACAACGACAATATGCATTGATGACATCATCGAATCTAGAGACACATCTCATAGAATGCAACTAGAGATTCTTGAAGAATTTTCATTTTACAAATATCGTCATTTAAACGAATGATTGTCTGAACAAAATTTAGATTGGAACGTTCAGAGTTGAATAAGTCAAGGCGTTCCGAAAGGTAAAGCGTTCGAAGCTTTATTGACAACACGGCTTTGTCATGTCCTGGAAATGAGAACCACGATAGTGGCAAGAGACTCCTCAGGCATGTTGATAAATTATAGCATGTCAAATATTAAAAAGAAAAATGGTATAACAATGTGGATAAAAAAAATATTTTTTTCGACGTGCATCTGTTAAAACCTTATAATACATTTGTATCACAGAAATAGCGATATAGAGAACAGGCTCTTGAATGTCGAACCAGCTTTGAAATGTAAACACAAGTTAAAGATAATTTTTGAATGTGTACATGTAGCACTTACATAACTTAGTAACAATTCATATCCTTCGAGATTACAGTGATTGGAGGAGCAGCGTCAACAAAACAACAGTATTGGGTCCGAGTAGCTACAGTTGACATGTGTTTACTTCCGGAAACTGGAGGGAACCAGACCTCAGCTGTCTCGTTATCGGCGTGTCTAGCGTATGGGTTGACCAGACAACGAGAAACTGTGTCATACGATGAAATATCCGGCGTCTGTACTTTCCACGACCGATCGAACATTTTCAATGTGTCCGGGAATCTTTACACTCTGAGTAATATTGTTTTAAAAAATACTATATATGAATATTTCACAGCATTTAAAATCTGCTTTCAGCAGTCATCTATTTGACCGTAAACATAAAAGGATATCAAACAGATACATGTAACATGGTTTTCAAAAAGCGCTGTTTGGATTTCACCATATTTCTTTCCTGTCAGTGAACACTGACATATATATTCATGAACCAGGCACACCAGACCCGGTTCAGTTTCTTCCAGTCTTCTGTCAACATTTCTCTCTTGGCTTTGCGGATTACAATGCGGCAAACAGAAAGCGCAATATCTAGATGTTAAAAAAGAGCTCTGTCACCATTTGTGATGATATGAGCGATGATTATTATGTATTTTATCAAGTTGATAATTTCGTACATTTCAAAACTATATTGTAATAAATATTTCTATTTTGAAATGTATTTAACTTTACCAACTTTATGTTCTTTAGAAGTAACTGATCTGAGAGACTGTACCGATGTCGACCCTACATGCGGTTCAAAAGTCTACAGAATTACCCCGATTCCTGGAGAAAGTTTTGACATATTCTGTTACAGGGACACCGAACAGAGACATTGGAATGTAAGTCTGAAATGTCAATATTATATTACTTCTCTCCATTTGATTAAAGATTAAAACAGTTAGGCAGACAATCAAACGTAGCAGCTGTATTTACAAAGTTGAAGATGTTGATTAGAACTTATCTCGTCTTCCTATTGTTTTTTGTTTTTTGTTTTTGTTTTGTCGTGGTTTGATGCGGTTTTGTATTGTTTTACGTCCTATCAACAGCTATGGTCGTTTAATGACGGCTTTTCTTTCGTGCGAGAAGCGTGTGTATTTTGAGTGTGTGTGTTTGTGTGTTTTGGGAGGCTAGGTATGTTTATGTTTGTCTCCCTTTGATTATTATAACGATTGTTACTGCTATCTACCTAAAGAATACTACCAAGGACACCAAGCAGGACTCCCCACCCGGTCACATTATACTGACAACGGGCTAGCCATTCGCCCCACTCCCAAAATGCAGAGCACTAAGCAGGGAAAATAGGATAGTATCCTAAATTTAGTCGCGACCTTCCAATGGAAGAGACAGGTACAATTATAACGTCATTCCTTATTTTATCAATTATTATGATTACATTATCAAACAAATATCTATCTAATCTTATAATGCATTTTTCATTTACAGCTGATACACAACCGGCAAAGTAGTGCTGTCGACTTCTTCAGGAAGTGGACCGAATACAAAACCGGATTCGGTGATCTTACCGGAAATTTTTGGCTAGGTACATGTAATATGACATTTTTAAATACCCATAAGCTAAGGGTAGTAGGTAGTCATGCACAACACCTTGTGAGATTCATGTATGAAATAGTCAGGAATAACTACCACTTATTCATGTCCTTACATTAGTGCTGTATTTCTTCAATCTAATTTTTCAGGGAATGTTAAGATTTATTCACTGGTCAAGTTAGCGCCGTACAGACTTCGGATTGAGTTGGAAGCTTGGGATGGCACTGTTGGCATAGCCGAGTATTCCGACTTTCAGATCGGTAGTGAGGCAGATAATTATCAACTGTATGTCACGGGTTTCTCCGGCAACATAAGTACGTTCTAATGCATCACACTACACCACAACATATACCCCAGAATACTTTTTGTAATATGGCTAGATTGTTTCAATAATTTTCCTTGGCCAATTTCCTGTTTTCCTCACATGTTCCCATCAGTGAGAAGACCTGTTCGTGCTAAAAAAAATAGCTCAGCATGGAAAATTCCCAGGCATTGCCGACCTGTTTGTTATATTTATAGCACAAATAGGTCGGCAGTATTTACCTCCAATCACGCAACCTGTTACTTTGGACAACAGCAAATCATAATTCTGGAAACAAACGATTTTTTGGCAACACTCTGATGGCAGACGAGAATCCAACAACGTTTCGCTACTTCAAATGACGAGGAATTACAAGATTTTGAAGAAAAAAAGACTTGTTGAACACACAGAAAAATACATCAGGTGCAACAGAACTATTTCGACCATATTTAAGTTCAAAAAGTCAGTCTTCATGCCGACTTTGAAAACTTTAGTCAACATGATTATGACAGGATATTGCCTTGGGATTTTTTCATTCATTTTAGTTTGCCATATTACAAAACAGTTATTGCCTTTTGTGTTCGGTGTACACGAGACTATACGGACCTGGTCAAGGGTATGTTCGCCTCGGCCTGCGGCCTCAATGAACAAACTCTTGATCATGTCCGTATAGTCTCGTGTACATCTCCACAAAAGGCAATACTTGTTTAATATTAGATGGCAAATATAAACACAGAGTAGGGTTGTAAAAGGTGTTTATCAGATGAATTCTCGGGTATAAAATTGTGTTTGTCCTGTTAATTCTCAGGTATAAGATGGTGCTTATCAGGTCAATTCCCAAGTGTTAAATATAGGTAAAGCGACTACTAGTCGGTTCTTCAGTTATGAGTGTTTAAAAGAACTGTTAATAATTGCTTGAAGATAATTACTTTGCCCTAAAACATATATATATATATTGGTTATAAGACAGAAACAACCGGGAATACCGAATTACAGCCTATATATTAACTAACACAAAAACCGACAAGAGAATCGTTTGTCCAAGTGTTCCGTAATGGTATCCGTCATTTGCTTCAACGGAACCAACTGCTACAATGTACAATTCTAGGTGAAAACCGGGTTATCACTTTCGCAGAATTAAGTCGGTGATTATAGAACCACAAGGCATATCAACAAATATCGGGCACGTCTGCCTTCATACTATTGTCTTCATTAACATGCAAACACCATGTTGTTACGTTCCTCATGAGTAGAGGACAGCTGTTCTTCATCTTAACGGTTTAACACAAGCATGCATTATACACAAATATTGGCAACACATTGGCTTGATTTGCATGGCCACCAAAGTCTTCTTCAAGCAATGCTTTCACTGCCAACTTCTTCATAAATTGGGCGGGATGGGGAGATATTAACTTTGGAAGGAAGCCTTAAATAATTTTGAAAATGAATGCATGTGTCTTAATTTAATCTCAATAACACAACATAAAAATACAGAAGTCAATATTGTTTTTTAATTCTTTTTCTACAGGTGATGCGATGTATAAGGAGAACGGCAAAATGTTCACAACAAAGGACCGCGATCATGACCAACTTAGCAACAACTGTGCTATTCGACGACATGGTGCGTGGTGGTACAACAGCTGTTCGGCGGCGAATCTTAACGGAAGATACGAAATCGATACTGGTGACTCCAATGAAGCTATGGCTTGGAAGTTTTTCTTTGTAAATAGACAACATGTACCGATGAAGAAAGCTCGTATGATGATTCAGAGAAAATGAATACCGATTATTTCTTTGCTGTTTGATACAGCTAAGATTGTAATCAAACACACACATCAGCAGGGACAGTCTATTAACTTTTAATATCGATAACGTCTTGGAAGTGCTAGACATGCCTTATATATTGTAATATGACGTACGGTTAATATTACAGAAGCATCTTGAAATACATGTAGCTGGTGACTTCCACAATGTAGTTAAAAATGGTGTAGCCACTACAAGGATATATCGCGTCAGTACGGCTCTGACTGTTCATAGTGCTATTAATTAAACAAAAAAAAAAAAAAAATAAAGAGGATCATCCTTGGTACTAATAATGTATGATGTCTTCAATTTAACGTACAGACATTTGCCTTCGGTAGGACATTTATTGTCACCTCACTACAAAACTTGCTGGTATTTTACTTCGGTATGACTCTGCCACCTCATTACCAACTAACTGACATTTACCTTCGGTATGACACTGATTGTCACATAATACAAAACTTACTGAGATTTGACTTCGATATGACATTGATTGTCACCTCACTGCTACACGTATTGATATTTGACTTCGGTAGGATACTCCCACCTTACTACTAAACTGACTGAAATTTGTCTTCGATATGAAACAGATTGACACCTCACTACCAAACTTACTGACATTTGACTTCGGTATGACACATATTGGCACCTCACTTCCAAACTTACTGACATTTGACTTCGGTATGACACCCTCACCTCACTACCAAACTTACTGACATCTGCCTTATAAAAAAAATATACCGTCGGCCTTGTGCAATAGAAAATAGGTCGATTAATATTACCTCGTGTCAAATATTATGGATTTTTTCACGAACACCGTATATAATTATTTGTATAATACAGACGTCCAACAAATTGAAATAATAACCCTAACTCTCGAAAGAAAGTGAAATAGTGTCGGCATGTAAGATTACCACGGGAGATTGAACCTTAAAAGTACGATGTTAAAACCTTGTGTTTCGGAAGGAAAAGCGTCTTATGGGGAGCGTGTCGCTAGGTTTTGTTTGTTTGATAGGTTTATCGCCCTGTGATCAGCCATGGTCATTTAGAGGCGGGGTCCCCTTGCAGTAGAATACGTAAACAATGGAAATAAGAATCCCGTTACCCATAGCCATAGGAATCCCGTTACCCATAGGAATAAGAATCCCGTTACCCATAGGAATAAGAATCCCGCGACCATTTGTTTGGGATGTTTTGTTTAACGTCCTATTAACAGCCAGGGTCATTTAAGGACCTGCGAGGTTTTTGAGGTAGAGGAAAGCCGGATTAACTCGAAGAAAAACCAACGGCTTACGGTCATTACCTGGCAACTGCCCCACGTAGGTTTCGAACTCGCAACCCAGAGGTGGAGGGCTACAGATAAAGTGTCGGGACACCTTAGCCGCTGGGCCACCGTGGCCACTCCCATAATCCATTGGAATAAGAATCCCATTACCACAGGAATAAGAATCCCGTTACCCAAGGGAATAAGAATCCCGTTATCCCCAGGAATGAGAATCCCGTTATCCCCAGGAATAATAATCCCGTTACCCAAGGGAATAAGTATCCCGTTATCCCCAGGAGTAAGAATCCCGTTACCACAGGAGTAAGAATCCCGTTATCCCCAGGAATGAGAATCCCGTTATCCCCAGGAGTAAGAATCCCGTTATCCCCAGGAGTAAGTATCCCGTTATCCCCAGGAGTAAGAATCCCGTTATCCCCAGGAGTAAGAATCCCGTTATCCCCAGGAGTAAGAATCCCGTTATCCAAGGGAATAACAGTCCCGTTACCCATGGAAATGAACGTTTATGAAATCGGGAAATGATATCCAGTGACAAAAGTGTAAATAGGAATGAATAAGTAAACCACACAATTTTTTTTAAGGAAATGTCTGGTATATAATAGGCGTATGTTATGTTAACAGTTATGCCTTCAATGTACAACGTGGCAATATGCCTCACTAATTATTAACGAAACAAACCTTGTATTACCGTCGCTCTATGTGCTCTTCCCTATTTCAGCTATAATAATAATAATATATATTGACAGTTGAATTATGAATTGCAAATTGTCCTGTGCGGTTTGAGAGTTCTGATGAAAGATAAGTTGGATTTGTTAAGTGTCGTCAGACGGCTGAGGGCAAGGTCGTTTATTTTATTGTTGAGTCTGACGAACCAGCTGATTGTGAAGGGGGTTGTTGGATTGTTCAGGACATTGCATCGGGCATTATAGTTTCTGAGTAACACAAGCTCTAGCTTGGAAAATGTCAGAGTATTACCTTTTTTGCGACTCCGAACTGTCAGCATTATAATGCTTCAGTGACGACTCATTACGGTGACCTGGAATTCTCATAAAAGCCCTTTACTCAACTCCCGCGTGCGACAAAACAGTTATTGATGTAGCCCTAACACAATGGTTGGTGTAGGTGCAATTTAAGGATGCGGCACTGGAAACTGTTTTTATCGTATTGCTGAGCGTATTTTAAAATTAATCCTAAATGCTGCGGAGTTTATAATTTCGCTAAGAGGCGACTTGACGCCATATTGTTTCGATTAGAAACGGGGCGTGGCTTAATCGTGATGGGCGGGGCTTAACATTATTGATCATGGTTCTATCACAGACTAGAACATGGTCCGTATCCAATCAAACCACGCGTTGGAAACGAATCGTGTTAGAATTTTGTTTAGTCTGCTTCTAGAAGCATCACTCGGAATCCCTCTGATTGTCCTCTCTGTTGTAAAAGCATTTTTTCTTTCAGTTTCATGATGATTGATTTTCCTAAATCAGAAATTACTATAACACAAATTAGCATTTCAAATGCTTTCTAAAATATTCTTCATTTTAAAGCACTCATCACAGATATAGGATATTTTAAGGTGAAGATAGATGAAAGTGAAGGCAGCTGGGGTCTTTATTATTTTTAGTTAACTATTAATTCACACTGGAAAGGTTGGTGTATGCTAGTAAATTGAATGAACTGTGAAATAGTTCACATACCATGTGCACGAGATTCACTTCCATTCATCAGACCATGCCAGCAACAAAGCTGACAATTAACCCTTATATTGACGTCAATCAATTTAACATTCCCGCCATCTGATTGCAGTTTAAGTGGACAGGGTATGGCGTCATGTAAATGCGTCACTTTGTAGATGTAACTACTGATGTCGTCAATGCAACAAATCATAAAGTTCTGATTTTGTTTATTTGAAAATTAATACACTTGCAGATGGAATTTTCAAGATTAGATTCTCGTTTACAAACAAAAAACAAACAAAAAACAATATATATATAGATATAATTTCGCGATCAATACAGCTTTATTATGCATTGCTAATAGTTACTGGGTGACATTCGTGAATAACACTAATCAGTCCTTGTACACATTCTAAAATCTGTTCAATCTCTATTTCAGGTGTATAAATGCTGGATTTTTTTAATATTCACAATTGTCACATATTAACAAAAAAAACACCCCCCAACAAAAACTAAAACCGAATCCCCGCTAAGCGAAATACAGTGCATGGTATGTAGACAATAGATGGAATTTTTTTTTAGGATTTGAGAAAAGTTAGACAATGTGGACTTAGATTAATGGAGGATTTATGCGGTAATCTTAAAATATAGGATTGTATTGTCGCATTGGCGTTTTGGGATGTTAAATCGGATAAACAAAAGTAGAAAAAGAATAGATTTGAATTTTGGCAAGACCCGAAACTTGTGTCCTCCAGTGACGTAGATTATGTAAATGTAGATTTTAAGTATTTTACAGCAATTGTGAAACAAGTTTTATCAGCTTACATTCATCACGCTTGTTGGCCTTAATGAAAGCGCACGAGGGGTCTTACTGCGATAGAAAACCAGAGTTCCAAGAAAACCTAACATATTCGGGAAGGTGATCTCATACCTTTTTACGTCCTATCGGGGAATCGAACCACTATGCCACCAGACCACATTCATAGTCACGTTTTTGTCGTAGATCAGTGGCGCGCCAATTCCTAACATATTGTCTTACTGCAATTGAATTGGTTTTGAATTGATTTGAAGGAGCCAATTTTAAAAATCCATCTAAAGAGGATTTATAGTATAAGCAATAAAAAAAGCTGCATAATTAAGACATGGTTAAGTATAGTCAATTGCATCCGCTGGAAAACATTTTAAGTTTCAAGATGAACGTTTCTTTTCACAAAGCATGTCGTGCCAGATATACCAGCAAATGAAATACAGTACATTGTATAACCTTTTCCGGTGGAACGAACTGAACGAACAGCAAGGACCCATACCAGGCTCAGCGGGACCAACATTGCACTCTTTGAGATTCACCGTGATTGTTTCATATGTGGGAAATTTAAGAAGAAAGAAGAATGGCAGGATGACGCTGTTCATCTTAGAATGCTTTCGTACCTCAATTTGTTTGCCTACGATGCACAGTATCACCGTTTCTGTTATTCCCACCGTATTTCGGATCGCAACATAGCTGCTTAAAAGCGAAGGGAGATACAAACCAAATCTAAATCACTGCATTGCAACGCATTTTTTGAATTGATTGAGTGTTTAAAAAACATGATACTGTGTTCTTCATCATATTTTCTTCGTTTTGCTTGTATCTTTTTAACTTTAACTTTAAACTATTCAATATTTTTGTTTTATTATTCTATTTTAGTATAACCACCTTTTTCTGGTCCCTTACCAGACAATAAAAAGTAGGTTGTACTTTGGTCCACGTTGGGTAAGGCTTATCAAAAAAATCGCCTCCTGTCTGCAGCACTATTAATACATGGATCTGTATATTTGCCCGTGTAATGGAGCAGATAAACCCATTTCTCTTCTAAACTATCCAATAGGATAAAGAACACAAACACAAAAGTTGTATTTCCCAGCGACATAGGCACTGACTAACTGATGAGTGTTGGTATTTCCCAGCAACATAGGCACTGACTAACTGATGAGTGTTGGTATTTCCCAGCGACATAGGCACTGACTAACTGATGAAGTGTATTTCCCAGCGACATAGGCACTGACTACTTTATTGTCAAATAACAATACATGTATTACGAAATAACATATTTCACACACACAACTCCTACCCTAACCTAACCTATACTGTATTATAATACAACATATGAAAATTACCCTTAAAAGTTTAAAATTTACGTGTGATCTGGTATACCTGTGTCGCCTGAATGACACGTATAGGCTATACCTTACCCGATTTGCACGTGCAAATACCAGTAACGCCACCTATTGGCGTACCTCATACCGAAGAGAAAATAATTACATCCTAATTCCTACCGTTAACCGGTTGAAATTATATTTGGTTTGGTTTGTTTTTGTTTAACGTCCTATTAACAGTCAGGGTCATTTAAGGACGTGCCAGGTTTTGGAGGTGGAGGAAAGCCGGAGTACCCGGATAAAAACCACCTGGCAACTACTCCACGTTGGTTTCGAACTCGCAACCCAGTGGTGGAGGGCTAGTGTTAAAGTGTCGGGACACCTTAACAACTCGGCCACCGCGGCCCCTCCAGATAAACCCAATATGCTTGTGCGATCGCAAAATGTTACACGATGAACGATATGCGCACGATGTCTGCACGAAGTCTGCACTCTATATGCACGATAGAATAAGGCGAATGTGCGCACGATGGGCAAACGAAACGAAGTGTTTGCGATAGCTGGCGTGGGTGATACAATGTAGAAACGTTCGGATTCTACACATATTTATATATGTCAGCTTATCGATCTTTTATTCTATTTTAGAAAATAAAATTTAACGTTTCCATTTTTTCAATCGGATAACATCGGCCTGTGATCTGTGACTTATGATCACTCGCCATCGCGGCGTGAACTGTCGACTTTAACATACAGAAGCCTTACCGAGTATTCCTATGAATATACATGTATAATGTTCAATTGCGAATATACTAGACGAAAGAAACCATGAAAAATATACACCATTCCATGTTGTGTTGATAAACAAATAACTGATGATCAAACATTGACTCCGTTCGTTCCGCCATAGAATACAGAAAGTGATAATATTGTTAAGATTATAGACTATCTAAAATGTGTTTGCCTCTATTATTACCCCTTTTTACCTGTGGTAAGTAAGAAACTGACTATGATTGGTTTGCGTTGACCTTACAAAACCATTGCATTTCTTTGTTCTCTTAAACGTTGAATATTTACGTTAAGAAAACATATATTCGTGAAAATATGTATTATTTATTTGCATAGGTCTATGCAGGTAATTAAAATTTCGTATGTTAGTTAACACGGACTTAACAATTTTAATTGTGTATATAGTATATACAGATGTATGTATGTCAGTTGACGACATATTCTATAGTTTTGTCATTAAGCAAAATTGATAATTCAATTTTAGGAAACCGCACGGCGCATCCCTGAATTGAACGCATAATGTACGCACGATTTGTGGACGACGTGTTTTTTTGTGTTGTGCTATCCAACATATGTACCTTTCAATGTGCAATCAGAAGTCGAACCTTGGTCGCTTTTGTAAAAGGTGAATGCGTTGGCACTATGTGTGACTAAGTGAAAGAGTAGGATCCGGTTACTCAAATACTATTCATCATCCGTTTGCCTTGATATTTACTTACAACATGACAACCAGGGACAGTTTACAAATAATCTATATGAATGAATGAACGTATTGATTTTATTGTGCCGATTTCTTATTTCCATTTCTTAACAGCAACATTCCAGATTACGCTAATATGACCAAGATGATTTGAATAGCTTGTTTACATAATTATGATTAATGTAATAAATATCGACTATTGAAGGAAAAATTAACAACACTACAGATACATATTAATTAAGACAATCTGAGAGTGTTATGGTCGACATCACGACAAGGTTTTGACAAAAATATGTTTTGTGAGATATGACGGTAGGCGCGTTTGATTCTTGTTTATATATACTTGTAAAGGAAATGCCTTGCTCGAATTTGAGCCATATTTGTATTACTAGTGTTGTGGATGAAGCAGAACGCCTGGTCTTATTCTACTTGTACTTTGTTCAAAGGTATCATGCAGTTTTATTCTCTTGATCGTATTTACCATAATATAATCGATATTGAGTAACATTTATGTAGTATGTCGATAACTCTGTTCTTTTGTTCGTTTCTGGATGGAAGCTAAGAACAGCTTACTAAGGTCCATTATTGATTTTTCGAGAAGACACAGATAGAATATACTTCAACACACATTAAAAATTCACACGACGACACTTGACAACACATTAAATATATACAGCACATCGAGGATAACCATAACATTATGCTATCTTTGGAAAAGTACATAAAATATATATGACAGCATATGATATTTCATCACAGCGGAATAGGCCAGAGATCGGGTGACTGGGACAACACCTATCTTAAAAGCGATCTGGCTGTTGTGCATAATTTATGTGTTTTTCTGTCGTAATTGCATCAAATGTGCCTTGATGACATAATTATTGTACTTCACCCTTCTAGTTCAAAAGTTACGGAAGCCAGTTAGGGTCACAGCGAAAAAATATATTATGTCGTAATAACGACTTAGCTATGTCGTAATAACGACTTAGTATCTCGTAATAACGACATAGCTAAGTCGTTATTACGAGATACTAAGTCGTTATTACGACATAGCTAAGTCGTTATTACGAGATACTAAGTCGTTATAACGACATAGCTAAGTCGTTATTACGAGATACTAAGTCGTTATTACGACATAATATATTTTTTCGCTGTGACCCTAACTGGCTTCCGTAAAAAGTGGAGTATAACAAGAGTTCGGGAGGTCCATACCAATACTGTGACGGGTGCCCCGGCAGCCGTGATCGCTAATGCGCTAGCTTCAGATCACTCTCCCGAAGAACGTGGGTTCGAGTCGCGCTGGCGGCTGGTGATGATGTCTGTCTGTTTCGTTGTTCCCCCATCGATAGAACGTTTGTTTCATCGTTGGTTTTCCTCAAATATATATACAATATTTGTTCCTTAGCGGCGTCGTAATAACAGCTCTTCAGACATAACATATTAAAAGACATCTGAACTATATGACATCATTGAAAATTACCTTTATATATTCTGTGGATGAAGTCAAAACAAAATTGGTTTTCAGACAGTATTATCACATAAGAAGCTTCCGTTTATAACTAGTCAAATGTTTCTAAACAATATAAATTCTTGGAGCGTTCGTGTCCTATTCCAGTTAGATTACCATATGTCAACACATTTATACCTTATTCCAGTCAGTGGGAAACGAACGTGTTTCTGAATTTGTAAAAAGAAAATACGTAAAAAATCAATAATTAAGTCCTCAGCAAATTGATGATTCGTCAAAGTTTCATTATTACCAATACGTTCCCATTGGGTACCTCTGTTTTGTTCCCACGGAATGTGTGATAAGCGAGATGGAAAACTATATTCAAACCTACGTTCTATTATATATATATGTTTTTCGTTTCAACAAATAGGAACCACATATGTACAAACCAAAGTGAATAAACTAAACTATAAATATCATAGACACCAAAGTATGTATATAAAGAGAAATAGATTCTGGAATGTAAGCATTAATGGTTTCTATCTCAGAGGTATATCTTGTATCCGTGAATGGAAACATCCATTGAATCAATGGAATTATCTTTGACGAAAACTCTGATCACCCCAGAGATGATCTGCTGCTCTCTTTGCAATGATTGCGATTTATTTCTTGTCTTTTCTTCCTTCCATGTCTGATCTTTCTTGGCTTTGTTTATCTTTGTCGCTTTGGTGTCTGGGCTCATAGTTCATCTACGTTTTAATTTTGATATCGGATTTATATTCTGTCTGTAAAAATACATTAGTATACCTTTATTCATAAACAGCAAGCGTTTAGGCTTATAATATGGAGATGGTATGTAGATGGTATGGAGATGGGATGGTATGGAGATGGTATGGAGATGGGATGATATGGAGATGGTATGGAGATGTATGGCGATGAGGATTAATCTATACTTATCTTGTAATATCTCGATATTATATTTGAACTATTTTCCTGTTCTATTCAAAGCTTTCAGACGAGACATAATATTTAACTGATTCGAATATTTAATTCGACAGGCAAATGAGACAGATGACTTATTAAGACAGGCTTGTTAATGCATCAAAGTTATTGATGTTTGTCAACATTGTAGGCTTGATACGGCTTGGTTTTTAATGTTGACCTATATGCTATGTAAACAACGACAATATGCATTGATGACATCATCGAATCTAGAGACACATCTCATGGAATGCAACTAGAGATTCTTGAAGAATTTTCATTTTACAAATATCGTCATTTAAACGAATGATTGTCTGAACAAAATTTAGATTGGAACGTTCAGAGTTGAATAAGTCAAGGCGTTCCGAAAGGTAAAGCGTTCGAAGCTTTATTGACAACACGGCTATGTCATGTCCTGGAAATGAGAACCACGATAGTGGCAAGAGACTCCTCAGGCATGTTGATAAATTATAGCATGTCAAATATTAAAAAGAAAAATGGTATAACAATGTGGATAAAAAAAATATTTTTTTCGACGTGCATCTGTTAAAACCTTATAATACATTTGTATCACAGAAATAGCGATATAGAGAACAGGCTCTTGAATGTCGAACCAGCTTTGAAATGTAAACACAAGTTAAAGATAATTTTTGAATGTGTACATGTAGCACTTATATAACTTAGTAATAATTCATATCCTTCGAGATTACAGTGATTGGAGGAGCAGCGTCAACAAAACAACAGTATTGGGTCCGAGTAGCTACAGTTGACATGTGTTTACTTCCGGAAACTGGAGGGAACCAGACCTCAGCTGTCTCGTTATCGGCGTGTCTAGCGTATGGGTTGACCAGACAACGAGAAACTGTGTCATACGATGAAATATCCGGCGTCTTTACTTTCCACGACCGATCGAACATGTTCAATGTGTCCGGGAATCTTTACACGCTGAGTAATATCGTTTGTATAATATTTATGTATATTGCACAGCATTTAAATTTGTATATGCTCTCAGCAGTCATCTATTTAACCGTAAAAGGATACCACTAAAAGATGGTACCTGAATGCCACAAAGTCTAGCTGAACCACCACTAAGAAGCTTCTACATGTAAAGTGTTTCTCGTCAAGCGATTTTTAGATTTCGCCATTTTTCTTTCAATTCAGTGAACACTGACATATATATCTATCACCAGGCACACCAAACCCGGTTCAGTTTCTCCCAGCCTCCTGTCGAACTCCTTCAAAATTTCTCATCTATCTTGACTTTGCAATATGTGTCGAAGACAAACCTTAATTTTTTCTCTGTTTTTGTGTCACTGGGGATGAATATCATTTAAACAGAATTAAAGTTGTCATTTTTCCCTATTAGCCCATACGATCCTACAACATTGTCATTTAAAGACATATTATGACCACTTTCACTGAAAAATTCAGGATGAGCAATCTCCTAAAATATTTATTTTACTTTTAAAGATGACAAGTAGAAAAAAAAGACTGTATGTTAAGCCGTACAGTAGCCTATAATCGTTTTCTGCTCTTACATTGCTTGTATTAATGTTGTCATTATCATCAAACCTGCAATATATATTATGAAATGCAGCACAATCTTTTCATATTTTACCTCATGAACCGAAATATCGGCGGATTACAATGCGGTTAGTAGAAAGCGCAGATCTAATTGGTCAAAAAACAGTTATGTCATCATTAATGATACTATTGACGATGATATTATAAGTTTTATCAAGTTGATAATTTCTTACATTCCCCAGCTATAATGTAATAAAATTTATATTCTGAAATATAATTAATTTTACAAGCTATAGAATGTTGAGTTTCGTTCTTTATATAGAAGCAACTGATCTGAGAGACTGTGCCGATGTCGACCCTACATGCGGTTCGAACGTCTACAGAATTACCCCAATTCCTGGAAAAAGCTTTGACATATTCTGTTACAAGGACAACGAACAGAGATATTGGAATGTAAGTCTGAAATGACAACATTATATTATTTCATCACATTTTATTAAAAATTACAGCTATGCAATCCAACATAAAAGCTGTATTTTTATAGTTTAAGATGTCGTTTAGAACTTATCTTGTCTCGTTTTGTTCGGGGGGAAAGGGAGATCGTGGAAGTACATTTGTAATTTGCCACTCCCAAAATGCAGAGCGCTAAGCAGGAGTAGAAACTACCGTTACTATAGACTATGTTATGTCTGGGCAAGGGGACAGAATCAAAAACCTTAACTGGATCAAACACTAAACTAAAGGCAAAATATGAGGCAGCATCAAGGAAGGCATTAGCAAAAGGAAAGTTGTTTAGAAAAAGAGTAAAGATAATATCCTCTGGCGATCATCTAAGGTGAGAGACAAGACAATTCTAACGCCCTAACTGCAGGGCAGTAGAGATAATGCTATCTATGCTAACTTGTTGCTTCAAATGTTATGTTTAAATGTTTAAAGAAACATTTATCTTATCTGATATTGCACTTCACGTCTATAGGTGATTCACAACCGGCAAAGTAGTGCTGTCGACTTCTTCCGAAACTGGGCCGAATACAAAACCGGATTCGGTGATCTTTCCGGAAATTTTTGGCTAGGTAATAACACTTTTTTCCACATTTTTAAATACCCATCAGCTAAGGGCGACAGATGGGTAATGACTATTTGTTGTGTGTTGTGAAATACATGTGTGAAATAGTCTGGAATTGCTTTAACTAATTCGTTTCTTTGCATAAGAGTTGTATTTGTTCAGTCTTATTTTTTCAGGAAATGACAAAATTTATTCACTAGTCAACTTTTCGTCGTACAGACTTCGAATTGAGTTGGAAGCTTGGGATGGCTCTGTTGGCATAGCCGAGTATTCCGACTTCAAGATCGGTAGTGAGGCAGAAAATTATCAACTTCGTGTCAAGGCTTTCTCCGGCAACATAAGTACGTTTTAGTATATCCCGCAACACAGGATACCTAAAACAATACATTATATTTGATATGAAAGAATAACACAGAATAGAGTATCAAACGATTTATATCAGGTTAACTCTCAAGTATCAAATATAAGTCATGGCGACTAATACTAGGTGCATATACTTCGGCGAAGAGGGTTTAGTACACAGGCAATATTTCTTTACGTGAATTCCACGTGAAGGAATATTGCCTGTGTAGAGGTCATCTGTCAGAAAAATCGTGATAATCATGGAAAAAGTCCTTTAATTTTAAGGTTTATGAAAGATATGTCGTACACACGTGACATGTCTTGCCCCCAGAAGTCTTCCGCAAACAATATTCTGCCGCTAGCCTCTCCGTAGATTAGCAGGGAAGCGAGGTTATTAACTTTGGGACTTAGCATACAAACTATTTCGATAATAAATGTATGTTTGTGTCTGAATTTATTTAGTAATAACCATTCAAAATAAATATACAGAAGCAAATATTCGTTCTTTTCTTTCACAGCCGATGGGGTGAGACCGCAAAACGGCGAACTGTTTGCAACAAAGGACCGGGATAATGACGGTTTTGAAGGCGTCAACTGTGCCGTTCGACGACATGGTGCGTGGTGGTACAGGAGGTGTTCATTGGCGAATCTTAACGGAAGGTACATGATCGACACTGGAGACACCAATGAATCTATGGCTTGGAGATATTTCTTTAAAAACAGACAACATGTACCGATGAAGAAAGCTCGTATGATGCTTCTGAGAATATAGATTGTGATTATTTGTTTGCCGTTTGATATAGAGCTAAGATCATAATCAACACAACACATAGGCAGGATAGTGGTCAACTTGTAATACTGATAACGTCTTGAAAGTGCTTAGGCCGCCTAACATATTATAATATGACGTACGATATAATTAAGGAAGTCTCCTTGGAAAAGCTGATGATTACCACCACGCGGATTAGAATGGTGACAAAACGCCACTACAAGGATATTTTGCGTCACCACAGCCCTGTCTGTTCACAGTGCTATTAACCATGCAAACAAGCAAGCGGGAAAAGGTCTCCGATGTTACAACATACATGGACTTTGTGTTAAATCTAGGGGCATATGCATTCACTGGTATGGAAGCATTCGCCATTGATTTGTGTGTTAAGATGTCAAGATTGTGTAGGCTACGGAAATGTGTTAGCTTTTAGTAAAATGCGTTTGATATTATCATATTTTAATGCAATGGTGGTCACTTTATTGTTAAACTCATTAACCATTGTCTTTGGAACGACGATGATTGAGACCTCACAAACAAACTTACTGACATTTGACTTCAGAATGACATTCATTCTCACCTCACTACCCAACAAAACTGACATTTGACTTCTGTATGGCACAGATTGTCACCTCACTACCCAACTAACTGGGGGGGGGGGGGGGGGGGGGGGGGGGGGGGGTAAAGAAAATCTGCTCAAAAAATAACGTAACGTTATCATTTACGTTGAATAACCAAGTCGTAAATGATGACATCATCAATTTTGACGCACATTCCAAGGAGCATTGAAGATATCGCGATAAAAAAAAATCATAAAAACTTACGTTTGGTTGCAAGTATGTGAGAAAAATAATCAATCATGGGTCTGTTCCACGCACAAGGATATCTCAACCCCCGAGTAAGACTTTGGCTGGCCAGCACTCGACACGCCTCGTGCTGACTGGCCAAACTCTTACACACGGGTTGAGATATCCATGTCCACGGAACAGACCCATGATAGATTATATTAATCTCGGTGTAGCGGTAATATTTTTACTCTGTGTAGCGGTAATATTTTTACTCGGTGAAGCGGTAATATTTTTACTCTGTGGTTAAATTTTGTTAGTCACACATTTGTTTCCGGCTAACAACTTCTCTTTTCTGTAATACAAATGATATACATCCGCAGCCTAATATAGTTCCTATTTTAACAGCAACTATTAATACGATTTAACTGATGGTTCCCGTGTTTACTGCAATTATTTAAAATGAAATATGAATGTTTGGTGTTCTAGACTATTTTAGATTATAAATATAAACATTTTCCTCATCAGTATATGCAATTTTGTAGGTGTAAGATTACGTAGTTCTGTCTCAATCTTGCCTTGACAACAAAAGTAAATAAATTCAGTTGATCGTCAAGGAAATTTACATGCGTCCACAGAGAAACTATCCACACGTCTTAGACTCATATGTTCATCCTGAGTTCATATGCAAGAACATCTCATATAAGCCTAAAACCAACCATGTTTACGTAGTCAAATGTTTACAATTCTATAAATAGCTTTGCAGCCAACCATTCCAAGGGAACTTCAGCTGTCTGGCACGTGACTAATCACGTGATCATCACTTATCGGCCAAAATGGCGGGAAATGGCGGCTACGTCTAATGTAACTAAACCAGCGACCGTTCGCAGTTGCATATTAATTTTATGTCGCTAGAATACGCAAGAAATATCAACATAAATTGAAGACAAGTTGTAGCAAACTACATTGCCGTTTTTCATGAGGATTTTATTAAATAAGATTGTTATTTGTTTATTTGAAAATAATCTAACGATTATGATCGGTGACTGATGTACTGGCGTCTTGTTTGTCAAAACTGTAGGCCTATATATGTCTCGTCGGACAGCCTGACCGACAGCGCGACCGCAGTTTTCTATCGGAGTTAAAATATTTGCATTTTCGATGTTACTAGGGGTCATAAAATAGATGTTTGCTATGCCTAATTAACATCTTACAATATAAATTAAAAAAACTTAGGCTGTGTACATCTTGGATTTTTTTCTCTGCATATTGTACAGGTAACAGTTAATAGTCCGATTTGTCCTTCAGTTGATTTTTTTCGAAGTTTACAAGTAGCTTTACTGATTCAGAAGTATGTCAATAATCTTCCACAAACATTAAAGAAAAAGGTCAGGGCAATAACTATACTCAGCTATTGGAAAGTTTTCAGCAGATAAATATGTTATACATGTTTTCCTGAATACATATAGAATAGAAATAACCAGTTAAGGAATTTCATCTGATACAAATGTAGCTGTCTGACTGTAAAATTCAATTTTAAATTCCTTATTTTATTACCTCAGACCCTGATGTTTTTTAGAGCCTTTGGTCCCTTTGATTATTTTATAATCCTGAACATTTGACAAGCATGTTATAACTGCCCCATAAGCGTTGGTTTCATATGTTTCCAAATAAATCAGCAGCCCTTTATGTTTCTTTAAAATGGAAAAATCATAACAAATATACTGTTATGCTCAATTCTGATATAAAACATTTGACTGCTTCCACTTAAATACGTCACTTCTTTCACTCGTGAACAATTTTTTGAAGAACAAGATGGCCGACCTATGTGTTATTATTTTTTTTTAATGTGCGTTTCCATTAATGTTCAAGAATCCATGTAAAACTTTGATAAGTATTTCTCCCACCTTTCACTGATTTGTCTCTCGTTTTGAGTGTACAAGATTTCTCTGTCTTTTTTAGCGCGTGCAATCTGTCATACCCTAGGGTGTGACAGATTGCACGCGCTCACTTTCTTCACCGGAAGTACTACCGGAACTACTTTTTGTGTTTACATTACGTCGTCTGCTACGTCAACAAACAAATTGTGTACACAATAATACAAAAATCCCCAGTCTCTAAACAACTATAGACAACTGAACAGTTTCCAAAAACAAAAAATGTCTGCCATTCTTTCAAATACAAATGAATCCCCCAACTGTAGGCCTACAACTGAAACTGAGAGCAAGTGCACCTACCTGCACCGATCGCGACAAAATTGTTCAACTGTCACAAGTAAAAAGATCGCACAACAGCATTTCCTTGTGCCCAACTCCGTCCGATGTCACAAGATCGGTGTTTTATGGATCCACAATCAGTGGGGGAACATTTAACATCCATTTCCACAGCCATAATGACAACACAAAGTCGATTTCAAAGCGACCTCGTGTGATTTACTCCGAGTCGGACAGTGATGAGTGAGTGACGTCACCCCACGTGAAATGGATGAATGGAAATGTGTGCATATTTCCCGCGTTTTTTTTGACATGTGTACTTGTTTACAAACAGACGGAGATCGCCGATGGGAAAACACATACAGAAAAGAGGTGGGAGAAAAATAATCATTCCCTACCTTGAGGGTGTAACAAAGAAATCTCAACCTTCGGGGGAGATTCTTGAATGTCCAAACCCTCGGCAAGCCTCGGGTTGGACATTCAAGAATCTCCCCCTCAGGTTGAGATTTCTCTGTCACACCCTCAAGGTAGGGAAAGATTCTATTAATCATTGACAAACACTTATCTTTTTTATGAAAACACCATTGTGCATCTACATATCTGTAGTCCTGGTAGGACACAGTAATGATGGTGTATGTCTAAGATTATTAAGATAGAATATCATTTTATATGCACGCTCGCGGTCCACTGTAAGAAATCTGTACGTACATGTACACTTCGTATATAGACTATTTTAAGGCTTTTGTAGTTAATTGGAAAATAGCTTAGGTGGTGTACAGATGGTATAACTAAAACAATTTTAAAAAAAAGGGTTTTAAAAGTAGCAGCGCAAGTTGAAGCGATGTGATGACACTGCTTTTTAACAAAAAGTTATTTTTTTCTAAGAATTACTGATTGTGATTACTGATTACTGATAATGATTGTTTTCATTAATAGATTTTAATAAAATTCTGTATGTTGAGTGTAAATATTCATCGCATAGTCTTCATGGAATTTGCCGTTGCTAATATACATAAAAACATTAATATATTAAAAAATAAAAAACGAAAAAAAAAAAAAAAAGTTGATACTGGGGAGGCGTCCAAGAAAACTCAGAATAGGCTGAAAAAAATGTTAAAATCTAACTTATTGTTAAAATCTAACTTATTGTTAAAATCTAACAAAATGTTAAAATCTAGCAAAATGTTAACATCTAATTGTGCGATAGCCTTATGATTTAACAACTTCCATGGTTTTCATTTTTGGATTTCAAATTGGATTAACAAGTGACTTCTTCCTTTTTATTGACAAGTTGGATACATTCCCCAAACTACATTCCTAATGTACCCTAGCACTAGCACCACTGACGAAAATTCCTTATGATACAGATTTTCACTGCCTACTCATCCTTTAACTATATACATTATTTGAAGTACATTGTACATACTCACTGATGTAACTCGTACAGTTGTTTAATGACGTTAAGTGAAACCTAATAACTGATCCGTATCCCTTATTTGGAGGTTAAGTCAGCGGAACTTGTGAAGATATGGTCTAATCAAATAAAGTTATATATTCTCAACCAATCATTTGCTTTCCTTTTATTTTTTTTATATATATATATTTCGTTTTTTGCTTTTTATTTTATTTTTTTATATTGTATTTATACATTTATTTGTTTTATTTATTTTGCATATTTACCCAGGGTACTGTGATGTACATCCTGGTATTGTGCTATAAACCAAGCCTTTGTTGATATGTGCAGGGAAAAACACCAAATGAATTGGGACGTCCCAGTCATATTTTACATTCCAGCAATACGAATTCTTTAAACTATACTCAAAAATCAGACATGAAATGTTCCTAAGGACATATAGCGACTACGAAATATTTCCTGGCTTTGACATCGGTTTTCAAAGCGATTGCTTTCTCTACAGCAGAAAACGCTAACTCTTTTGAGACACCTGGTCCCATTAACCTTGGACATTCTCAGGTGTGCCTGTGTAAATATTTATAGTACCCTCCTATTCTCAATTTACGGTATCATACATACGTGGTAATTTCTTGTTCTATCGAGTTTTCATGGCCAAACAAATAAAGGTTTATCTGGGATTTGCAACCTAGCCAATTTAGATATAAACACCACTGTGTGGCTATTTGAATAATAGTAGAACAATATTAATGAATAGGAAAGGGTATGTGATATTTTCTCTTGCTGTTTTTGTATAACACATGACTCGTACTGAACTATACACTATACAAATGTAGATGTATATATGTATTCCAGGAAGCGTGTCTACATGCGAGAAAGAAATAAAACCCCTGTTTGCTTGTCAACATACATAATAACTTTAAAGTGGTGGCACTATCTAGAATCATAAGTTATTTTGAATTATTTGCGTGTAAAGTATAGACCACATCCACAATAATCAGGAGGCAGTGTAAAGGAAAATATGCGCCACCATCACCAGAGGGCAGTGTAAGGTAAACATCCGCCGCCATCATCAGAGGGCAGTGTAAGGTAAACATCCGCCGCCATCATCAGAGGGCAGTGTAAGGTAAACATCCGCCGCCATCACCAGGGGGCAGTGTAAGGTAAGCATCCGCCACCATCACTAGAGGGCAGTGTAAGAGAAAGCATCCGCTAGCATCACCAGACGGTAGTTGAAGGGAAAACATCCGTCGCCATCACTAGAGGGCAGTGTAAGGTAAACATCCGTCACCATCACAACAGGGCAGTGTAAGGTCAAACATCCGTCACCATCATCAGAGAGCAGTGTAAGGTCAAACATCCGCCACCATCACCAGAGGGCAGTGTAAGGTAATCATCCGTCACCATCACTAGAGGGCAGTGTAAGGAAAACATCCGCCAACATCACCAGAGGGCAGTGTAAGAGAAAACATCCGCTACCATCACCAAAGGGCAGAGTCAGAGAAAACATCCGCCACCATCACCAGAATAAAGTGTAAGGGAAAATATACGACACCATCACCAGAGGGCAGTGTAAGGTAAACATCCGCCGCCATCATCAGAGGGCAGTATAAGGTCAAACATCCGCCACCATCACCAGAGGGAAGTGTAAGGTAAACATCCGCCGCCATCACCACGGCGCAGTGTAAGAGAAAACATCCGCCAACATCACCAGAGGGCATTGTAAGAGAAAACATCCGCCACCATCACCAGAGGGCAGTGTAAGAGAAAACATCCGCCACCATCACCAGAGGGCAGTGTAAGGGAAAACATCCGCCACCATCACCAGAGGGCAGTGTAAGGTAAACCTCCGCCACCATCACCAGAGGGCAGTGTAAGGGAAAACATCCGCCACTATCACCAGAGGGCAGTGTAAGGTAAACATCCGCCACAATCACCAGAGGGCTTTGTAAGGGAAAACATTCGCCACAATCACCAGACGGCAGTGTAAGGTCAAACAACCGTCACCATCACCAGAGGAAAGTGTAAGGTAAAGATCCGCCGCCATCACCAGAGGGCAGGGTAAGGTCAAACATCCGCCACCATCACCAGAGGGCAGTGTAAGGTCAAACATCCGTCACCATCATCAGAGAGCAGTGTAAGGGAAAACATCCGCCACCATCACCAGAGGGCAGTGTAAGGTAATCATCCGTCACCATCACTAGAAGGCAGTGTAAGGAAAACATTCGCCACTATCACCAGAGGGTAGTGTAAGGTAAAATATCCGCCACTATCACCAGAGGGCAGTGTAAGGTAAAGATCCGCCGCCATTACCAGAGGGCAGTGTAAGGTAAAACATCCGCCGCCATCACCAGAGGGCAGTGTAAGGGAATACATCCGCCACTATCACCAGAGGGCAGTGTAAGTTAAACATCCGTTGCCATCACCAGAGGGCAGTGTAAGGGAAAATATCCGCCGCCATCACCAGAGGGCAGTGTAAGGTAAAACCTCCGCCACTATCACCAGAGGGCAGTGTAAGGGAAAATATCCGCCAATATTTCCAGAGGGCAGTGTAAGGTAAAGATTAGCCGCCATCACCAGAGGGCAGTGTAAGTAGAACATCCGCCGCCATCACCAGAGGGCAGTGTAAGGTAAAGATCCGCCGCCATCACCAGAGGGCAGTGTAAGGTAAAGATCAACCGCGATCACCAGAGGGCAGTGTAAGGTAAAGATCCGCCGCCATCATCAGAGGGCAGTGTAAGGTAAACATCCGCCACCATAACCAAATAATAGTGTAAGATAAAACATCCGCCACCATCATCAAGGCACAGTGTAACGTAAAAAAACCGCCACCATCACCAGAGGACAGCCTTAGGGAAAACATTCGCCACCATCACCAGAGGGCAGTGTAAGGTAAAGATCCGCCGCCATCACCAGAGGGCAGTGTAAGGTAAAGATCCGCCACTATCACCAGAGGGCAGTGTAAGGTAAAGATCCGCCGCCATCACCAGAGGGCAGTGTAAAGTAAACATCCGCCGCCATCCCCAGAGGGCAGTGTAAGGTAAAGATCCGCCACTATCACCAGAGGGCAGTGTTAGGTAAAGATCCGCCACCATCACCAGAGGACAGTGTAAAGTAAACATCCGCCACCATCACCAGAGGGCAGTGTAAGGTCAAACATCCGCCACCATCACCAGGGGGCAGTGTAAGGTAAACATCCGCCACCATCACTAGAGGGCAGTGTAAGAGAAAGCATCCGCTAGCATCACCAGACGGTTGTTGAAGGGAAAACATCCGTCGCCATCACTAGAGGGCAGTGTAAGGTAAACATCCGTCACCATCACAACAGGGCAGTGTAAGGTAAACATCCGCCAGCATCACCAGAGGGCAGTGTAAGGTCAAACATCCGCCACCATCACAACAGGGCAGTGTATGGTAAACATCCGTCACCATCACCAGAGGGCAGTGTAAGGTAAACATCCGTCACCATCACAACAGGGCAGTGTAAGGTAAACATCCGCCAGCATCACCAGAGGGCAGTGTAAGGTAAACATCCGTCACCATCACAACAGGGCAGTGTAAGGTCAAACATCCGCCACCATCACCAGAGGGCAGTGTAAGGTCAAACATCCGTCAACATCATCAGAGAGCAGTGTAAGGGAAAACATCCGTCAACATCATCAGAGAGCAGTGTAAGGTAATCATCCGTCACCATCACTAGAAGGCAGTGTAAGGTCAAACATCCGTCACCATCACCAGAGGAAAGTGTAAGGTAAAGATCCGCCGCCATCACCAGAGGGCAGGGTAAGGTCAAACATCCGCCACCATCACCAGAGGGCAGTGTAAGGTCAAACATCCGTCACCATAATCAGAGAGCAGTGTAAGGGAAAACATCCGCCACCATCACCAGAGGGCAGTGTAAGGTAATCATCCGTCACCATCACTAGAAGGCAGTGTAAGGAAAACATTCGCCACTATCACCAGAGGGCAGTGTAAGGTAAAACATCCGCCACTATCACCAGAGGGCAGTGTAAGGTAAAGATCCGCCGCCATCATCAGAGGGCAGTGTAAGGTAAACATCCGCCACAATAACCAAATAATAGTGTAAGATAAAATATCCGCCACCATCATCAAGGCACAGTGTAACGTAAAAAAACCGCCACCATCACCAGAGGACAGCCTAAGGGAAAACATTCGCCACCATCACCAGAGGGCAGTGTAAGGTAAAGATCCGCCGCCATCACCAGAGGGCAGTGTAAGGTAAAGATCCGCCACTATCACCAGAGGGCAGTGTAAGGTAAAGATCCGCCGCCATCACCAGAGGGCAGTGTAAAGTAAACATCCGCCGCCATCACCAGAGGGCAGTGTAAGGTCAAACATCCGCCACCATCACCAGGGGGCAGTGTAAGGTAAACATCCGCCACCATCACTAGAGGGCAGTGTAAGAGAAAACATCCGCTAGCATCACCAGACAATTGTTGAAGGGAAAACATCCGTGGCCATCACTAGAGGGCAGTGTAAGGTAAACATCCGTCACCATCACAACAGGGCAGTGTAAGGTAAACATCCGCCAGCATCACCAGAGGGCAGTGTAAGGTCAAACATCCGCCACCATCACAACAGGGCAGTGTAAGGTAAACATCCGTCACCATCACCAGAGGGCAGTGTAAGGTAAACATCCGTCACCATCACAGCAGGGCAGTGTAAGGTAAACATCCGCCAGCATCAGCAGAGGGCAGTGTAAGGTAAACATCCGTCACCATCACAACAGGGCAGTGTAAGATCAAACATCCGCCACCATCACCAGAGGGCAGTGTAAGGTCAAACATCCGTCAACATCATCAGAGAGCAGTGTAAGGGAAAACATCCGCCACCATCATCAGAGGGCAGTGTAAGGTAATCATCCGTCACCATCACTAGAAGGCAGTGTAAGGTCAAACATCCGTCACCATCACCAGAGGAAAGTGTAAGGTAAAGATCCGCCGCCATCACCAGAGGGCAGGGTAAGGTCAAACATCCGCCACCATCACCAGAGGGCAGTGTAAGGTCAAACATCCGTCACCATAATCAGAGAGCAGTGTAAAGGAAAACATCCGCCACCATCACCAGAGGGCAGTGTAAGGTAATCATCCGTCACCATCACTAGAAGGCAGTGTAAGGAAAACATTCGCCACTATCACCAGAGGGCAGTGTAAGGTAAAACATCAGCCACTATCACCAGAGGGCAGTGTAAGGTAAAGATCCGCCGCCATTACCAGAGGGCAGTGTAAGGTAAAACATCCGCCACTATCACCAGAGGGCAGTGTAAGGGAATACATCCGCCACTATCACCAGAGGGCAGTGTAAGGTAAACATCCGCCGCCATCACCAGAGGGCAGTGTAAGGGAAAATATCCGCCACTATCACCAGAGGGCAGTGTAAGGTAAAGATCCGCCGCCATCACCAGAGGGCAGTGTAAGGTAAAACATCCGCCACTATCACCAGAGGGCAGTGTAAGGGAAAATATCCGCCAATATTTCCAGAGGGCAGTGTAACGTAAAGATCAGACGCCATCACCAGAGGGCAGTGTAAGTAGAACATCCGCCGCCATCACCAGAGGGCAGTGTAAGGTAAAGATCCGCCGCCATCACCAGAGGGCAGTGTAAGGTAAACATCAACCGCCATCACCAGAGGGCAGTGTAAGGTAAAGATCCGCCGCCATCACCAGAGGGCAGTGTAAGGTAAAGATCCGCCGCCATCATCAGAGGGCAGTGTAAGGTAAAGATCCGCCACCATAACCAAATAATAGTGTAAGATAAAACATCCGCTACCATCATCAAAGCACAGTGTAACGTAAAAAAACCGCCACCATCACCAGAGGACAGCCTTAGGGAAAACATCCGCCACCATCACCAGAGGGCAGTGTAAGGTAAAGATCCGCCGCCATCACCAGAGGGCAGTGTAAGGTAAAGATCCGCCACTATCACCAGAGGGCAGTGTAAGGTAAAGGTCCGCCGCCATCACCAGAGGGCAGTGTAAAGTAAACATCCGCCACCATCATCAGAGGGCAGTGTAAGGTAAAGATCCGCCACCATCACCAGAGGGCAGTGTAAGGTCAAACATCCGTCACCATAATCAGAGAGCAGTGTAAGGGAAAACATCCACCACCATCACCAGAGGGCAGTGTAAGGTAATCATCCGTCACCATCACTAGAAGGCAGTGTAAGGAAAACATTCGCCACTATCACCAGAGGGCAGTGTAAGGTAAAACATCCGCCACTATCACCAGAGGGCAGTGTAAGGTAAAGATCCGCCGCCATCATCAGAGGGCAGTGTAAGGTAAACATCCGCCACAATAACCAAATAATAGTGTAAGATAAAACATCCGCCACCATCATCAAGGCACAGTGTAACGTAAAAAAAACCGCCACCATCACCAGAGGACAGCCTAAGGGAAAACATTCGCCACCATCACCAGAGGGCAGTGTAAGGTAAAGATCCGCCGCCATCACCAGAGGGCAGTGTAAGGTAAAGATCCGCCACTATCGCCAGAGGGCAGTGTAAGGTAAAGATCCGCCGCCATCACCAGAGGGCAGTGTAAAGTAAACATCCGCCGCCATCACCAGAGGGCAGTGTAAGGTAAAGATCCGCCACTATCACCAGAGGGCAGTGTAAGGTAAAGATCCGCCGCCATCACCAGAGGACAGTGTAAAGTAAACATCCGCCACCATCACCAGAGGGCAGTGTAAGGTCAAACATCCGCCACCATCACCAGGGGGCAGTGTAAGGTAAACATCCGCCACCATCACTAGAGGGCAGTGTAAGAGAAAACATCCGCTAGCATCACCAGACAATTGTTGAAGGGAAAACATCCGTGGCCATCACTAGAGGGCAGTGTAAGGTAAACATCCGTCACCATCACAACAGGGCAGTGTAAGGTAAACATCCGCCAGCATCACCAGAGGGCAGTGTAAGGTCAAACATCCGCCACCATCACAACAGGGCAGTGTAAGGTAAACATCCGTCACCATCACCAGAGGGCAGTGTAAGGTAAACATCCGTCACCATCACAGCAGGGCAGTGTAAGGTAAACATCCGCCAGCATCAGCAGAGGGCAGTGTAAGGTAAACATCCGTCACCATCACAACAGGGCAGTGTAAGATCAAACATCCGCCACCATCACCAGAGGGCAGTGTAAGGTCAAACATCCGTCAACATCATCAGAGAGCAGTGTAAGGGAAAACATCCGCCACCATCACCAGAGGGCAGTGTAAGGTAATCATCCGTCACCATCACTAGAAGGCAGTGTAAGGTCAAACATCCGTCACCATCACCAGAGGAAAGTGTAAGGTAAAGATCCGCCGCCATCACCAGAGGGCAGGGTAAGGTCAAACATCCGCCACCATCACCAGAGGGCAGTGTAAGGTCAAACATCCGTCACCATAATCAGAGAGCAGTGTAAAGGAAAACATCCGCCACCATCACCAGAGGGCAGTGTAAGGTAATCATCCGTCACCATCACTAGAAGGCAGTGTAAGGAAAACATTCGCCACTATCACCAGAGGGCAGTGTAAGGTAAAACATCAGCCACTATCACCAGAGGGCAGTGTAAGGTAAAGATCCGCCGCCATTACCAGAGGGCAGTGTAAGGTAAAACATCCGCCACTATCACCAGAGGGCAGTGTAAGGTAAAGATCCGCCGCCATCACCAGAGGACAGTGTAAAGTAAACATCCGCCACCATCACCAGAGGGCAGTGTAAGGTAAACATCCGCCACCATCACTAGAGGGCAGTGTAAGAGAAAACATCCGCTAGCATCACCAGACAATTGTTGAAGGGAAAACATCCGTGGCCATCACTAGAGGGCAGTGTAAGGTAAACATCCGCCAGCATCACCAGAGGGCAGTGTAAGGTCAAACATCCGCCACCATCACAACAGGGCAGTGTAAGGTAAACATCCGTCACCATCACCAGAGGGCAGTGTAAGGTAAACATCCGTCACCATCACAGCAGGGCAGTGTAAGGTAAACATCCGCCAGCATCAGCAGAGGGCAGTGTAAGGTAAACATCCGTCACCATCACAACAGGGCAGTGTAAGATCAAACATCCGCCACCATCACCAGAGGGCAGTGTAAGGTCAAACATCCGCCACCATCACCAGAGAGCAGTGTAAGGTAAAACATCCGCCACTATCACCAGAGGGCAGTGTAATATAAATATCCGCCACATTCACCAGAGGACAGTGTGAGATAAACATCCGTCACCATCACTAGAGGGCAGTGTAAGGTAAAGATCCGCCGCCATCAACAGAGGGCAGTGTAAGGTAAAACATCCGCCACTATCACCAGAGGGCAGTGTAAGGAAAACATCCGCCACTATCACCAGAGGGCAGTGTAAGGTAACGATCCGCTGCCATCATCAGAGGCAGTGTAAAGGAAAACATCCGCCACCATCACCAGAGGGCAGTGTAAAGGAAAACATCCGTCACCATCACCAGAGGGCAGTGTAAGGTCAAACATCCGTCACCATCACCACATGACAGTGTAAGGTAAAACATCCGCCACTATCACCAGAGGGCAGTGTAAGGAAAACATCCGCCACTATCACCAGAGGGCAGTGTAATATAAAATATCCGCCACCTTCACCAGAGAGGAGTGTAAGGTAAAACATCCGTCACCATCACTAGAGGGCAGTGTAAAGGAAAATATCCGCCACTATCACCAGAGGGCAGTGTAAGGTAAAACATCCGCCACTATCACCAGAGGGCAGTGTAAGGTAAAGATCCGCCGCCATCACCAGAGGGCAGTGTAAGGTAAAACATCCGCCACTATCACCAGAGGGCAGTGTAAGGGAAAACATCCGCCACTATCACCAGAGGGCAGTGTAAGGTAAACATCCGCCGCCATCACCAGAGGGCAGTGTAAGGGAAAATATCCGCCACTATCACCAGAGGGCAGTGTAAGGTAAAGATCCGCCGCCATCACCAGAGGGCAGTGTAAGGTAAAACATCCGCCACTATCACCAGAGGGCAGTGTAAGGGAAAACATCCGCCACTATCACCAGAGGGCAGTGTAAGGTAAAGATCAGACGCCATCACCAGAGGGCAGTGTAAGTAGAACATCCGCCGCCATCACCAGAGGGCAGTGTAAGGTAAAGATCCGCCGCCATCACCAGAGGGCAGTGTAAGGTAAACATCCGCTGCCATCACTCAGAGGGCAGTGTAAGGAAAAACATCCGCCACTATCACAAGAGGGCAGTGTAAGGTAAACATCCGCCAACATCACCAGAGGGCAGTGTAAGGTAAAACATCCGCCATCATAACCAAATAATAGTGTAAGATTAAACATCCGCCACCATCATCAAAGCACAGTGTAAGGTAAAGATCCGCCACCATCACCAGAGGGCAGTGTAAAGTAAACATCCGCCACCATCACCAGAGGGCAGTGTAAGAGAAAACATCTGCCAGCTTCACCAGACGGTAGTGTAAGAGAAAACATCCGCCACCATCACCAGACGGTAGTGTAAAAGAAAACATCCGCCACCATCACCAGAGGGCAGTGTAAGGTAAACATCCGCCACCATCACCAGAGGGCAGTGTAAGAGAAACATCCGCCACCATCACCAGACGGCAGTGTAAGAGAAAACATCCGCTAGCATCACCAGACGGTAGTGTAAGGGAAAACATCCGTCGCCATCACCAGAGGGCAGTGTAAGAGAAAACATCCGCCACCATCACCAGAGGGCAGTGTAAGGTAAAGATCCGCCGCCATCACCAGAGGGCAGTGTAAGATAAACATCCGCCACTATCACCAGAGGGAAGTGTAAGATAAACATCCGCCGCCATCACCAGAGGGCAGTGTAAGATAAACATCCGCCACTATCACCAGAGGGCAGTGTGAAGTAAACATCCGCCACCATCACCAGAGGGCAGTGTAAGGTAAAGATCCGCCACCATCACCAGAGGGCAGTGTAAAGTAAACATCCGCCACCATCACCAGAGGGCAGTGTAAGGTCAACATCCGCCACCATCACCAGGGGGCAGTGTAAGGTAAACATCCGCCACCATCACTAGAAGGCAGTGTAAGAGAAAGCATCCGCTAGCATCACCAGACGGTTGTTGAAGGGAAAACATCCGTCGCCATCACTAGAGGGCAGTGTAAGGTAAACATCCGTCACCATCACAACAGGGCAGTGTAAGGTAAACATCCGCCAGCATCACCAGAGGGCAGTGTAAGGTCAAACATCCGCCACCATCACCAGAATAAAGTGTAAGGGAAAATATCCGCCGCCATCACAACAGGGCAGTGTAAGGTAAACATCCGTCACCATCACAACAGGGCAGTGTAAGGTAAACATCCGCCACCATCACCAGAGGGCAGTGTAAGGTAAACATCCACCACCATCTCTAACAGTAATCCCCCTCGCGCTCAGAAATCTGAGTCGTCCACAATCGAGATTTATATAGAATTACACACCTTTTGTCGCAACTGTTGTAAAATAACTAAAGTTTACACATATGAAAGGGCTGATATTGGCTGTCCATGTTGTCAATGCAACCTTGATATACTTTCTCTTCGCTATGTTGCAGTGTTGTTGGGTGTTTTTTTTTAATTATTTCTTTCGGTTCTTAAATCTCTTTCGGAAAATTCTTTTCGCAACTCTGCATGTTTGCGAAGATATCACAAAAGTTAAAACAACACCGATGATAAGTGGTGAGTATGCTACTTTAGCATTTAGAATTTTATCGGTTAAATTTTACCACCTGACCACCTGTGATTGTAACATCTTGCACTAATAAGTATATATTTTTGTATTTAATCACCGTCAGCATAATAAATAGGCATGGCTTTTTTGATGATGAGTTGACGACTGCGCCTATTATTCTAATGTGAACATTTATTACAGGTACCGGGTAAGAATGAAAAGAACAAAGCAAATATATGTGTATAACATTCTGTTGTTGAATAATGATCAAAGAATTGCAAACATCAAATATTCATTGGTTTTTCAGCCAATCGTTGTTTTTATTTTTGACTCCATTGAAGATGAAATGATGATACACACATCAGTATATAAAGACCATGTTTCACAATTTTCAGGAAGAATACTGGCCTAACCTGTGTTTGTAATTTTCCCGAGCAGGATGTCGTTTTTAACCGAAACTACAGACTATGATAACTTTGACCCCCAGGCCTACATTGGTGATCGCGGATTTTCTTTTGGTGACGAGGCAGAGAAGAAGATTCTTCTATTTAATGTGGACGCTCTTCACGATATCTTTCATTCAGGTACATTTGTATATTAAAAAGAAGATGATTTATTACACTGATTGCAATATATCTCTCATTCCTATTGCCCTGTGTATTTCTACCTGTCCTACTGTTTATCGTTAATCATCCATCTAACCATATTTGTTTTAAAATTTGAATAGGTGCAGTAAGGGGCCATAACTTATTGGATGTAGGGACTGGGCCGACCATCCGTACCATACTCAGTTCATGTGGTCACGTTGATAATATCTATCTCAGTGACGTCAATAAGCAAAGTCGCGACCTCTTGAATGATTGGTGGAAAAGTGAACAAACGTCTGAACAAGAATTAACGGACTATGTCTTAAAGAAAGAGAATGCAAGGTACGTCTAATAATGTTAACCATATCTACAAGGAATTACCATGATCGTTATAAGTTCATGTACGTTTTAGAATACGTATGATTTACATAGTATATTTAAGAAATAATTAACGATGATTCGTGTATTATTGCAGGATATACAACGAGGACGAGGATATTTTGCAATTAAATTAATAACGAAGGCCACAGGCCTGAGTTATTAATTAAAATTGCAAACTATCCGAGTCCGAGTTGTATATCCTGCAACAATACACGAGTCAAAGTTGATTATTTCTATTCTACCATGTACTGTTTAGTTCTGAGATCGACCTCTTTCTAATAGAAAAACAGCAAAGAAACCCTGGGAAAACCTTGTAATTTATTTCTTGAGTATTGCATTATTTGTTGATGAAATATACAGGCAATACAGTACTACGATCAAGAGCATCTATCATATGGCATTGATTTTGAAAATTAAAAAAAAGGATAAAAAAAAAAAAAAAAAAGTGGGGGCCTCCGTAGGATTCGAACTCGCGTCGTGATAAAAATATATTGAAAGACTAACCCATTAGCCCACTCGACTATAGTAACCTTTTATGAAACGGGTGAATATTAGATATTTAAAATTGTAACAGCCGTGACTCACGAGCGTGTATTATTGGCACGAGCGTGGGTTATTGGAAAATAATACATGGTTTTTAACCAATCAAAACTGGCGTTACAGGCAAACATGGTAGAATCAAATTTATACTTTCAATAGTTATCTACTCATTTATTTAAATATAATATTAGTTTTTTATTAATTTATTTATTTTTCAATGCAATTATTGATTTACTCTTTTATTTGATTGGGTTATTTTTTTTCTTTTGATTGGAATTTTTTTTTTTTTTTTTTTATTGTAATATATATTTATTTATTCAAAGCCAGTATTTGCTTATTTCTTCATTTAACTATTAAATGATAATATTTGTTCGTTTATTAACTTGATGGTAATATTTATCTAATGGTAAGATTTACTTAAATATTTCTATATACATATTTTTGCTTGATCGTAATATTTTTTTTATTTTTTTATTTATTCATGTTTTGATTAAATGTTAGTACATGTTTCTTTATCTATTAATTTAATGACAATATCTTTCTATTTAATGGTAATACTTACTTGAATATTTACTTGATCAATGCTAATGCATATATTTATGTAAGTGATGACAATTAATGAATTTATTCATTTATCTCTTTTGTGGTAATGCTTATTTATTATATGGTAATATTTATTTCTTTATTTATCTATTTAAGAAATTCCATTGAAGAAAGACAGCAAATGATGAAGACAAAGATTCGTGGAATTCTTCCAATTGACGTTAGATCTGGAAATCCTCTAGGGAATGGAAACCATCCTCTCCAGTTTGATGTAATTACGACAAGTCTATGTTTAGAATCAGCTTCGCAGACTTTGGAAGAGTACCATAAGAACGTACAAAATGTGGCTTCTTTGCTGAAAGTTGGTGGTCATTTGATTGTACTGGGTGCCTTCAACATCCCACATTATGATGTAGGGCACTTCAAATTCCAGTGTGTCCCTCTATCTCAAAATAGCATCGGTCAAATATACACAGAATGTGGATTCGATATAGTCAAATGCACTCAAACGGTAGTGAGTGAAGGCGGAAAATGGAATCCATCCTCGTCCAGCGAAAGTTTTGCAATGCTTGCTATCAAAAAGAAATAGATTATTTATTCTTTGCTGATGTATAATGTCCATGTTTCCCGGTCGCATGACCAGTACGCATCAGTACATTTATTATATTTACATTCATAATTTTTTTTTATTTACTGTAGCTTAAGACGCGTTTAAATTTGCCGCTTCCCCTATCACTGACGTCATCAGGTTCAAATACCGGAACAGTCGAAACTGCCAGAATGATTAATATAGTCCCTCATTAACGACAATTCGGAAACGAGCCCCTGTGAGTGTGACGACATTGACAATTCGATCATTCTTAGATCAAGAACGGCGCTTATAGTTATTTTGTGTTGACTACATTTTGTTTTAATCATAAAATATTACTCTCATAACTTGTGAAGTTGCTTTCTTTTTTGCGTTGTGGATAATAAATGCTAGCATTCGAAATCTCTCCAGGCCGAAAGTAACTGGCGGCCATTGTTTTGACCAGCAACACCTGGGGCTGTATTCCTACTCTGACCGAATCACTGTAAATTGTAGTATACAGTCTCATGAATACAATTTGGTTTACTAACGACATATAGGCAAATGCAAAACAGAATGTAAATATATATATATAATTATATCAGTCAGATAGTATTAGATAATTTTAGGACGACAACTTTATTTTATACAAGGCCAATTTTGTCAATTTTGTAATTAACGGTAACAAGAAACGCACTTACTATTAATCAGAAAATTGACAGACATCATAAGTCTATAAAGATATATCTGTTTCAATTCAGATTTATTCTATATTTTGATCAGGCGGAACTGGAATGTTCCTTCATACAGATCACTGTACTTGGCACTTTGAAAGAAGGGACACAACTCTTGCAGATATAATGTCAGTTGCTGCGTTCAGATTTCTGTATCAGAATGATTTTAGAACGATTCAATATAAAGAGGAATTCTGTGATTGAGCGACATAATATGCACCATCATATCAGTTCTACAACAATTTATCAGCATGTCTGAGGATGAAAAGGCCGACACGTTATGGCATATAATTAGGTATACAATATCTCAAACTATCCCATTCATTTTGAGATTTCTTCCGGTTATACATATAAAAAAAGAAGACACTGGTTAAAATCATGTGTAGACGTTCTAAGAATCTGCAAAATGACGTTTTTCACCAACACCAACACCCCCATCCCTCCCAAAAAAATGAAGAAAAAAAGTCCAATCTGTATATTCCATTCGTAATATTTATTTTAAAGCACCAATTGTTTGTATCCTTGTAAGATAGCAAAGAAGCCAGGTATATAATACACACAAATACCAAACAAATAGTGGAAAACGACACTTCAAAATAAAAAAAATAAATCACATTTTCTAAAGAAAAGCTGATAAATCCGATAAAGGTATCAGTATTTTGTTACACATCATTTGACATATAAAACTGGAGTCATTTATCCGCTTGTCATAATGTATTTATTATCCTTCATACAAAAACAGCAGTATGAGAAGCACGTTGTACTCAATTCATCTTCTGAATAGCTGCGTTTGATCTTAATTCTTATTGTTTCGAAGAAGGAGACATTTATTCCTATAGATTGCATGGAATCGTTCGCGTTGTGTCGTGCCGTGTCGTGCCGTGTCGTGTTGTGTCATGTCGTGTCGTGTTGTGTTGTGTCGTGTCGTGCCGTGTTGTGTCGTGTCGTGCCGTGTCGTGTTGTGTCATGTCGTGTCGTGTTGTGTCGTGTCGTGTCATGTTGTGCTCAGTTGTGTTGTGTTGTGTCGTGTTGTGTTGTGTCGCGTGTCGTGTTGTGCTCTGTTGTGCCGTGTTGTGTTGTGTTGTTTTGTGTCGCGCTGTGTCGTGTTGTGTTGTGCTCTGTTGTGTCGTGTTGTGTTGTGTCGTGTCGTGTCGTATTGTGTTGTGTTGTGTTGTGTTGTGTTGTGTCGCGTGTCGTGTTGTGCTCTGTTGTGTCGTGTTGTGTCGTGTCGTGTTGTGTCGTGTCGTGTTGGGGGGGGGGGGGGGGGGGGGTAAGGCGGTGGCCGAAGTTAAGGTGTTCTGACACTGTAGTCACCTCTGGGTCGGTAGTTCGTGTGTCACAGATTTATGTGTAATTATTTCTGGTATTAATTTCGCTCAATTCATTTTGATTAAAGAAGTATTGTATACTGTATCTATAAATGAATTAAAAATTTCCGCAGAGAAATCCCATAAATAGTATATATTGACTTTAAGATCTTACAACAAGGTTCAACACGGGTTTCCTACTCCGCCCGACCGAGACAACGTCAGATATTATGGCATAGTGAAACAGATGTATGGACATAATGATGTTCAATGTAATCAAATTAAAAATAATTATAGGGCTGGTATAGATATTTCTGGTACAAGGGTATCATAATTATAATAACTTTATCGGCCGGTTTTTTTTCTCTCCTTTTTTTCCTATTTCTCTCCCTTTCTTTTTTTAAAGAAAACTTCTTTGCTCCAAATATATCATCAACATACCTTAATAACATTTTGAAAAAATAAAAATAGATTTATAAAACATTTGGTAATGTTTCAATGTGAGTGTGATTTTAAATTAATTCCGAAGTTGAAAGTAGAAAAAAGTTGAACTTAAGATACATTTATATGCATAGTTTATACACATATATATATATAAGCTGACAACTGAAGTATTATGACCAAAAACTCCGCATTCATCTGAATAGTTTGTCCACAAAGTGCGTCAAAAAACCCGAAGTTTAATCGCTGAGAGTTATATATCAATGATAGCATGTCCATGTATCGAACATTTTCAAAAGAACTTCTCGTTATTGAACATATAGGTATTTGTACTTATATGCTAAACATATATCAGGAGGTTTATTACGGTAAACAGATTCATATCAATTAAATTCATGTCTACACAACATCCGCGATTTCTGTGAATAGCAATGTCGGGAAATTCTTTGATAAAATACCACATGATGAAGTTGCAGTAAACAAAACATATATCATAAAAAAAATGTTGAAGTTTAAAAATAGATGTATTTTAAAGTTGCATATTTATTGCATACAGATTTTCTAATCAGTAAAAATATAATACGAGTATAATGACATGTCTTTATGAATGATTAGACATTTAAACTGTCATTTTCGAGAAAAAATCAAAAAAATCAACAATATTACTCATTTCCAATCACATCTTTCGTGACTTTATGTCATGCCTGTCTTCACTTTTTGGTTTTTCCTTCTTTTCTTCCACCCCCTCTACGGAATATAACTTTCTCCAAGGCCATCATTGGAGCTTCAAACGCCAGGGAGAGAACAAAGGCCGCCATGTACGACATCACCATGTAACCCAGAAACAGAAAAATCTGCAAATAAAATCATACCTTATAAATGAATTATTTTTTTCAATAAAATGAAAAATCTTCTTTTAAGGAAATTTTAATTTCCCTTTTTCTAGGAAAAAATAATAAGTTAAAAACAATATCTTGACAATAAAGGCGAAGAGAAAATTATGGTTCGTTTCAAAATCTTCCTAAATATTTCATCCACTTTCCTTTAAACCCCTTGATAAAATCGTTAAATATAATCATCGAAAACATCACATTAAAGTAAAAACATCTTGTACGGTTTTACAATAAAATCCCTTGATAATACTGTACGTATTCTGTATAATTTCTCCGTTCAAGATAATGGTCCATGGACGATGGATGATGAAAATCTTCATGTTGGTGTTTTTTTGTTTTTTGTTTGTTTTGTTTTTGTTTCTGTTTCTGTTTTTTTTTTTTTTTTTTTTTTGTGAAACTACTTGATACAAGTTACGGGGATGCTTTAAAAATTAAAGATATTCAGATACACTATTTAAATATTACAACACTATTTCACAAAATCGCCAATGTATTGAATGTAAATTTGGCTAGTTATTCGTGTGTTGGCATTATGCCTTCTTTTTTTATTTTAAGGTTACCCTTTTCGTTCAATCAAACAAACCAAATTTAAAACACATATGCGTTCACATATACATTTTGTATGCCTAATTAATTTTGAAAGTATACATCTTATCACCTGTATATGAAAACGAGACCCTTACGGATGATTACGCTAGTGAGTTATGTACCATGTGCTTTAAATAATTTATAAATAAAATATATTGCCGTTTTCATCCCAAACATATATACGATGTAGCTTTCGGAACAAGCTCCATAATTAACATTTAGAAGATAAATTGCATCCATTTGACCGATTTTCTAAATACTGCATTTGTATTAACACTTACGAAAGCTTTGTCGGTGACATAGATAGTATTAACACTTACGAAAGCTTTGTCGGTGACATAGATTGTATTAATACACTTACGAAAGCTTTGTCGGTGACATAGATAGTATTAACACTTACGAATGCTTTGTCGGTGGCATAGATGTATTCTCTTGCTGACATTAGGTTCATTAACATAATTATCATGTGGACTAAGTAGGCACAGTAAGTAAGCCTTCCCAACGGCACAAACGGTTTCCAGGATAGAATCGTGTTCACAAAACCTGTCAAAGATAAGAATATTATGCATGGATTGCATGATTAAAGCGGTTTTATAGCATAGTTACAGAAATAGTAGAGGAAATATTTCTTTTCATAAATTCTCCCCAAAAAGTAATACATAGTTAATTTATTGATAATTAGTAAACACACGATATAACAGTAAAACAAGCTCCATGGTTCGTAAACAAAAGATATGACTAATTACATTCATTGAAATATAAATTGTTTCAGTATACCTCCATTTCCGGTAGCGCATGCGAATATCACCCAGCTTATGCATGCTCCCCACAAGGATCTTGAAGTTGAATTGTAAAGGGCGGCTACTCCAACACTGACAGGGTCTCCGTTCGCAGAATCGTAAATACCATAAACGACTAGACAAGCGACAACGCTTGCTACTACCCAAATGAAGAAATTGACATACTGGAAATGAAAATAAACAACTTTTTTACATTACAGATGACTCTAAAGGAGTTTGTTGTTGTTGTTGTTGTTTGTTTGTTTGTTTTTCATTTTTATTTCCTTTTTTCTTTTTTTCTGTTTTTTTCTGTTTTTTTTTTTAATTTGATGAGCATAGAATTGTGATCGTCATTGTTAATTATTATTGTGTATCATATTCAGATTCCAAATAAATCAAGTTACCCCTTAACGGCATAGATATACATGAAATACTCCTCAAACTTTTGACCATGCATGTAGTAAAGATAGCCAATAAGATCGTTATCAACATGGGAATTGCAGTCGATACGAATATCGCTATTTTTTTCTTTTAAATGTCTCCTATCATGTACTTTGCATTTTGTATTTTGCAATATGTACTTATTAAAAGCAAGTCAACTGTGTTCAATGATCTGATTTCGTATCTATACATAAAATGAAACTCAAGTAAAGACAACTTCTCCACTCCATATTTCTGTTTGAGACGTCCGTGTTTCAGAACCAACCTTGTTTATTTTCACATTCAGTCCTTTTTCGTGTAGTATGTATCCAGTGACTAATCCGACGATGTACGGCCCCATACGACAGTAGGGTTTGATGTAGTATTTCGTCATATAGTCGCCAGATGCACTTGAAATGTTAAAACATTTTAATATGTAATAAAAAAAAGTCTGGATTTTCATGGATTTGTAAACAGTTAAGTGCGACTATCTCGCATGTGCTATTTCCTATGTTTTTTTTCTGATACAAAATAATCAATCATCCCAAAGCGGATTTTCATTTTCGCACTCACGATTTTACCCCGATTTGACGAAGAGTGAAATGGTGGGTGTCGTTTATGAAACAAAAGTCGCTAACCTCTTTGCTGGAATACCAGTGTATGTTCTTGTAATGTTTTAATGGCCTCCATGCAAATATATCATCATTAATTTATCGATTTCAGTTGATATTACTGTCTCGCCATCTTCGCTTCTTAATCATATACAGCTGTATGTATCAATCGTTTAGTTTTACGAAAGTCGTGTTTATACAGTTAATTCCTAGCGAACACATATTGCACTTTTACATAAAGTATTTACATAAAATGATCAAATTCTCTGATGTCCTATGCGTGGTTCAGCCAAAGACGGGTCATAGAAATATTTTAGCATGGTTTTGACATAGAAATCAAGAAATAAACGCTTTTGTTTCCTTTTGGATTTTAAGCTCCTAATTCTTTTAAGAATTATAGACTTGATCCATAATCAACTCTGACAGTAAATCCAACGCATTATAATTTTGTTTTTTTCCCCCAAAAAGACAAAATTTACTCACGCCACGTCAACAAAAGTGATGGGAAGATCATATGTAGCTGATATGATAGCAGTAGCCACCGTTACGCCAAGCAGGAACACAGCACACACCAGGACTCCTATCTTTTTGAAGCTGTAGTAGACACATGGATAGCAGCATGATATTACATGTATATGTTAATCTGATATAATAGTAAATTATAACGTAGCTAACTTTTATATATAAGGATACTATGAATATGAATAATAATAAAACACAACTATATTAGTATTTTGCCCAAACAATTTAATTGAAATTTTCAATAGAACACTTTTTAGGTTTATGCCAATGCACGGTATCAAGTTGAGGAACAAAAGAGATATCATGACATATGTGCATATAGATTATATTGTACTTTCTAAACAAAGAAAGAATAGGGAAAAAAATATTTACTTATCTGTTATTTGCGTTTAAACGCCACCTTGTAAGACAAGGTAATTCCTTTGCGGTAAATAAATAACTAAGTATGAACCAAAATATATTTGCAGTTTTATGTGAGGTAAATGTCAACAGAATACTTCATGCTGGTTCGTGTTCGTGGAGTGTATTATCTGAAGTAAGAATTATGTGTATGCTTACAAGTACAGAGGAACCAACATCAGAGGGCTCAGTATGTAGAACTGCATATCGTTTGCTAGATACCATGCTACTCCCAGGCACTGAAAAACAATGGTGGAATAATATTAAACGGAACAAACAATATATACATGTATAATAACATTGGTAAAAATATAGGTGAGGTTTATATGGAATAAAAATGTAAAATAACCTTCGATTATCCCATTATACTTACCGTGCACACTAAGTTAAATAAGGAATAAGACAATTGAAGTGTTTGTCTCACTGGAAGTATACGGTTTTTTTGTGAGTGTTTGTTTTCTTGCTTTTTTTTTTTTTTTTTTGTCTATTGTTATCCTTTGGAGATAGTTTCCGTTAGTCGAAAGCTATCAGCAAAATCTATTGCATGATGTACCTACACGTATATATACATTTGTGAAACACTATTATACCTTGATTTACAATTGCATAATGCTATTAGATATTACTTTACAAATGTAAAATAATCAATTGCAACTGTCACATACTATAAAGCATTACAATATATCTTACGCATTGACTTGGACTGTCAAATGTCATTGAAATTTGACATGTTTAACAAGCAAGATCAAACCAGTCTATGATCTCACCATTTTTTCGGAATGAACGAAATTGTTCACATATAAAAGGCTTGTCCACCATGTGGTTGAGCATGAATCAATCTCAAATCCATCCTTTGGCCATTCTGGTCCATCACCAAGGTAGCGAGATAGTGTTGCATTGATCATCAATATCAACATGTAGGCGGGCGTGAGTCTGTGTGTGTCAAAGATTGAATAATTTTACGGAACGTATAACTTTATATATAGCATTTATCAAAACGGTTTGTAGTTATACATTCACAGCAACAGTTCAAAAGATAATATTGAGAAAAAAAACACGATTATTTATGTCGAACTTAGCGGACAGATATTAACAAGAGGTCAAATTACAATACGGAATTTTCGTGGAAGTTATCAACCTTGAAACATAACGCTGCTAAACAAAGAAAACATAAATATTCGCAAAAAGTGGATCTCGTTAATCAGATGAAGTCGTGACTGGCTCCCGAACAAAATTTGTTGTTGACATTTCTGACGTGAAACGTTGTGCCCTTACATTAAGTTTTCTTATACTAATTCAGTACTTAAAAAGCTTCCATATTTGCCCATACCGGAATTTCACGATAACCAGTAATCGATGATCTTGTTATTATTTTGATCTCTGAATGTAAGTCGGTATCTACATTTCATGTAAATTTCAATTTGTTACGCAATTCGAAGACTCATCTACCTAATGGTTTTACTTACACTGAGACCTTGTATCATGCATCATCAATATATATACTGCTCCTGTCATACCAAGCGACAAACGTGCCGCATTTTTTTATCTCCGGTTTGAAGATCTCGGAATGAGGATTAACTAGCAAATTGCATGTTACATTTACGGTACATTTTACATAGGTTTTATAATATCGGGACCAGCATTTTACTTCGGGGTAAACGAGTTTTTCGAATTATCCGAGTTCGAATTATCCGAGTTTTTATTACGAAGAGAAAGAAGGATTTTGGCCGGGACCGGAGTAATACTGTGAGTTAGACGGGTTGTCCTAGTTATCCGAGTTCGAGTTAACGAAGTTTGACTTATTTGATATCGTATAACAACTTATGTAACCTCTTTTTAAATTGAATAACGAAAGGATACGGAGAAAAAAGGTGTGTGAAAATAACGTCGATACAGTGAAATGACTGGATTCAATTCAGTGTTTATCACAATGGAAACATTAAAATAACAGGAGTCAATTTAATCTTTATCACAATAGATACATTGAAATAATAGGAGTTGATTCAATGTTAATCACAGGAGATACATTGATAACGGGTTAATCATCAACGGATTTTATCGAGGTCCTCTGGCTCATTGGTTTGGCATATACTACAACATACTACATCAACCTTATTGATAATGACTTACCTCCAGAACCGATGAAAGTAGAACAAAAACCAGTTAATTCGACCCTTTTCCTTCTTCATCTCCTTCATAAACACAAACGCCACAAGTAACCCGCTGTAGAAATTCAAGATAAACAATGAGTTAATGTTACACGACACAAAAAGGCCTCGTTAACTCGGAATCGACTCGGGCGAATCATGATTTTTGGACTTCAATATAAAAAGTCCTTTTGATTTTTCTATCTATAAAAACTTATACAAACCTCATAGTGAAGAAAGTATCGACTGCCATCAGGCCATTGATTATAGCCATAAACGTCCAACGGGATACTACACTGGTAAAGAACGTAAAGTTCTCTGAAAAAAATGGCATCAAATTATCAATAATATGATGACAAAAAGAAAACACAAACACACACACACATTCGTCAAAGGATGAAGACATTATTAAAGGTTGTGTCGAAATATTACAATGACTACAGTGCATGTACGGATGAATATTACATTATAATAAATTAAATGTCTAGAAATAATAGACAGATTTGAAACTCGCATATAATTGCAATTTAGTCTTTTTTTCAGCATTGGACAAGTATGTTTTATTTTCAGGATTTTAGTTTGGTCCCTTGTGCACTACAAAACGTATTTCTTGTGATCCATACATAGAATAAATCAATAAGATGTTGACATGCATACTATTATTATATAGAAATACGGCAAACCCGCAAAATGAATGAATGAATGAATGAATGAATAAATAAATAAATAAATAAATAATGTATCTAGGAAATCAAAAAGAAATTAAAAAAAATATATAAAATTCTGCCATTATACCTTCATAGATATACGTCGTCAATGATATTTTCTCTTCTAAATATTTTGATATTATACAATATATTACACATGTAATTTTGGAATACTACAGGGAACAACTTACGGATATAGGCCATGGAGAAGGAGTAAGTATGTCCAAGAATTACCCAGGACATGCTCAGGAACCGAAGGCCATTAACAGCTCCTAGAGCACCGCCTTGTTCTGCATTTAACAGCTTTCTCCCATTGGTCCACACAGAGAAAGACAGCAACAGTTTCACCAGTATCCCTAAACATCAAAGGACACATTGATTATACGTTTCCAAACACACTTGCATATAACCTAGGCACATGCTGCTCGATTTCTAGATCTGCCGTGAAAAGTAGCCAATTGCCCGGCCACGAGTTTTTTTCCCTGTGTACTCCAATTCCCTCCCCCACTAACAACCTTCACGCGCGTCCAGCCGGGCCAATAATAGTGATTAATATAAATTGATATAACTTGTTCTGGAATCATTTTAAACATTAAGAAAGTTTTATTTAAGGGGTTTATTTCAAACAATACCATATACAAAATTGTTAGTTTCGCATTTTATTGACAGATGACACCTTTTAAAATCTACCAATGTAAAATATACGGTGCTTACTTTAAAATAAATTTTCAACAATAGTGCGATAAACATTGCCATGTATTCTGTATGAAGTAATACCCTCTAAAATAATTAAGCGGTCGTATATAAAATATTCAATATTTGCTGAAGAATGTTCAATTCGTAAAAAGTGTACGTATTCAATTACTGAAATTTACGTATTTTGAGAGCATTTGTGCTGATTTGTTGAGGTTTGCTTACTTTGTTTGAATAAAAAAAATATTAGACAAAATATATGTTGTATATATAACTCAAACAGATCTTGTTCTGTAATACTAAATTCTTACAATATGGCCTATCACAATAGCGAATACGTTCGTATCTGTTAAATGTCCAGCATCATCAACCCATAACGTTTAACTGAAAGCAACTAATTGCTTAAATAAACATCTTAACAATATATACAAATAAAACTTAACAAAGATAACCTCACCATCGACACGTTCTGGTTGTTTTTCTTTCGGTGACGGAGATGGTGGTTCTTCCACCGGAGCTGTCGGGTAGATCTTAGGGATCGCGTCTTCTACTGCTGTTTTCTTGTATTCTTCGGAGTCGATCGTGTAGATAATAGAGGGAAATTCGCCCTGTTTATTTCCTTCAGTGACTTCAGGTATCGGGGCGTGTACGTCATGAATCGTCCTCGGCTTATCTTGACTTTTTTCTGCAGTAGTTGGTTTGCTCTTGCATTGTTCACGCAGTATGTCAAAGGCCGTGGATACTACCATCAGAGCCGCAAACAAACCACATATACTCCTACAAATGGGAATTGTTATATACAGTGCAAATGATGATGATGATGATGAGGAGGAGGAGGAGGAGGAGGAGGAGGAGCATTACGATTTAATTGCAAACTAATCAAAACGGACAAGATAAAATCTTGCAAATCACCATGGCTCATCGAAACGGTGCAGTATGATGCAATCGATGTCCAGAATAAGACCGATCGGAACTGCTTAATCTTTGTTTTCTTATTTTTATTTGTAAAACCATTCTAATTTTGAATGAAATAAATACCCCTCATTGTACCTTATAAGCGCAAAGTTGAAGCGACAGGTCGGACACATGTTAGTGCCGATGACAGCGATGTGGAATGATAGGTAAAATAATGTCATTATGGTATAGGTTTGCAATCAGTTTTAGAACTGATTTGATTTGTTTGATTTCTGTATTTTAAGTATTCTTTAATCTCCAATATAATAACAATGTATCAATGATACACAAAACGGCATCCAATCAATATTATCACTGAATCCTGACCGGTCAAAATGGATTACTTATCAAAACTAAACTAAACTATCTCTTAACCGGTCAAAATGGATTACTTATCAAAACTAAACTTTCTCTTAACCGGTCGAATGTCCATGTAACATGTGTGATCGTTAAGTTCCATCATACCAGTATCTATGTCATATATACTGGTACATTATCAGATATGAGAAGGATACTCCCTGGTGTCACATAATCATTTTTATTCTGAATAGCAATTTCGCATGAAGACAAGATAAACTTACAATGCAACGATAGCTTTTGTGTCGTACGTGGTGTCCGTATAACTGCATGATGTTTTGGAAGCATATATCGGTGTATCCCCGGCCGGAATTGACGACAACACTAAGAAAATAAAAATAAAAGAAACATTGCAATTAATAATATCATGACTGATATTGATACTGTAAATTGGGATGTTTTAGTGTCGGAAAGTATCGTCAACACTCGGTAGTTTTATTACGATGTGTCTAAATTTTGAGTTCCATCAACCCTGAGTCAAATTTTAGCATGCTTCTGATATCCACACTGCAATACTTATTGTGCCTTTCGAGCGTTTGATATAATGTTGTAATTTTATTTCATTTTATTTCTTGGGGCAATTAATTATATATCACATATTTATACATAACTATATGTATGTAAACAGTTATAAGTTAGCCAATGTAAGTGTTAGCTTACCTATATTATTATTTGGCTTAATTAACCAATAATCGATTGATCGAATTCATGTGATCTGACTTATAGGTTGAAAATTACCTAATCACGACGAATATATAAAAGTTATCTTAAGCCTACCATCATATGAGTGTTCAAACACTCTCGACGTTTCATATCAATAGGTGCTGGTCTTTACATAGCCAACTTGTTTTAGTTCATTATTAACATGTGCAAACAAGAACATCCCTTCCTAAAGTAATTAAACATGCATAGACGTTTGAAATAGAAAGATTAATGAGATTGTACATACAAGAACTATGTGGTATTTACTTTTGGCGAAATGGACAATGTCAGTGTTGACATTTCACTTTAATTTCTAAGGGAACGATACTGGTTGAAATATAGGACGTGGATCTAGGTCTTGGTGACGTTTAATTTAGGTATTTATCACCTCTGACATGAACCATGATGACGTGGGATCGGTTAAAGGGTCTTAACCTTGACGTTGGTTGGTTAATATGCACCAGACCTATTAATAGTATGTAAGAATTATATTGTTTTAATATTTGAATTTTATATCAGTCATGAATGACATAATGTTTTAATAGTCGGCATGACTACAGAATGTGTTACACATAAAGTATCTTATGAAAATGAAATATATTCTATCTTTAATATATTTCTAACATTTTTTATTGCGTGATTAGAATGCACTCTTAATATAACACACATAAGTTTTCCCTTTTTTATTTCAATTTAACGTTAAATTGAGAATGTATCTGTCTGTATTGATAACAAATAACAACTCTTTTTAGCGAAAATGCATAATGCTAAAATAAAACTAACAAAATAACGCTACTACAAATATGACCTTCCTGGAAGGAAGGGGGAAACATGGATGTTTTGATGCTTTACTAGAAAAGATATACTGTCTTCTGTGTTTCCGAATTCCAAATACTTCAATGCAATATCAGAATTCAGGGAAAATATGTGACGTCAGAATAGTGTAGCGTTTAACTATTCTACACTATTTCCCCCCATTGTCGACATTTCTCGTCTCAACTAAAAGTTCCCAACCATTTCTACGCATATTATAGTGATATTTTTATTCTAACACAAAATCAAAATGGCCAAAGAAGGAAATTGATATTTGCGTTAATCGACTAATAGACCAAAGTTATATATTATAATATACAATCATCAGACCTAGTTAGATATTATAATATACAATCATCAGATCTAGTTATATATTATAATATACAAACACCAGACCCAGTTAGATATTATAATTTATTACATTTTTACCAGTGAAATATCAAAAAATATTCATTCTGTAAAAGTGATATTTTTCACTAGTGTGGCTAATATTTTGATATTTTTCACTCGTGCTGCGCACTCGTGAAAAATGTCAAAATATTAGCCCCACTCGTGAAATATATTTGGTATTACTGAAGACACTGTTAAATATCCTCTATATACAATCATCAGATCTAGTTATACATCAACTAGCTTGCTATGCCGTTTTTATCACTTCAATAAAGTAATTGTGTCCTTTGAAAACAAGAGACCTGGTAACATTACACTTTGTAACACATATATCAGAGTTCTGGAATCTTTTAGTACTTAAAGTACCTTCTGTCTAAAATAAATAATACTTACTTGCATTGACTAATACTAATATATCAGACTCGCCACATGTATCCGGAACGCATAAACCTTCTTTCATAGTCAGAGGAAATCCCTGTAAAATGAAACTTCCCGAAATGTCATCTAAATACAATATAACACAAGTCGTTAGCAATATTCGTAGGAAAGATTTGTTATCAAATCCTAATTAAAATATGTTCATTTTCAACTTATTAGATTAATGATATATTATTTGTTATTGTTCTTTAGAATTGTTGTTAGATTTATTTTTGTTGACTGTAGATGTATGTGAAGAGAGTAAGTAGTATTTTGTAGAATGAATGATGATTTATGTAAGAGTGGGTGCCTTTGTCATTAAATGTACATTTTGTATGTACAAATGTATATTTTGTTATCCAATAAGTTGTAAAGCTTACGGAATAAATTTGAATTGAATTGAATTGAATTGAATATTTTGAAGATTTCACTTCCACATGTAAATTTTAAACATAAAATTATGGTCACGTGTTTAAAAACATAACATAGATAAGCAATTATTGGAAACATGTTATCCAAGTCGATGATTATGTATGTAAATAGAAGTGAAGGAAGTTACACTGTGTTGTGACGTGTACACAATTTCAATCAAATCGGCCTATGGAGTTCCAATTGTTAATAACAATACTCATATTCAAATATGTCACTACTCAATCACTGCAACTATTTGGATGTGACTGGTGTAACATCCAAAATTAATTGTGACTGGCGTCAGACAATGCTTAACCTTTTAAGCATGATACATGTAGATCAAAAATAGACCCAAATGAGGGAAAATGTTGATCTTTGGAAGTATGTTTTAAGATAACTAAAAATTACTTGAATGACCATAGGTCAACATGTGTTTGTGTAGAACATCGTAAGATAGATTTGTGTTTGTGTAGAACATCGTAAGATAGATTTGTGTTTGTGTAGACCATCGTAAGATAGATTTGTGTTTGTGTAGAACATCGTAAGATAGATTTGTGATTGTGTAGAACATCGTAAGATAGATTTGTGTTTGTGTAGAACATCGTAAGATATATTTGTGTTTGTGTAGAACATCGTAAGATAGATTTATGATTGTGCAGAACATCGTAAGACAGATTTTTTGTGTTTGTGTAGAACATCGTAAGATAGATTTATGATTGTGTAGAACATCGTAAGACAGATTTTTTGTGTTTGTGTAGAACATCGTAAGATAGATTTATGATTGTGTAGAACATCGTAAGATAGATTTGTGTTTGTGTAGAACATCGTAAGATAGATTTGTGTTTGTGTAGACCATCGTAAGATAGATTTGTGTTTGTGTAGAACATCGTAAGATAGATTTGTGATTGTGTAGAACATCGTAAGATAGATTTGTGTTTGTGTAGAACATCGTAAGATATATTTGTGTTTGTGTAGAACATCGTAAGATAGATTTATGATTGTGCAGAACATCGTAAGACAGATTTTTTGTGTTTGTGTAGAACATCGTAAGATAGATTTATGATTGTGTAGAACATCGTAAGACAGATTTTTTGTGTTTGTATAGAACATCGTAAGATAGATTTATGATTGTGTAGAACATCGTAAGATAGATTTGTGTTTGTGTAGAACATCGTAAGATAGATTTGTGCTTGTGTAGAACATCGTAAGATAGATTTGTGTTTGTGTAGAACATCGTAAGATAGATTTGTGTTGTTTAGAACATCGTTAGATAGATTTGTGTTTGTGTTATAAACATGATACATAACATGCGCATCTTTTTTCTGTGGGTTATCAAATATTAATCATTGTATAGTGAACATATCGATATGAATAAAGATAATTAATTCCTTTATTTAATACCTGCATTGATGCTGGCACGCTGACCAAACAATACCGAGTTGCAAACTCCTCTGGTGTAATACTAAGGCACTGGTCATATCTGCCGGGGAAGAACACGTTCCCTTCCAGGATTCCAGCTCGAAGCTTTCCCATACTGTCTAACACTGCAAAGCGTGAAATACAATACTGTTGTAAATTTATTTCTTGGTTAAAAAGTATTTGTAGTGCGTCTATTACAACCTATTATATTTTCTACAGTTTTAGAGTTATAGATATAAGAATATTTATTGAGTCATGTAGTAATAACGACAGTTTAGACGAGTAAATTGTAAGTAAACTTGTTTGAGGTAATTTGCCCCTTTATCAAGACAGAAATATATAACAAACGATCGCATAGTGAAATTGATCACGAAAGAGTTACATAAGTTTAGTAGATAAACAAAGAACAAAAAACAATATCGTTGTCTTTTTGTTAATGATCCCTTCGGTTGATAATTCATTCGCTAATACGTATACTAATTTTGGTCGACTTATGGACGGATTGTCTAATTTATAACACTAGTATTAACGGATATATGGTTTGTAATGAAAATAAATAAAATTTGATTTGAAATTTAGTCATCAAAATGACAACTTAGAGAAGGTTGATTTAAGGTCAACCCAAATACTTTGAATTATTAAAAAATTGCTCTTATTCAGTTTGCTGGTAAGGGAAATGCCAAATGTCAAAGATTAGCGGCTCAGCAAAACGTAAATTTCGAAAAATTTAGTTTATATTTACCTTTTTTTCTTAATTTTTTGCTTCAATTATATTAGCTGATTTTGTTCCTAATACTTACAGAGTACTTTAAAGCGTGTACATTATCTTTTGTTTACAAGGACAATCAAGAAAGCGAAAAAAATTCAGTGGAAATTAAAAAAAACGCTCGGTGCGCGAAAACATGTTTACGCAAAATAGTCTTTGTGATTAAAGAGGTGAACATAACTCGTTTTACGGTTAAAGGTTATTCTACATAATGAGTTGAAAAATACATAGGTGACTACATATACTAATAGACACTTCGTAATAGACATCACTATTGTACATACATAAAATAACGTAACCCCCCCCTCGTAAAATCATCACTATGACTTCAAAAATGAAGATACTATGCATGACATCAAAATAGATATGAATGAAATTGAAACTTACTTTGAATAGCAGTCATTGATCCTTGTGTGACTGACGTCATCATTATCCCCAGATCCCGGAGGCAGAGTGAAGAAACACCTAATGATGTAAGCATGGCAGCTGGATCAAAGGTCATATTACTCAGGTTTGCTGATTCAAGAAATGTTTGAAGATCAGCGGGACCAGTGCCGAGAACTTCGGCGATGATGGCAGCGGGATCTTCACCCAGGGTTAACGTCAAATTTTCGAGAACATTTTCCAGAATTGGTCTAGTCACTTCTGTTAATCCAGCTCCCATTCCGGCTAGGAGACCCTCGACAGCAGGTGATGTCATGGTAGAATCGTCAATTGTAGAAAGAAACTGAAGGAACTTGAGCATATTGTATAACATATCTAAATCCTTATCATCCCCTCCAAAAAATGATGTGTTTCTAGATTGTGCAAATTCAAGAAATTGAAATATTGCGTTGAAATCGATCTGATCAACAATGTTTGATGTTTTATTCAGAAATGAAAACGCTTCCTGCAAGGGAGCAGAGAAATTCATACCAGAGGAAATCGATGTGGCGAAATTCATGATTCCTTTTGTGTAGATATCCTGGGGTAAGTTAGTCCCAGTGGTATTACCCTGGCTAAAGTACTGGCCATTTGTAAGTGTAACTGTGACGGCCAGAACCAAAGCGATCATCGGGAAACGTGACATTGTCAGTTTCAGATGTCCTGATTCTGAAATCTTGAAGACTAAATCTCCTAGGGGTGTTCGTCCCTTTATAGCTCTCAGTGACGTTTCTATCTGACGTCATACAATCCTTTAAAGGAGATGATTGTTCTAGCATACAATTAAATAGC